>NW_027186458.1:4807932-4836010 GCF_028583685.1 Petaurus breviceps papuanus | reverse complement strand
ACCGCAGAAGGGAGGACGGATCCTGAACAGGAAAGGGGAATACCCTCAGAAGTACTCCCTCCCTGCCTCCCCCCTGTGCCTTAGGCACCTAGAGAAGACCCCCGGGGAAGCTTATCCTTCCCCTCCTGGGGCGTGTCATCCCCGACTAGTCCCAAACTTCTGCGGCAGACACCTATTGTGTGACCTAGAAGAAGGCACTTTCTCTGAGCCTCATTTTCCTCATCTGTAAAACTAAGAAGTTGGACCCATTAACAGCTCCAAATCTATGGCCTCTTCCTACCTCACGTCCAGGCAAATTTGAACCCTACAACGCCAACATCTCCCAACACTTCGGAGGAAAAAGGGGTACGAGGTCCTGGAGAAAAGGAAATGTCGGGCTGGAGTCTTTACAGCCCCAAAACCAAGCAGTACCCCTTAATCAGTGTGAGTTGTTTCATTTGGTAGCCTAAACAGGCGGAGGGAAGTGGCAGCTAGCCGTCCGGAGCAACCCACCCTCTGCCTTTTGCAGTAGGCACCAGCATCCTTCCCGTTCTTAGAGTCTCAGAGGGGAGACCTTTCCCTCTCGGAACTCGGTTCCCTGCTCCTAATCTTCCCAGGTTCATGCCCTGGGGATTCCGCCTCACAGAGAACAAACCCAGCCCCTCCCCCCGCCCCGCCCCCACCAAGCTTAGGGATGGGTGACCCTCTCCACCTAGGGGCTACCTTCTGCCTTCCACTGCACCTTGAATGCCAAAATCACCCCCTTTCTTTCTTCAGCTTCTCTTTGGGCCCAGCCTAGCGAGGGGTGTGGGCCCCAAACGCACCAACCCCACGTTAGCAGTTCACTTTTCTGACCCCACCACCCATGGGACGCGAATGGATCTAAAGACGCCCTTTGCCCCAAACTGTCGAGGGACGCGCCCAGAGGGAAGGAAAGAGTGTGTGCGTCTGCTCTGATCCCGCGGTCAGGGTGTTTTACCGGCTTCGTTTGAGCGTGGATGCGGCAGGCTGCCCTCTGGTTAGGACTTACCTCTCAATGTCTAGTTTGTGGGGGGATTGCCCGGAGACAGAAGGACACAAATTTCTCTCCAACAAGGTGCTTCTTGGTGAACTAGTGCGTCCGATATGACCAAGTCCAACTCCCAGGCCGACCCCAGGGTCCCGTTGGGGCTTTGGTAGGAGCAGCAGCCTCCCCAGAAGCAGCGTCCCAACTTTGCTGAGGACGCTGCAAACTTCCACCGCCTCTGGGCCGGGGATCCCGGATGGCCCCAAGAGGGAGGACGCGCTTCTCGCAGTCGCCGCGGCTGCTGCTGGCTTCGCAGACGAAGGTCCTGGGCAGCTGCAGGTCCCTTTACATGTCTCAGGGGGCACCCCGGGCCGTTCGGAGCCCCAGCTGGAAGGGGCTAAAGCTGAAGCAGAGGCAGCGCAGAGGCCAGCGGCAGTCGGCTGCTGCTCGCAGCGGGCGCTGCTGACCCAACCAGGGCACCTAGGCTCCAGGGAGTGCGGAGAGAGGCAGCCAGAGAGGCTGCGGAGCCCGGGGCAGCCGAGGCAGCGCAGAAGCAGCAGAGGAGGTAGATAGAGCTGCAGCAGCGGCCACAGCCCGGTCTGCCTCGCCTCCCGACTGATGCTCGGGACCGGACGGTGTAAGCTCACAAACACTGACGGTCGCGGGCCGCGCAGCACACAGGCTCTGCAGCCGGCTGGGCTCCCGATGATCTGATGCCCTGGTGCCACTGGCAGCTGAGGGACTGGGGGGACCTGGGTGCTCCCTCTTCTCTGTCCTCTCCTCTTCCCCTGGGCTGCTCAGTGAGGAGAGCGAATGTGTGCGCTCAGAGTGTCACTCACTAGTGAAGCTCAGAGACGCCCTCCCTCCCCCTCCTCTGCCCCGGGCCCCCCCCCCCCCCCCCCCCCCCCCCCCCCCCCCCCCCCCCCCGCAACACCTTTGTCTCTGTGTCTCTCTTTGTCTCTCTCTCTGTGTCTCTATCTCTGTCTCTCTCTCTCTCTCTCTCTCTCTCTCTCTCTCTCTCTCTCTCTCTCTCTCTCTCTCTCTCTCTCTCTCTCTCTCCTCTCTCCCCTTCCCTCTCTCTCTCTGTCTCTCTCTCTCCCTGCTCTGGCTCTTTCTCTATTTCTCCCTCGCCATCCCTGTCTCTCTCAGAACAGTGACCAGTGACATATAGCACAACCAAACCTCTGATTCTGTGATGTCGTTTCCAGCAGACCCAGGAAAAGCTCAAGCTGATACCTTTCTTAGTTCCCAGATCTCTCCTTAAGACACCAAAAGAGAGACAGAGAGAGAGAGAGACAGACAGACAGAGAAAGAGAAAGAGAGAGACAGAGACAGAGAGAGAAAGAGAGAGACAGAGACAGACAGAGATAGAGACAGAGGGACAGAGAGAGACAGAGATAGAGACACAGAGAGAGAGACAAAGAGAGACACAGAGACAAAGGTGTTGCAGTTGATTCAGAAGTGGGCAGAATGGGTGAGTCCACTAAAAGAATTTTCACTCATTCCAAAACTTAGAATGAATGAGACAGGCAAATACTAAAAAAAAAAAAAAGAGATGAACAGAAACAGAGGAGAGAAGTGGAGAATCAACAGATAGAGAAATGGAGAGGAAGAAATACAGCAATGGAGCCAGATCCAGAAACAGGAAGACAGAAAGAAATACAGAGAACCAGAGACAGAAGGGAGGACGGAATGAGAAAGCAGTACCCTGGGCCAAACCAGACGAACAAGGAAGAGTGTGAGAAGGCTCTGAGAGCTGATTAGTTCACCCCCCATTAGAAGTTACCTAAGTGCTCCAGGCTGGGGCACTGGAAAAAAACTGTCTCATATTTTTTAGGGGAGGGGGGGGTGGAGGGTTTAAGCATTTGTCTCTTGCCTACTATATGCTACAGTAAGCTAGATACTATGCTAAATATTTCATGAATATCATTGGATTCTCACAACAACTCTGAGTTATTATATATATATTAAACATGTATATTAAACCATATATATATTGTTTACAGATGAAGACATGGAGGCAGAGGTTAAGTGACTTTTCCAGTGTCACACAGCTAGAAAGAGTCTGAGGCCAGATTTGAACTCAAGTCTTCCTTATTGAGGTCCAGTAATCTACCCAATGTATCATTTAGTTACCTCTGTCTCTCAGTCTCTGTCTCTGGACTAGTCAGTGAATTCCCTTCTCTTCATAATGCTAGGACATGTTTGTTAACATGAAGCTTTTCAACCTTGAAAGTGAAATGTTGAAAGTAAAGGAGATAAAAACTTCCAATTTATCTCTACCACATCATCAGCATGCCCTTTGTGACCTCATGCCTTGTCAAGGGAGGAATTCCAGTGCAGGGCCTCCAGATGGTTTCTATTCTAGCCCCAAGCTGGGACAACATGTTCAGCTCACTTTATGTAGGCACTGCTTTTGTATTTGTCAAATATTTGTAAGGGTCACAATTTCTAGAGGTGACAAGGACCACCAAGAACTGTTCTGGTACTTTAAAAGGAGCACTGGAGTGAGAATGAGAAAATATGGGGTCTGTTCCCAGCTTTCTCCTTTGAGAGTGACCTTGGGGATAGTATTCCTCATCTGTGAAGAGGACATTGGTCTCCCTGACTTTTAAAAAGTCTCTTTCAGCTCTAAATCTACAGCCCTTCCTGTACTTCCTTTGATCTCTTTAACTACTCTGAGATAAGTGATGTGGCTTAGATTCATCCCTCTGATGGATGAGGAAAGCTGAGGCTCAGAAAATCACAACATCCAGTCTGGGTCTATGGATTTCAAAGACTAGAAACAGATACAAAGCAACACAGAGAGTTTTTATCAGATCTAGAACTAAACAAATTGTAAGGTTCTAAAGACAATCTGAGGTGTATACTTTAAAAAATGTTTACTTTTAGTTTACAACATTCAGTTCCACAACCTCTTGAGTTCCAAATTTCTCCCCCTCCTTCTCCTTCCTGCTCCCCACCATGGCAGCATGCAATCAAATATAGGTAATACAAATACCTTCACATTAAACATTAGTCAAGTCGTAAAGAAGGGTTATAGCCAATGGAGTGAACAATGGGAAAGAGGGAACAAAACAAAACAAAACACAAAAGAGACAGAGCAAGTAGTTTGCTGCAATCTGCTCTCAGACTCCATAGTTCTTTCTCTGGATGTGGACATCTCTTTCCATCATGAGTCTTTTGGAGTTGTCTTATGACCTTGCATTGCTGAGAGGAGAACAATCTATCAAAGTTAGTCATCACACATTTGATGTGTCTGTAATTGTGTAAAAAGTTTTTTCTGGTTCCACTCTCCTCAATCAGTATCAGTTTATATAAGTCTCACCAGGTTATTATGAAGACTGTCTGCTCCTCATTTCTTATAGCATGATAGTATTCCATTATATTCATATACCTGAGGTGTATACTTTTGCAAATCAAATAATCTCTCCACCTTATAAATCAGAGCCCGATTTGAATGTTCTATCAGTTTACACCTGTCAAAGATAAATTCATTAGTAAGATTTGGAAGCTTAGTGGTTATACCTAAGTGAATATTATATATATATATATATATATATATATATATATATATATATACATACACACACATTTTTTGATGTCATATAAAATAATAGGTCTTTAAAAGTTTCGGTATGATCGTAATCAAGACACTTATCTTCTTTAGACCCTCCGTTTCCTAATGTGTAAACTTCAGAAGTTGAACTGTGTTATCTCTAAGTTTTTTTTTTTTGCAACCATATGATATGGGGGGGGGGGGGCAGTGCGGCCAGGTGGCACAGTGAGTAAGAGCGCTGGCCCCAGAGTTGGGAGACCCGGGATCGGTTCTGGCCGCATATACTTAGCACCCACACAAAATAACTGACCGTGTAACCTTGAGCAAGTTACTTAACCCCGATTGCTTAAAAAAAAACACACGATATGGTGTGGTGGAAACAGTGAGGGGTATTCCTTACAGTCAGAATGACTTATTTGCTCAAAGTTGTTCTCTTGGTTCTGCTAATTTCACTCTTCATCATTTCATTCTAGTCTTTCCACGCCTTTCTAAGACATTTGAGTTCATCATTTCTTATAGAACAGCAGTATTCCATCACAATCATGTACCACAACTTGTTGAGTCACTCCTGTATTGATGGGCATCCCTGCAATTTCCAGTTCTTTGCCACCACAAAGAGAACTGCTATAAACATTTTAGAAATATAGGTCCTTTTCCTTTTTCCCTAATCATCTTTGGAAACAGACCTAGTAGTGGTATTGCTGGGTCAAAGGGCATAGATAGCTTAATAACTCTTTGGGCATAATTTCAGATTGCTCTCCAAAATGGTTGGATCAGTTCACAATTCCATGGAAATTCTTGCTTTATTCCATAAATTTTAAAAAAATAAATAAATGGAGGGGAGGGAGAAAGAGTAATGGGTTTGAAATCAGAAGGCCTGTGTTAATATGCAATTTGGTTGCTGGGAACTTGTATTTTTAAAGATCTATAAGATCAGGCTATTGAACCAGAACTAGAGAACCCCAGAAACTTTCACCCAGCTTTGAATGCTAAGATTGAGATAACCCTTACAACACGAAAGTTTCCATTTGCCCCACTCCCTTCTGTACCTTAAAAAAACAGGCTGGAAGGGGTCTTATAGGTTACCTAATCCAAGTCCTTTATTTTGTTTTGTTTTCTTGTAAGTGAAAACTTTTAAACAATTTTTATTTTTTCAGAAGAAGAAACCAAAGTCCAGTGACTTGTTCAATATCACAATGGCATGTCATGGACAGAGATAGGAGGATGGCCCAGGTCTTCTGACTCCAAAGTGGACCCTTCTTCACCTTTTCCTAGAACACTTTGGCTTTCTCTTGGGTAGCATGATTTAATGGAAAGAGCCTGGGATTAAGATTGAGAAGACCTTGGTGTTGGCCTCTTGCTACCTATGGATATCAGTTGAATCAAAACCCCTCTGAATCTCAAAAGCCTCAAATGTTAAATGAGTGAGATGATCTCCAAGGCCCATTTTACATATGATATCCTATAATCAATATCTGTGATGACACTCTATTGGTACTTTACTTAGTTTATGTTAGGGCAGGTAGGTGGCACTGTGGTTAAAGCTCTGGACCTGGAGTCAGGAAAAACTGAGTTTAAATCCTGCCTGACATTTACTGGTTGTGTGACCCTGGGCAAGTCACTTACCCTATTTGCTTCAGTTTCCTCACCTGTAAAATGACCTAGAGAAGGAAAAGGCACACCACTCCAGTATCTTTGCCAAGGAAAATACATAAAGGGGTCACAAATAATCAGACACGACTGAAAAAGACTGAACAACAACTTAGTTATGTTATCAACATCTTTCCATTATAAATTCCTTAAGGGCAGGAATTGTCTTTCATCTTTATTTCTCTGGTGACAAGGACTTCATGGGTGTTGGTTCAATTGAATTCAATTGACATAGAGAGAAGAGATAAAGTCAGAATTTCATGATTTGATTGGATCTGGGAATCAAGTTTAGGTGATACTTGCATCTAGATTTTACTGGACCAAAGAGTATTTGAGTTACACTTGGCCCAATTTAAGTCACTAATGAGTTAAGCTTCCTCAAGGCTACTCTTTCCTTCCCTCCTCCCTCCCTTCTTCCTTCCTTCCTTCCTTCCTTCCTTCCTTCCTTCCTTCCTTCCTTCCTTCCTTCCTTCCTTCCTTCCTTCCTTCCTTCCTTCCTTCCTTCCTTCCTTCCTTCTTTCCTTCCTTCCTTCCCTCCTTCCAGGAAGACAGAAAAGTTTTTAATCAAAATATATTCCTTGATAGCTTCCTATAGCTACAGCCTAAGATTATATTTAATTTTACACACATATACACTACTTAGTCTAAGTACTTTTTGCCCACAAGCACCCCCCTGAAGTGGAATCCAGCTTCTCAAGGGAAGAAGCCATTTTTTTCTTTGACTTTTCATCTTATAATCTTAGTACAGTAACTGCATCCAGTAGGCTCTTAATATTTGTGAAATTAAATTAAGTTAATCAGGACTAACCACTAGTCACTTATATTGGAAACCAGGGAGGGGAGGAAAAACAGCCAGTTTAACAAGTTTGAATATCATATTTTAGTGGAAATCTAAAAGTAAATGGATTCAGTCAATTATTTACCACTTTAACAATTTAACAGTTCTGGCTTCCAAAAGAAAAGAAAGCTCAGATGTCACACTTACCAATCTATCAAGATCTGGGAAAAGGCATTATGATTTTGTATAGGTCTTTAGAAGTTTGGTGTTGGAACCTCAAAAATCATTGAAGCATTCATTCCAGTTTCACAATTTAAAAACAAAATTCAAACATGTTGACACAATCTAAGCAATCTCCCCACAACCCTATGTTAACTAAAAAAAACCAGAATGTCTTTTTCAGAGCAATGAGGTGAGCTATAAAACTCTAAGCTGTGAGGATTTTTTCCTGAAGGTGAAAGCTGAGAAAAATAATACCAGAATGAGTCCCCACATTTGGGGTAAATTATTTCCCCTTTCCTTCACTGGCAAATATCTATTACTGGCTTAGGAACAGGGAGGATTATTGAAACAAATGTCTATTCCCTATCCTTCATCGATGCTTAAGAAATAGGGGTCACGTAGATTATTCTGAGCTGACTCCAGTGTCATCTCTCCCAGAGACCGAGGGACTGGATAGAATTGTGTTTCAAGGACTCCATTCCTTGAGGATAAGGACTGTTTTAAAGGTCGGTCTTTTTTACCCCCAGATCTTGACTTTTCTTTAAAGTCATTCAAATGATAAACACTCAATGAGATACATAGAATTACTTACTAGTATTTCTCCAGCTGCCAAGACCCCAGTAGAATGTAAGCTCCTCAAGGGCAGGGGTTGTTTCACATTTGTCTTTGTACATCTAGATGTAACAAACACTATGCCTGGAACATAGTGGAATTTTCATAAATCCTTATTGAATTCCCCATCCATTTAAATCATGTGGGACTTTTTTAGACTAGTCTTCTCTTTGAAATATTTTTCCAATGAAATTGAATTGAGAAAAGACTCCTCTTGATATATGCCACCATTATTCTGAGCTACCAACTCTGCTGGTGGTGTTATCAAGTTCTGGCCATTATAATACTGCACTGAATTGGTAAGGCATAGCTTCACTTTTAAGTCTTGTGTTCAGAGGGTGGGGAAAAAGACAATGTGTTAGTATTTACTTCACTGTGACAACTCTGCTTATATCACAAAAGCAGATCAAAGACAAATTGCTTTACTGTAAAGTCCCAAATCTGCATGCGTAGGGTAATGAGAAACAGGGGCCTTCTGCTTTCCAAGCACAACTGCTCAGCTCTCATTATGTCTGTGGAGAAAAGAAGAATCCCATTATTTTGGGTCATTTAAAAAGGTTAAGCTATTTTCTGGATAATAAATTGTGATGGAAATATTGAAATGATTTGGGGGAATTAGTGCCCAATGAAATGGAGTCGCCTGCGAGTGGGTGATTCCTTAATGAATTAAAGGTTGAGAGGATATGTTACTAAGTGTTCCCCTAATTTACAAACATTTATTAAGCTCTTGCTGTGTGCAAGGAAATGTGTTAAGCACTTGGAGGTGGGAATAAGGACTAGATCTGCGATTTTGTTAGCATAGGAAACTCCCTTAAATGTGTTAGTTGATGGCTTCTTTGAAGCTTGTATTCTTGGATAGAAAAACAAACAAACAAAATCAGTAGCCCTCATTCACCTGGGTAATATTCTACTGACTGTAGGAATAAAAAATAACATATGTAATTGGGAGGAAGAGAGCATTAGCAATTGAAGAAGTCAGGGAATACTTCATGGAGCAAATGGCATCCGAGGTGAATTGTGATGGAGAGTAAAGCCAAGGAAGGAGAGAGTGGATTCTAATTACAGAAGTCATAGCCAAATTGAAAGGTGGAGTGACAGATTCTATTCCAGACTAGCTCTCTTGGAAGTTGGAACAATAGCTCCTGAAGAGTAAGGTGGTTTGTGAAAGTCCTCATTTTACCCTAGAGGCCATAGGGTGTCATTGAATATTTTTTTTTTTGAGACTGTGAGGGTTGTATTTTTTTATTTTGTTTTTGCTTTTTGGGGGGAGGGAAATTGGGGTTAAGTGACTTGACCAAGGTCTCACGGCTAGTTTGTGTGTGTATGTGTGCGTGCGCGCGTGTGCATGCGTGTGTGCGTGTGTTAAGTGTCTGAGGCCAGATTTGAACTCAGGTCCTCCAGTCCAGGCCCGGTGCTCTATTCAGTGCACCACCTAGCCGCCCCTAGGGTTGTATTTTTTAAACAAATACAAGCTGAGGTTTATTTATCCTTAACTTGAATTCTTATTTTTTAAAGATTTGCCCACCTATAATAGAAGCCAAAGAAAGAAGAGAGATTTCTTCAAAGGTGCTTTTTTATTTTCCTTCTTTTCATCTTCCTAATTTCTTTATTACTTGCGAATGTTATTATTAAGAGACAGTGTGGCATAGTGGACAGAGTACCAGGTTTGGAAGCAAGTGGACCTAGATTTAAATCTTGCCTCAAATACTTGCCAAATATGAGATGCCATACAAGTAACTTAACCTCTCTGGGCTTCAGTTTATTCATCCGTAAAATGACAGATTGGACTCAATGACTCATTGCTTGCTTTTTAGCTATAAATCGATGGTCCTTTGTTATTCTATGTACCATCTATCTACTGGTCAGACACTTTCTATTTTGCCACCCCTATTAAAATCTATGGGAATTCTAGTGACATGGAAGTGGAACCTGGAAAATTTTACTTCTCAAGTTTGAAGATGAGAAAAACACAATGGGTGTGGCAAAACAAACAGGATCTTGGTGTCATGTTGTGTAACTGAGGGACCAATAATAAAGAAACATTCCATGAATAGTCTAGAGCCGCCACCCCCCCAAAAAAAATCACCTATGTAAATAAATCTGTCAGGACATGGAAAATTCATTCTGATTGTGGAGGAGGTCATTTAAAAGACCTTAATCTGAACAGAAATCCCACTCATTTATTATAAGGTCTATCCCAAGAGGCATTCTCAGAGCTGTCTTTCTGCTGGGGGCTGGCTCAGCACTTGAATTCATTTGACTCAGTACTGAAGGGTATAGGCATTGTGAAATGATTCTGAGATTCCTTTTGACTACTGAGCCAATGGAACTGATGAATCAGTGGACCCTTAAGAGAGAGAGAGAGAGAGAGAGAGAGAGAGAGAGAGAGAGAGAGAGATCTGGCACTCTCTTCCTCTATTGCTCATACATACTATTCTGATCAATGGAGGGGTAGAGGCCACTGTCTCCCTATGCTGCAGCTAAATGAACACTCCACTAGGAGAGCTTGAGCCAGGGCCTGGGTGCTGGCTGCCTTTTCTATTTTGTATTTTCTTTCCTATGTAGAGGGTTGAACATTAGCTTTGATATGAATGTGTCAAGTGTCAGAGGTAACCTTGCAAGTCTAAGAAGTCTGAAAGTCCATTGGATCCAGAAGTAGAATTGACTGATAGAAAGGGAAGTTTCTCCAATGTAAAAGACAACCAGGAACAGAGGGAGCCTATCTCAAGGCCTGTCTTGTCAGATCACACAGACATTGTAGAAAACAATGTAGCTTCAGGGTAAAATATAAAATGACTAATTACCAATACCACAATCTACTTTATGTCTGGGAATGGTTTCAGTATCAATCTGATAGAGAATGTAACAGTTGTTATAGGTTATTTTCAGGTATTCTGTCAATGTTCTGGATGAGTTGTTTTTGTCTTTTTTGTGTAGGAAATAAATACCTGCCCCATATCTGATTCATATTATGTATTAAGTGCCTTTTCCCATTTTGGAGAAACTCTAGAAATAAGACAAAATCTTCACTTTAAATAATTTTGCATGGAATGCTGAGTTGGAAGATGGGACAAGCCAAAAACTGTAAGAAAAGGAAGTTTGGTGACTTCCATTGGAGGCTAGGTTCCCCCAGGACTAAATCCAGTCCATATCACATACATATGTGCAGAACAACAGGTCCTGGTAGGAAGGGTTAGTAAATTCATTGTGCTATCCCCTTGGACCTGGTAGTGATTCTATAGTGTTAGCTACTCATTAACCACTCATTCAACACAATTATAGAGCACCTAATGTGTGCAAATCACTGTGTTCAGTGCTGATTATTTGTAGATAATATGATGTCTGACCAAGGTCAAGGTCATGTATATCAAGGAACCTTACAGAATCATTAAAAATCAAAGAAAGAAAGTACAGAAAGATAAAATGTCATTGACCAACACCTTGCTTGGTTCTGGTCATGCATATAAAGGAACCATGAAGAATCTAAGTTGAGAGGTCATTCAAGGCCACCTAGTCCCACATATTCCTGAAAAGAATACCTTCTAAAAAATTCCTGACAAGTGGCCATTCAGCCTCCACTTAAAGATGTCAGACAACAGGGGGACCCACTACTTCTCAAGAAAGCAAATTGAATTGGACATAACTATTGTTTCACAGTTCCATGGCAGGTCACCTATGCTTCTGGATCTCAGTTTCCCTACCTGTAAAATAAGAGGTTTGAACTTACTTCCTCTCAAGGTCCTTTCTAGTTCTAAATGCTATTTTATGGTCCTATGAAAGAAACTAAACAGAATCCAGGAGCACTTCTGACCCTTGCTAATACCTAGAGTTCAAAGCAGAAGAAATGATGTGTTCTTTTTGTCATCATATTATCATCAAGAATATATATTAATCATATTTTTATTTGCACATTCTTCTCCAGGAAAGCCAATACAACAACAGCCCTAGTGACTGCAATCTGGGAATTTTTAATCTATGAAACATGAGCCAGACTAGACAATATTCAGGATGGGCATTCAAATGATGAAGCATTAAATAAATGTCTACCTTGTATACAAAACAATCAAATATATTGTCTGTCTGAGAAATATAATGTGTGGTCATGTGTACTATGCATATGTAAATACGAAACAATCATCAGGCCAAACCTTCATGTTCAAAGTGAGTGGGAAAAGATGTGGGACAGGAAGAAAAAGAGGTGCTCAAGGAGTCACAAAAGAAATGTGTAGTATATTTGTATAAGAAGGAAATCTGATGAAGAGTTAATCAATCATAGCATAATGGACTCTCAGGCTTCTAAGAAGATTCAGAGCTATGGAGTCCAATCTCTTCCTGAGAAGGAATATCCTTACAACATTCTCTATAAACAGCCATCCAGCCTTGACTTGAAGACCTCCAGTAATGGAGAGCTTACTGTGTTAGGAAGTAGTCCATATTAATTCTGAACAGTGCCAATACCCAGGAAATTAACTATTCCTTTGACTAAACCTAAATCTTCCTCCTGCGACTTCTTTGCATTATTACTAGTCCTGCCATTGGAGCTAAACAAATAAAATCTATTTGTCTTCCAAGTGACAGCCCATCAAATACTTGAAGATAGATGTCATGTCCTTTAGCAATCAACCTGTCAATCAACATTTATTAAGCACTTATTATGTGCCAGTCACTGTTCTAAATTCTAGGAACAAAAATAAAAGCAAAAAGTAAGGCAATCCCTGCCCTAAAGGAGCTTACATTCTAATGGGGAAAGACAACACAAAAAAGAAAGTTGTAAAAGGGCCAGGGAAGAAGTATTGCCATTTAATTGCTGCTGCTTAATTTCCTTCATTAGGTGGTTCAGGTATGATCTGTAGAAATACAGAACTGATAAGCAAAAAACAGCTTTGCTAGGTGCTGTGAGACCATCAAAGTGTTCCTCAAGGAGACTGCAATCTAATTAATGAGAAAGGTGGAAAGCACAAAGGATAAGATGTGATGAATGAGTGATGTAATCAAACGTCAAATACCTATGACCATGTAAAGATATTATCAAGAGGCTGGGCAGTAAAGTAGGAACACATATTGAGAAGTTCCATGTCTGTGTACGCATCCATTTCCCAGAGACCTTGGGTTTCCACTTCCTTTTCTTTTGGAAATACTTCCTACCAGGGTTTTCTTCACAGACTGGGATAAAGAAAAATGAAAGAAAAATTTGATTTGTGAATTTAATGTTGGGCTCCTTCATTCCAACAGGCTGAAAGCAGGGGAGAAGGTCTGTGGCCACTACCCTGCCCTCAAGTAAAGCTAGACAGTAAAGAGTGAAATCATATTATGATGATAGTCATGGACTCAAGGCAGACTATAGGAAACAGAAAGAGAAAGAGAATGAATGCGAAATACAGGTTAGATCAGAGCAAAGTTGGCAACTTCCATCACTGTGGCAGCAAGTGGAATTTCAGTCCCACTCCTTTCCTGGCTTCCCTTCTGAATTTTTGAATGTTCTCACCATCCCTTACTTGCCTTCTCACCCTGTAAGTTTTCTCTGCCCCTTTGGCCCATACTGCCATCACTGAGTTCCTCCTGGAACCTCCAATTTGAGGAAGGGCCCAGACCAGCCAGCTCTCACTCTTTCTCCACCCCTCCCCTAGCTTCTTAGCTCCCTTAATGTGTTGTTCCCCTACCCCACCCCTTGAAGGAGGGTGCTGTCCTTTTTCTCTTGGGTTTGTACCCCCAGAACTTAGCATAGTACCCAGCACATCATAAGCATTTAATAAATGCATGGTGACTTGACAAGACATTTTTTTTTCCTCCCCAGTGTCTTTAGAGCTTGCTGAGGAAGACCCCTTTATGGCTTCCTGTCTAATCCTTTTCCATTACATCCAGCTCCCAGATTAATTAAGAAGAGGGGTGGAAGAAAAGGATAACTACTCCCAATATGCTAAGTTCCTGAAACTCACTATTCAAAAGCCTTGTTTTACTGTTTGCTTATATTTCCTAGGCTATCTGTTTCTCTGTGACAAATCATATAACCATTAATAGTAAATTAGTGAATCCTGTGAGGTTGGGGGGGGGGGGTTTATAATTGAGGGAATGAATCCAGTGGATGTCAACTGAGTTTCAACAAGTTGGAGAAGAAAGCAAACTTGTATTTTTGTAGTTTGGGATATATTCCAAATCATATCATATTATAGAATAAAATATAGCATAGCATAGCATGCCATATATCATATACTCTATGTCATAGTATAGCATAACAAAATCTATACTAACAGGCCATTTGTCATATCCCATGCTATATCATATCACATCACATCACATTATAGATCATATCATAAATCATGTTTTAAGCTCACTGCCCTCAACCATCATCCTGGGAAGCAAATCCATGGAGATAAAGCTGGGCAATTATTGGCTCCTGCAGGTGCCACAACAACATCTATTGAAGACTTAGAAAGAAAAGTCCTTATCACAAACTCCTCCACACAGTCACAACATCAGAAACTGACCTGATTTTATTCATTTAAATAATATTAAAGAAGTGGCATAACCATATGCTTTGCTACTGTTTCCTAGGGAATGGGACTTTTACATCTGATTTGCAGCTGAAACCTTCCATATGTGTCCAACCCCCTCATTAAAATGTGAGCTCCTTGAGAGTAAAGACTGCCTTGCCAAATGCTTTGCAAGTGATTAACAAATGCTTCATTCATTCATTCATTCATTCATTCATTCATTCATTCATTCATCCATTCATGCTGCCAGAACTCCCGGGAACCTACAGCAACATAGTTACAAGCAAGTTCTGAAGAGGGCAAAAGTACTGAGGAGCTGCTGAAAAGACTGCCGATGGGTAGCCAGAGTGCCATCTAGTGACTATATATATATATATATATATATATATATATATATATATATATATATATATATATATATATATGTAATACCCTCTGTGGCTGATTAAGTACATATCAATCAAATATTCTCTATTAACAGAAATCAGAGAATAGAAACAGAAGTCATCAAATGCACTACAACATGAACTCTTAGCATTCACCACTCCCACCACTTTTGTCACTGTGAAAGGACAGCCACACAGGTCATCACCAAACAGAGATCCTCTCTGTCAAGACGAGAGAAACTAGGGAATATTAAGTAGAAAGAGAGAATGTTGGAGGAGTTTGAAAAGAGAGGGTCTGAGATGAAGGAGAGAAGAGCTAGGAAACAGGGGGGAAAGGAGGCATAGAAGGCCATATGCCAAATCAAGGAAAGATAGTCCAAGATGTTGAGAGAAAAAGAGAAGGTCAAATGGGGATTACCAGTAACAGGAACTGGGGATCAAAGTGAAGCAGGAAAAAAGAAATGAAAGAGTAGAAAAAGGAAAAAAAAGATGAAGGGAACAAGAGATAGTAGATGAAACAGTAGGCAGCTCACTGGTGACTTGGGACCAACTTTCAAAGAACTTACTTGGTGAAGAGAGTAGAGATGGGGGAGGGAAGGGGAGAAATAATATAGGAAGGGCAGAGGACGAGAGGTAAAAAACAGAAAAGGAAGGACGTTATGCAAAATAGGACACCAGAGAAAACTATAAACACTTGGGGACCAAGGGCAATGCTCTTTCGTCCCTGAGTACCCACTACTGAGTACTACATAGTAGGAGCTTAATATTTGTTTGTTGACTTGAACTGTTCAGATTAGAAATGTTTTACAATTTCCTACCAGTATGTGTATGTAGACATACATACGTACAATTTTTTAACCACTTGTGATTTAATTGGTATGTGAGCTCACGGTGAGAAACTTTCCTTAATAATGGAAATTGGAGCCTTCTTTATTACTTAGAGTCTTGCAGAGTGTTGTCTAGAGCACTGAGAATATCAGTGACTAGCCCAAGGTCTCATAGCCAGTATGTGTCAGAGATGGGACTTGAACCCAGGTTTTTTTTTTTTAGCTACTGTATGCAGAAAGCCACCCTGCCTCTCATATAGTTCAATGGGGATAGAAACTGAACCTTTGATTTCATTGATACAGGGAACTCCTAAGTAAAAAGACTCCATCTATGAGTACAGGTTGGCACCTTTCCTGAAGCTTAGAATCATAGAGAGCTGCCTAGAGATAAACCAACTTGCCCAGGGTCACAGACAGTGTGTATTGTGGCTGTTAGTACATATGACTCATATCCAAATCTTCCTGAGGCTGCTCTCTATCTACTAAACCATTCTGCACAGGACAAATATTTATATTATAAGTAAGCAAAGGGGTCCATTCAAGTCCATTCCATAAATGCTTATTAAACCCCCACTCTGTTCAGGATGCCATGCTATGCACAGAGGTACAAAGAAGAAAAATAGCACAATCCTCACCTTCGAGGAGTTTACAATCTAATGAACTGGATATAGATTATAGTTGGATTTAGTCAGAAATATGTATTACAGGTAACAGGAACACTTGTCAGCTCTCTTCCAGTTAGTTTGGGACAGTTTCAAGAGCCATTTCAGTATTAAGATTAGTATTTGGCAAGCTAAGGCAGGGAGGATTATAGTCAGGGAATATCACTTGGTAAAGGAAAGTGAAGTGAATTTTCACGCTAAACTAAAGGAACTTGGAACAGATGTGCCTCAGAGTTTTAGAGGTAACTGTTATGGGATGCAAGAGAAAGAATGGAGTTGAAGGCAGTTTGGTGGGAGACATACAGGTGAGGAAGGTCAGGATCTTCTCGGGGTTACAAAGTGACAGGCACTTAGATATAGTGATGGAAGCAATCTTAGAAGCCATCAAGTCCAAATTCCTCATTTTACAGATAGGGAAACTGAGATTCGGGGAACTTAAGTGATTTGCTGAAGGTTAAACAGCTAATGTATATCTGATTTAGAATTTGAATTCAGGCCTTCCTGACTCCAAGGCCAGGGTTCTTTCCACTGTGGCAGTCCTTCTGGGTGTGTGTCCAGTATCTTCAGCAGTACATCATCATGCACTTCTATAAGATGGGATTTGGGTTAGGTTAGTTTGGAACTCCTTTATAGCATCAAATTTTCAAAATAAAGCACCAGGTAGATCTGTGTATATAGTTGAACTGAGACATTGACCTTGGAATGAGGAACAATGGGTAAAAAGTAGAGAGTCAGGCTTTGGCTGGGTATGAGGAAATGTTTCCCAACAACTAGAACTCCAAACGAGGCGGTTGGGTGACCTCAGGAGGCTCACTCTTCAAGGACAGCTGGATGACCACTTGCTGGTGTGATTCTAAAGAGGTTCCCTCCCATCAGGTACAAGCTGCAATGGCTGGCCTCCCTAGTCCCTTCTGCCTCCAACATTGGGTGATCCAGTGACCACAGGCATCAAAAATGACTTAATTTAAATGAGGGATATGCCAAAAGAAGCCCAAGTGGTGGGAGGCAGACTTAATTCTAATTAGCCCTGTATGCACCTCTGTTCCCAAGAGTTTAAAAAAAATGGCATTTCACATGAACAGCTCCCTCTTCTGGCTGGACCGTAAATCTCAAACTACTGCTACATTAATGTGAGCTGTTTTTACTATGATTGGACTGTATTCCATTGCTTTCATTGGTGAATGAATTACTAGAAATTAAGCTGTGAGGACAGTGTAATGGAGGGGGGGAACATTTGATAACTCACAAGTCCTACAAGTAAGGAGTGTGAGTATTAGCATCTATATTTTACTGATATAGAAAATGGAGATCAGAAAAGTGGAAGGGTTTTGCCCATGGTCACAGAGTTAGAGCAGTAACAGGAAGAGCCTGGATTGGAACCCAAGTCTCTAGATTGAAGTCTTTGTTCACTTGGCTTCATCATAGCCCCTGATCAAAGCATGCCTGTCAAGAAGGGAAATTGATTGCCTGTTCATTGAAGAGTCCCTTGGTCATCACTCATGTGGTTCCTGAATATGAAACATTTTATTTGTTAAGTTTGAAGGAAATAAAAATTTTTCATGTAATCATAGAATTTTTAAGCTAGGAAGAATCATGATATCATGTTACATTAAGAGCTAAAATGGGTCTTATATGTTATCTAGTCTAACCCCTCATTTTAAAGATGAATGAATGAATAAATGGATAGATGGGTGGATAAATGAAAAAAAAAACGAATGAATGAAAAACATATTAACTGCTTATTACATGCAAAGCACTGTGTTAAGCACTCAGGATACAAATAGAAAAGCAAAGCACTTCTAGATCTCAAGAAACACATATTCTAACATGGGCAAATAACACATATAGGAGATTTTAGCTGCCAATTATATGAGAGGATCCCTTGTTCCTAAGGGTGCAGTGGCAAAATAGATGGGGATGTGTCTTTATTGTTGTTTCCACTCATCAAATCATAACTTTCTGATGCTGAGCCATTAGATAGTGCCAAAACCTTGATGTTAAGAACTTTTTTTTTTAGGGTCTTCAGGAATTATAGTTGCTAAGCCCGAGGGGGCTTCAGAACCTGCAGAAACAGTTGCTAGGTAGTAAATCTGGATGATTGTAGAGAACTGAACTGGAAACAGGACTGTAGACACTGCCACCCCTTGGCTTAACTGTAGATTGGTGGCAGTTGGTAAGTGGTTAGTACTGGTGGTGAAGTAGGTGGCTCCCTTCTAGACAAGGATTGGGATGGGGAAATTGAGGCAAAGAGAGATCCAATGACTGGCCCCAGGACATCCAGGTAGTGTCAGAGACAGGATTTAAAACTAGATCCTCTATTCCTAATACCAGAATTTCTTCTCCTGCACCAAGTTATTTTGGAGTATATGGACAAAGAGAAATTTAGCTTCTGGGAATAGGGTCCTAGATATTTGGATCAATTAAATGATTCCATAAACATTTGCTAAGTCTCTTCCCTGTGACAAGCACTCTGCTGGGTTCTGGGATTGCTATAAAGAAAAACAAACCTAATGGTCCCTGCCCTTGATGAGTGGACATTCTATAGAACCATGGCCCTGCCTCAGTTCAGGCAGGATCATGGTCTCAGCTTACTGTTACTCCTTCCTGACACAACCATTGCCTGGATATACCAGTGCCAGGCACTATCTTGATGTCCCTTCCCCTGGTTCTTAATGGCTCAGCACAGCCCAGGGACATCCCCCTTGCCTTCATCTGGGCTGGTTTTTGCACACTCTTCTGAGGCTTCGCAGCGAACCAAGAATTAGGTCAGGCTAGAAGGGGACCCATCTCAGCTTCTCTGTCAAATCTCATTTCAGTCTGGGGGCTCTGATGCTCCAGATTCCTACTTAGCATGGGCCAAGAATTAACAAATTCTATCATTCCCAGTCTGCGTTGGTCTTTTACATAGTTCTGCTCACATGAATTTAGAAGGAAAAAAACCAAAACCTAGCTACCTTTTTCCCCCAGCATTAATTGGAAGAATCAGATTAAGGACTCCTAAATTCCTCTTCATCTGAAGCAAATGGGGAAGTTTCTCCCCATCTGAGGTATCTCCATGGGTGGAACAACTAATTAAAGTGTCTCAAGTGACAAAGGCTTCATTTAAAGCAGAGACGCACTTCCGCCGCCACAGAGGAGGAGTGAGGTTTTGTCTGGAAGGGGCTCTGAGAGAAAATGCTTCCCAAGAAAGAGGGAGCAGGGGCCAGCCCTCCTAGATTAACAAAGAACATAAACAGGGTTCCCGTTGTGGGTGGGACCTGGCCTCTGGCCCATTATTGAAGATCAATAAATGGAAACGTGGACAATAATAGCAGCTAGAGGAACTGATGCTGACTGTGTGCTTTAAGATTTGTGAAGTGCATGACTTCATTTGATGCTCCAAAAACCCTGGGAAGGAAGAAGACAAGTGCTTACTGTGTGTCCTCTTATTTGACTCTCACAGCAACCCTGAGAAGTATGTGCTATTCTCATCTTGTTTTACATTTGAGGAAACTGAGGCAAACAGAGGTTTAGGTGACTTGCCCAGCGTGTAGTCACATTCAAATTGAGATCTTTCTGACTCCAGATCTAGAAATCTGACCCCTAGCTAGGAGGAGCCATTATAATTCCCATCTTTCAGATGAAAAAATTAAAGGTCACATAGGTTAGGTGACTTGTTTAGGGTCCCACAGATATTAAATAAATATCTGACATAGGATTTGAACCTGAGTCTTCCAGACACCAAGGCCAGGGAGCTTTTTGTTTCACCAAAATATGTTTTCACATATCCTAGAGTCAGGGATTATAGAGGCGAAGAAAGGGAAGAGAAATCCAAAAGTCATCTAAGTGGAGAACGTTGTCTATCAGAAACAGCATAGGATTTGGTCATCCAAAGACCTGGGTTTGAAGACAGATTCTGTTCCTTATGAGTCATGAGACCTTATGTAACTAGTTTCCTTCTTTCTGAGCCTCAGTTTCACCAGCCATAAAACAAGTGAGTTTGATGAGATGATCTCTAAGGTTCCTGCCAATTTGAAATCTATGATCTGCCATAGCCCTTGTTTCTTTCTGTTTGCAATAGGGAAGGAGAATAAAATTTTGCATGAATCTTGGGAGGGCTATCACTTTCTTTAGAAACTATAACACAACTGTAGGGCTACATTACTTACTATGTTATGTCTGAAAAGGAATTCAGAATTCTATGAAGATAACAGGCTAATCAATAAAGATGCTTCACCAAAGTAGTAACAAGGAAAAAGGCTGACTGGGGGATTTCACAGAGTTAGTTGAGGCCCATTCAAATTAAAATAAGGGTGTTTGGGAAGGAGGGACAAAGCACCTTCCAGATGGTGGCTTTTCCTAATGTATGTTTTGGCGGGCTTTCGAGTTTAAGAATCTCACCGCAAGGGTTTTAGGATGAGTCAATTTCCCTTTGATTAAAACCATATCCTGGTCTCCAGTGTGGACTTTCATCCGAAGGTCTGGAAGAACTTTGGATTTTTCACATATTTCATTAGTCTTTCAGACACTCTGGTAAATTAGATAAGTAGCAATGATGGTCACACCATTCCCATTTTATGGATGAGGAAACCAGAGTGTACATGGTTATATATACTTGTGTGCTTAGAGAAACCCACAGTTAGGATTCTGGATCTTGCTTCAAAGACCCATGGGATAATTCGGGTTTATAGGGTCACCACTCAACTTATTCGTATAGATTTCCATCCCTCTAAAACTTAATTCGTAGATCATGGGATTGTAGATTTAATGATGGAGGGGACCTCAGAGGCATCTCTGTTGTACTGTGATAGCCTCAGGAGATCAAGTGACTTTCCCTATGTTCTTATAGCTAAGAAGTATCAGTTAGAAGTTTTCAACTCACTTCCTCTGACTTCAGAGTTCTTACCTGTGGAATAGCATGTAGAGTACTGGCCTTCAGATTAGCAAATGTCTGTCCTGTGTGACCCTGGGAAAGTCACTTAACTTGTCAAAGTCTCCATTTTCTTTTCTGTAAAATAAGTAGAATAATACCTTTATTAATAACTTTTTGTTGTTCACTCATTTCAATTGTGTCCAACTCTTTGTGACCTCATTAGGGGTTTTGTTGGCAAAGATGCTGGAGCGCTTTACCATTTCCTTCTCCAGCTCCTTTGACAGATGAGGAAACTGAGATAAACAGGGTTAAAAGTGACTTGACCATGGTCACCCAACTGATAAGTGTCTGAAGTCATATTTGAACTCAGGGCAGCCCCTAAAACACTGAGCCTGGAGTCAGGATCAGATTTGAACTGTGGAAGACTCATCTTCCTCATTCCAAACCTGACAGTCTATCCATTGTGCCCCAGAACTTCCCTATTGCCAACTTACAGGGTGGCTATTAGGCTCAAATGATATCACATACATAAGACACTTTTCAAACCTCCATATGTGAAAGATGTCAAATTATGAGTCCCTTGAAACTTGTCTAAGCTGGCCTTTGGAGAGTAGAAATGCTGTCCATTAGCTGAACCCAGACTTGAAGCTTTGCCCATATGTAAGGAGATGCCAACATTTGGACCTCACTGGGAAATGCCTTCAGGAACCCAAGGGTACCTCCACGTCCAGAGGAGCCATCAGTGGAGGCCTTTAGAGGGGGAATTAGGCAGAGGTAATCAAAAGTGTATAAAGAAATGCTAGCTTTTCAGGTACCAAGTGGTGACCAGGGGTGGAGAAAGGCTTAGGAAGAGGGGACAGAATGATTGATGGGAGTGCAAGGGAACACCACCACGAAAATGCCTATTTGCAGTCTGGATAAGGTGATACTAATGAGAATCTGGATACGTTGTGGGCTTGGACAGGAAGAGTCTGTCTACATGGGCCTATGGTTACATGTACACAATGAGCTCTATTGTCCTTTGTTGGCTTAAGAAGGCATGGACTATATTCTTTCCTAGACCTGGAGAAGATGTGAATCACCATATGTTTTCCCAATACTCTTTCCTACCCTGGAATTACAATGAATCTAGCTCTGGGGAGAGTGTTATGAATAGAAGTCTTCAAATAAAGACCTGGCCATGTAGAAAAGGGGATTCTCCATACCTCAATGACCTCCAAGGTCCTGCCACCTCCAAGCAGCAACTGTTGGCAGCTAACATAATAATAAGGTGGTTAGACCTGGAATTAGAGTGATCTGAGAATGAATCCTGCCTCATACCCTTATTTGTTGTGTGACCTTGGAAAAGCCATTTAAACTATTCCCAGATTCAGTTTCTCTATCTGTAAAATGGGGATAATAATAGCATTTATCTCACAGGGTTTTAAATCATATGGAAAGTGTTGAGGAAATCAGGAAGCACCGAAAGTCAATGATTGCCTTGAATTCTAGACAGTCCTTTGCTGGGCTTGGGAATGCTGTCAAGGGATTCTTACTTAGACATAGAGTTGACTTGATTACCTACCAACCCCCAGCTCTCAGCATTTGTAATTCCACAATGACCAAGCGATGGTGTTGTAAATGGAGGCTGGGCTTGGAGTCAGAAAGACTCAAAGTGGAATTCTGCCTCGGACATCTCCTGGATGTGTGACACCGGGCAAATTATTGAGCCTCATTCAGCCTCATTTTCCTCATCTGTGAAATGAGGATAATGAAAGCACTTCTTTTACAAGGTTATTATGAGAATCAAATGAAATGAGGAAGGAAAGAGAGAAGAAAAGAAGGAAGCAAGGGAAGGAGGAAGGGAGAAAGAAAAGGAAAGGAAAGGAAGGAAGAAAGGAAGGAAAGAAGGAAGGAAAGAGCATTTATTAAGCACCTACTATATGCTCAGTACTATACTAAGCCTGTTGCAAATATTTTCTCATTTGCAATAATTTCTGTAACGTGCTTTACAAACCTTAAAGATCTATGTGAATGACAACTAGTATTATTATTGTTATGCCAGAGAGAGGTGTGAAAAGAAACCCTACTGCCTGACATTGAGGTAACAATCGATCCACCAGTGGAGAAGAAAGAGTTCCCTCCTCATGGGTCCCAGCTGCCCTTATTTTAAAACTCTTTCAGTCCAATATTACATTGCTGTATAGCTCTAGTAAGTCTGTGAAAGTGAGGAGGGAGTTCTCTCCAGGTTATTAGTTCAGATCCTCTGACGAGAATGCCCAGGCACCCCATGCCAGTCTAGGTATTGCAGTGGATAGAGTGCTGGACTTGGAGACAGAAAGACCTGAATTCACATCCTGCCTCAGGTGCTTCTCAGCTGTGTGACCTCGGGCAAGGCACTTGACCTCTGCTTGCCTTAGTTGCCTACTTTATAAAGTGGGGATAAAAAAGCACCTACGCTGCATTATTGTGAGGATAAAACAAGCGAAGCATTTGGCTCTCGAGAAAGTAGAGCTGTACTTCTCCTCATGCCTCCACTGTCCAAGGGGAAGAGGAAACCAAGGGGCTATGGCAGCATATCAGTGAAAATGCCCTCACTGGGGGCCAGAGGACCAGAATTCAGATCCGAGCACTTCCCCTTAGTGCCTATGTGATCTGGACAAGTAACTCCTAGACTCACAGAACCAGAGACCTGGAAGCGACCTCAACAGCCATCTAGTCCTACCATCTGGGATGGGAATTCTGTAAAAACATGCCTGGTAAATGATTGTCCAGTCTCTGCTTGAAGAGCTCTGAGGAGGGGAGCCTACCACCTTTGGATGACCCTAATTGTTTGAGAATTTTTTGTTCTTTTTGTTTGTTTTATTTCTTTGACATCAAGCCTATGTCCCTTTGAAACTCTGAAGCTTATTATGTCTTTGACCATGGGCAAGTAAATTAACCTCCCTGGGCCTCAATTTCCCCATGTGTAAAAATGAGAGAATTAGGCTAGATGAACTTTGAGGTTGCTTCTTAGTCAAGTCTAGCTGACAAACATTTATTAAGCACTTACTGTGTGCTAGGTACTGTGGTAATTGCTGGGCATACAAAAACAAGCAAAAATAAAGACAATCCTTTACCTCAAAGCTGGGGAGGGGGGACGAGTTACCCAAGAAGGGACACAGTGGTGATATCTGGAAATGAAGGGTGGCTGGTCTGGAACTGTCCGAATAATGGAGGTAACGGGAATAACTTACCAAAGGGAGGATGGGGCTGTAAGGGCAGAAGAAGAAAGCAATTGGGTCATGAAGTCTAGAAAAGTCAAGAGATGGTATAAGGGCTGGTGTGATGGACTTGGTCTCAGAAAGTCCTGAGTTGAAATCCTGTCTCAGACACTTGCTGTGTGAACCTGGGCAAATCACTTTACTTTCTCAGCTTCAGTTTCCTTACCTGTAAAGTAAGGTTTAATGATAGTGCCTATGCCTTGCAAGGTTGCTGCAAGGCTCAAATAAGATAAAATACTTTGTCAAATTTAAAGCATTATCATCATTTTTAGTACTTACTACTACTACTACTACTACTACCACCCACCACCCTCCCTCCATGATCCAATGAATTTCCAGGACAACATTTCACAGCTCTGCCTCACTTAAATCCAATTCACACACAAGTCAAGACATCAACCTCATGTCATTGGTCCTCTTTGAAAATGAAGAACAAACAACAGTAACAATGAACCGTCACCCTTGATTCTGCCCTCTGGGACCAAACAAGATAAGTCCAATTATTCACCACATTTAATTTCCTTGGACCTTAGGTTTTTTTTTCTTTTTTGATGTAAGATGGATATTCTAGCTCCTTTACACAAATTCTCCACATGTTGGATTGGAACCATGACAGCAATATCCATATATTCCACGTATCATCTACCCAAAAGAAAAAGTCTAAACCTACTCTAAGGACTGGTCTCTCATTGGCCAGCTCTGCCACTGTACTAAGACCACAGGAACAAAGATTTCGAGATAAAAGAGATATTAGGTGTTATTAAATCCAGTCCCTTCAGAGACCCAGAGGTAAATGATACAACCGGTGTGTATATAATGTAGGTAGGAGTCAAACTCTTGCTCAGCTCCTCCTGACTCCAAGCCCAATGCTCTAGGCATTCATTATAGCATACTGTCTTTGATGGTCACAGAGCTCATTCTGTGCCATGCACAGAGCCCTCCATTTTGAGTTTATATCTAAACACTTGAGTTCAAATACTGCTCTGTGCCATTTCTTGTGGGACCTTGAGCAGGTTCCTTTACCTCTCCTGGTTTCAGTTCCTTCATCTGTAAAATGGTGATCTTGAACATAAGAACCTCAAAGTTTCCTTCCAGCTCTAAATCCATAAGCCCATAATTCATGTTCTTTACTTTGATATATAAGGTCTAAGAGATTTCACAGTAGCTAGATCCAAGAACAGTGCAGCTAGGTGGCACAATGGTTAGAGTGTCTGGCCTGGAGCCAGGAAGACTCATTTTCCTGAGTTCAAATATGGCCTCAGACACTTACTAACTGTGTGACATTGGTCAAGTCACTTAACCCTATTTGCCTCAACTTCCTCATCTGGATGAGCTGAAGAAGGAAATAGAAAACCACTTCAATAGTTCCACCAAGAAAACCCTAGACGGACTTAGGGAGAGTCAGACACGAATGACAAATGACTTGACAACAACGACAAAGATTTAAGAATACTTTAACCACATAAGAAGAAGACACAAGTTGATACAGAGTGAAGTAATCAGAACCAGGGAAGAATAATAGCTATTTTGTTCTTATATAGTGGGCAACTAGGTGGCACCGTGAACTGATCCTGGAGTCAGGAGGACCTCAGTTCAAATCCAGCCTCAGACACTTAATAGCTGTGTGACCCTGGGAAAATCACTTCACCCTATCTGCCTCAGTTTCCTCACCTATAAAATGAGCTGGAGAAAAAGCAAATGGCAAACTGCTCTAATATTTCTGCCAAGAAAACCTGAAATAGGGTCACAGAACTGAAAAAACTCAACAAGGATTTGTATAGCATTTTCTGCTTTCTTTCAGTGACCTTATTTGGTCTTCACACCAATCATGTAAAGTCAGTGAAATCACCCTCAGAGTTAATGGTATTGTCCATAAAATGAGCTTTAAATCTAGGATCCTATGATTTCATAAAATACAAAGTAAATCTTGTAGCATTAACATTGGAGAGATGATTTTAATATGAAAATCTCAAAATTGCCAAGGCTAAGATTGTGAGAAAGGAGACTATCTGGGACCTCCTTAGGGATCTTATCAAGTTATTCCTTAAAGGACTATATCATTGAGGACATGCCCCACTGAAAACTCTTGTTTGGGGGAAGGGGGAAGGAAGCAGTACTTCTGTGTAAGTGCATGTATATGTGCATGTGTGTATGTGCATGTGTTTGTGGGTTGCTCTAAAATAATTTCGGAGTTTCTTCATTTAGTTTCCTTTTCTCTCTCTACCTTTTTGCAGATGAAAAAGAATCAAAGTTACAGAAGGCCTGTGTGGATGACCCAGGAGTGAATCAGGGCTGGCTCATGAAAGTCATACTTCAAAGAGCTGGGGGAAAACAGGGAATTCCTCTTTATCCTGTGTGGTCTACCTCCAACCTAGATTTTTTTTTAATCACCCACATAAGCCCAGAAGAATATTTTAGAATAAAAGCCCTTTAATAATTTCAAACTGATTTCCCCCAAACAAGTTAATAATACAGTATATAATAAATAGTACTTGATTTCTAATAGTTTACATTATTACAGATATTAGTCTTGACAATGATGATGGGAAATATGAAGTGCAAAAAGATTGGGCTCAGGAATATGATTTACAGAATTAAGGAATAAATACAGAAAACATCAGTGATTGAAAAGCACATTTATGTTTGTCACAGAGAAGAGAGTGGTGTCCCACTTAACAGGTCAGTTGCCTTCTCCCAAAGGCAAAATGCGCACTTTTCTCCTGGATAGATGTGCAACCTAGACATGGATGCATAATTGCCACACTATGAAATTGCTCCTCTTCAAAACTTGACAGACAAGCCTTGTGTTGTTTTTTTTTTTTTTTTTTTTTTTTTTTTTTGCCGCACTTACAGGAAGCTTGGACTTGCAAGTTTGTGTTTTGTTTTGTTTTGTTTTTTTCTCTCTGAAAACTCTGTGTCTTGCTTCCAACAGATTACACATCTCAAGCTTCAAAATTGTACACCAATTTTAACTACCATGTTTAATTTTTAAAATTTACTTTATTTTATTTTTTGCTAAGTATTTGATGCATTTAAAACAAAGTTTAGGAGAAAGGACTCAGGTTAGAATCATTTAACTCCCTCTTGAATGGTAATGGGAAGGTAGACAGTGTACAAGTTATAAATAATCATATGCCATCATTGTGGTCAGTTCAAACCCTTAGGGTGCTCTTTGTAGAAGAGCAGGGACTTTTGTCCATCAAATCACTGACTGTCAATAGGTTTTTAGGTGTCAGGTTCACACTGGGAAAGTTTTTTAGAAAAGGGCTCCAAGATTCTTTACATCATGAGGTCTTGTTCTTTTGAAACACTACTTCCATCTAGTGGACATTTCATAAACAAAGAGAAACATTTTCATTTTGAACTAATTTACAGTGATGTGCTTTTTCATAGAATCACAAAATTTTAGAGTAGGGGTGTTAGAAAACACCTAGTCCAGGACTATCATTTTACTGCTGTTGAAATGGACACATAAAGAAGTGAAATGAGGTCCCAAAGGTGTCACAACTAGGGAGCAAGACTCAAATTAAAAGTCAGTTATTTCCTTATTACTGCTCACTCAAGAGTACTATGATGTTTGTACCATAATTTTTTAGATGGAAGGGTCATTAGGAGTCATATAGTCAGTCCAGTTTATACTTGAAAAATAGAAAAAAAAAAGAATCCTTATTCCCAACAAGTGGTCATCCTGACTTTGTCATCAATCCCTCCAGAGACAGGGAATGCATTGTCACCCAAGGCAGCCTATACTACTTTTAGGAAGGGAGGGAGGAAGGAAGGAAGGAAGGAAGGAAGGAAGGAAGGAAGGAAGG
>NW_027186458.1:4774659-4807832 GCF_028583685.1 Petaurus breviceps papuanus | reverse complement strand
AAGGAAGGAAGGAAGGAAGGAAGGAAGGAAGGCAGGAAGGAAGGAAGGAAGGAAGGAAGGAAGGAAGGAAGGAAAAAAGGAAGAAAAGAAGGGAGGGATGAAAGGAGGAAGAAAGGGAGGAAAGGAGGTGTGGAAAAAATATACTTTGCTTTTTTACCACCACTTGTTTCAGAGAAGAAAAGTAGAGAAAAGACAAGAAAAGAAAATAGATATGTTTTTCTGAGTTGTACCTGTAGTTGCTAAGATGTGGAGGAGGAGGAGAATCCTGCCAAAGGAGCAGAGTTGGAGTGACTTTTGCAAAACTTAGGCTAAGGGTCATTTCCTTTTCCTGTTAGAGCATTAATAACACTCTTCCAGTTGAAGGTGTCAGTTAAGCCTGAAACTAGAGGTGAAAGATAACATCGTTACAGTCAAGGAACAAGCCCAGCAGAACAAACATTAAAAGCAGAGTATGAGAAGTCACTCAGAAGATCCAGCCAGTCAGCCAAGATGTTACTGATTCGGTGCTGTTATTTCAGCACCGTGCAGATGCGCTCAGCTTGGGGATGGAATGATTTGTTCACAAAGAAGCCACACTCACCGGGGAGCTTTTATGGGCACTTCCTGAGACAGAAAGAAGGCATCAAAGTGGCCAATTATAGAACTGGAGGTGCTCTGACCACATATATCCCCTAAACATATCAGCTGCTACTCTGCGATTTAGAATATGTGCCCATTCTCCCCATGGCCACCAATGCGCATTGTTGGGAAAGTGTGGTTCAGATTTATAATAGTTATATTAGAATATGTTTATAATATTTAATCTAATATTTATAATATTTCACTTAACGTTTTGGTTAATATTAATTGAATGTTCGTGGCTCTAACTTCCTTCTCTACAATATATTAATTTTCAAGATGTATGGTTTATCATGTCAATATGGAAAATAGTAGGGGACTTTCTGCAAACATTTTATAAACAATCTACACTTATGATTCTAGGTTGAAAATCCTTAATTATTCTGTAACAAGAAATGCCTTATGGAGAAAAAACTGAATGTCTCCGTAGGAAGACTCTCAGAGTGCCAAACTCTCTCCCTTGAAGAGAACAGTTAAGACTTTTTTGAGTTAGTTCTTAGCTTCCATCATTAAAAAAAAAAAAAGAAAAAAATACTGAAGTGTTGATGGAGGGGCTGCTGGCCAGCATGCCTTGAGAGGTAGGTTTGGAAGCCCCTGTTAAGACACCTGGCATGGTGGTTCAATCAGAAAACCAAGGCAACTAAATTATTTTATAGTTTCTATGTGGTTTCATGAGAAACAGGTTCTGACAGTTTCCTTGAGGACAGTTTCTTTTTGAAGGGAGGCCTGGAAAAAGAATTGATCCCCCAAATAACAAGATAAAATCCCAGAGAATCCCATTTTAGGTGTGGCCTCCAGCCATTGGTGCCAATCCTTCCCTCCTTCAGTTCCCAAAGGATCTTTATATCCCCACCCTAGCACTTAAGAACAATAGAGAGTTTAACTTTTGATTGTAAATAGGGTTGGTGTTTAATTATTAACTAAGCAAAGCACTTGGAGGGCCCTTTCCCTTTCTCCCTTAAACTATAGCCAGGGGGCCAAGTCCTGGTGGCCAAAGAAAGAAGAGCTTTTCTTTGGTCTACTTCAATCAATCCGGGAGTTATGTATTAAAGTGGGCGCTGTGTGCTCTGTTCTTCCGTTTTCTAGGGGACAGACCTAAACATTCTGCATACCTAGAGAACTTCTTATCACTCCTTCCACTTTCCCGGTCTGGCAGCTGTGCTCATTTCAAAGCAGGAGATTCTCCCACTTCAAGTAAAGTACCACAGAGCTAGCGACCACTATAAAAGCTGCCTTGTAAATGGGGATCTGGGCACACAATCTCATTTGATTTTTTGATTTTTTCTTTTAAATTTAAAAAGCATCAGAAAAAAGAAACATCTTTATAGACAAAGAATAACAAGAAAAGATTAGATAAGAAAAATCCATTGGGATCGGACACACACATTTGTAATAATTCCCTCTATTTTTAGATATCAGACTTTTATCAGAAAATCAGCAATGGGGATTTTTCTCCAAATTAATTGTCTTCCTTTGAATTCTAACTGCATTTATTTTGTTTGTGCAAAATACTTAATTTTACAGAGTCAAAACTGTCCACTTTAAGTATTTGCAGATCCTATACTTGATTGTATGCCGCCAAGGGAGGGGGGAGGGAAGGGAGGGAGAGAAAAATTGAAACTCAAGGAATTGTGGAACTGAATCTTGCAAACTAAAAGGAAACAAACAAATTAATAAAGACCAAAAAAATTGAAAAGAGAAAAAAAAACCGTCCACTTTATTTATTACATATATCTTTGTTTAGAATTCTCCAGTTATGCAATTAATTAGGAATATTTCTGTTTCCCTTCTCCAATTTTAAATGATATTACCTTTTACCTTTAGGTCATCTATCCATGTGGAAATTGTTGTGGATTATGCTTTAAATTGTTGGTTGAAACCTACTTTCTTTCAAACTACTATCCAGTTTTCCCAGCAGTTTGTCTATCTATCTATCTATCTATCTATCTATCTATCTATCTATCTATCTATCTATCTATCTGTGTCAAATACGGATATAGTCCTTCCCTTACTTGGGTAATAAGTGTCCTGGAGTTTATTAAATACTATACTACTGTTTGTTTCTGATCTTTGTTACCTAATCAGTTCCATTGACTTTGCCATGCTTTTAACAAATACCATATGGTTTTTGATGATTACTGCTTTGTATTATTGACTGACATTACTATAGTCTGTACTACTAGACTCTCTGCATGTTTTTAAAATGATTTTTCTTAAGATTCTTGACCTTTCTTTCCTCAGATGAGAGTTGGTATTATTTGATCTAGTTCCTCTCTTAGATTAATCCTCTAGATTTCCTCTGCAATACCCTAATTTTTCTTCCTAACCCCTAATTCCAGCTCTGGAATTTACATATTGGAAGTGCCCTCTAGTCTTTCCCTCTGACTGGATGTCTTCTCCACGAGCCTTCACTTAATGAGGGTACCCAGGCCAGCCAAATCTCATTTCAGCTTCCTTTTCTATATTGTCTTTATCCCTTCAAATGTAAGCACTGTGGGAAGGCTAAGTGGTGCAGTGAATAGAGCACTGACTCTGGAGTCAGGAGGACCCTGAGTTCAAATCGGCCTGAGACACTTAACACTTACTAGTTGTGTGGCTTTGGGCAAGTCACTTAACCGAATTGCCCTACCTTCCCCCCTCCAAAGAAAAAAGCAAAAAAAAAAAATTTAAATGTAAGCACCTTGAGGGCAGGGATTGTTTTTGTTTTTGATTTGTTCTGTATTTCCAGTGCTCTATACAATATTAAACATATAATAAGTACTTAATAAATCCTTGGTGACTGACTAGGTCTAAAAAGTAACCCCTTCATAGCTTCCTCTTTTGATTCTGTCTTAATTTCTTGTTGCATCTTTGAATCTTGAAGTTCTGTTTGGTCCAGTTTTTGTTTATTTGTTTGTTTTTTTTAACTAGGTAACCTACTAGTTGGATAAGTTTTTTCCTTCTTCTGTTTAAGCTGATTATCCTCTTTTCAACTACTTTTGTTTCATTCCTTATCTTTTATTTTACCTCTTCTATTTACTTTTGGTGTCCTTATAACTGATTTCCCTCCCCCCCAGTGGGGAGTGGGTTACAGTTCCTTTTTGTAATTGTGATTACTGAATTTACTTCCTTCTTATGGGACCCTATCTTGTTGTTATTCCATTCTTTTGTTGTATTAGTAGTTTTCCTTGAATTACTCATCTTCTCAGTCTCAGCTCCTGGTTTGGGACTGTTTCCTTTGGAATTCTTAAATAAGGTGACTGAGCTTTTCCCTCCATGCAATGCTGTAGTGGGATGCTTCCTTCCCAAAGTTAGTTCTTGGCCAGGCTGCAGAAAGGAAGCCGCTGCTCAGCTATTTTCCAGAATAAGGTATCGGGTCCTTGGTCTCTTTGGTAGTCTTCATCCAAGAGGAGGCTTGAGATCCAACCTTCTTTCCTTGCCCAGCCCTGAGCCAGCACTTGATGCAGAGCTAAGAACAGACCTTACCCACCATTGTGATCCCTGGCAGGGAGATGAGATTATACAGTTTTCAGGACTGATCTTGTGTTTTGACTGGCCTCACTCCATACTCCGGTGGCCTGTGATCACAGTGTTATTGGCCTCAGTTTGTCTTTGGAAAGCTCCTAACTCACAGTTGTGCTGTATCAGTGCAGTTATTGGCACCTAGTTATGTTGTTAGCCCAGACTTGCACCTTCTAGCCTCAGTCATCTTCCAAGAGCTTGAAACCTCTTCCCTGGCTAGATATCCACCCATATGACCCAATCATTCATTCAATTTTCATCCATTCCATAAACATTTAAACACCTACTATATACTATGTGGGCAGCCAGGTGGCCCAGTGTTTCAGGGCTGAACTCAGGAAGATAAGTCTTCCTGAGTTAAAATCCAGCCTCAGATATTTACTAGCTATATGACCCTGGGCGAGTCACTCAACCCTGTTTGCCTCAGTCTCCTCATCTGAAAAATGAGCTGGAGAAGGAAATGGCAAACCACTTTAGTATCCTTGCCAAGAAAACCCCGCATGGGGTCACAGAAAGTCAGACATGACTGAAAAATGACCGAACATGTCCCAGGCACTGAGCTAAGCTAAATAAGATCATGCTGACTTTAGGTGCACTTTTGGATGTGATGTAGGAGTGAAATTGTACTTCTACTTAGTTTTATTTTAATGCTTCTTCCATTTAGTTTTCTGTTATATTGAACCAACAGTGTCTGATAGGGGAGAAAAGTTTTGCAGAAAACCCTCATGTTGCCATCTTTATTGGAAATTCATCTCATTTGATCCCCAAAAGAAGCCTGTGAGGTGAATGTTATTAGCATTATTGTCCCCATTTTGTAAATAAGGAAACTCAAATAAGGAGACTAAAATTAAGCCTGTTGTACATGATCAAACAGGCAGCTAGGAGGCTCAGTGGATAGAGTCCTAGGCTTGGAATCAGGAAAACTCAACTTCATGAATTCAAATCTGGCCTCAGGCACTATCTATGTGACCCTGGGTAAGTTACTTAACCTTATTTACCTCAGTTTTATCATCTGTAAAATGATCTGGAGAAGAAAATGGCAAATCACTCCAGGGTTTTTGCCAAGAAAACTCCAATGGGCTCATGAAGACTAGGACGCGGCTGAAATGACTGAACAGCAACAATCATAATCAAACAACTAGTTGTCTGAGATGATATTTGGATTCAGGTTTTCCTAACCCCAGGTTCAGCACTCTGGCTACTAGAGGCAGCTACATGGCACAACGAATGGAGTGCTGAACCTAGAGTCAGGAAGACCTAGGCTCACATCCTGCCCCAAACATTTCCTAACAGTATGAACTTAAGCGAGTCATCTAAACTCTGCATCAGTTTCCTTAACTGTAAAATGGGGGTAATAATAGCATCTACCTCAAAGAGTTGTCATAGTAATTATTTGTTGTCATAAATATTTGTAAAATGCACAATAAAATGATATGTAAATGCTAGTCATTATATAAATTATATATCTATTATATACATGCTAGTTATTATTACATAAATAATATGTTATATAAATGCTAGTTATTATGATGATGATGATGACATTTATTATTGCATGCCATTGTAGGAATAAGCTTACTGTAGACCAGTGTGATCAAAAGAAAGTAGAACTGGGTGCTGTCAAAGTATACATCGCTGTGCGCAACATACTGACTTAGAAAACCACAGATTAATATTATCTAGTTTTATTGTATTTTTGTTTATTTTGTTAAACATTTCTCCACGATACTTCCATTTGATTTGGGCTGTATATCCTGCTGTCCCTCCCATTCTCTCTAGATATGCTCCTTAGGAAAAGTTGCTCTGTCCCTATTGAGAGACCCAGTGTAGGAGTGATGTCCTCTGCTACTCGGGTCAGAGAATTAACCTCTCCATTCAGGGAGGTCTATGTTGGAACTCCAAGACAGTGGGCAGAAAGATAAGCAAGGTAAGTTAGCCCCATGTTTATCCCTTTCTAGACTGCAGTCCTCCCAAAATGCACACATGCTAAAGTGAGGCCAAGGAGCAAGGCTAGAAAAGACTTCACAGGAAATGTAGATGCTGGGATTAGATGTTCTGTCTTGCCTGAGCCCTTGGCACATAGTCAGTGTTCAATAAGTACTTCATCCACCCCCCATCCATTCATCCATCCATGTGTTTATCATGTATGTATGTATTCATTCATTCATTCATTCATTCATTCATTCATTCATTCACTTTGACCTTTCTATAAACAGCATGAGCCTTTGAATGGGATATCATTCTGGCTACCTTTCCAACCTGCAGTGTTTTTTTTTTCTGTTTCTTTGAAGGAATTTCTGAAGATATTTGTTTACTACATCAAAGCAGACTTCCCCATACAGCTCTTATCTGTATAGACTTTGGCTTTTCCATTTTCCAAACTAGAATTTATGCCATATGTCTGGCAGCAGTAAGTAAACTCCAGTCCTTATCTGCTATCAAAGTCAAAAGTTCAATGAGCTGATGCCAGTCTGCTTTAAAGATTGCAGTAGGATATCGACCATGCATAGGCAGTGAGGCATCAGACTTGGAGCCAGCTTATTTAGGGAGAACTGATGCCATTTCAAGCTAACTTCACTGGAAAAAAAAAAAAACTTGTTTTCAAGGGTGATGGGAAAAAGTTAAGTTTTTACTTATCTTTCTAATACAGAAAACAATAACATGTATCTAAAGGATTGTTTTAAAAGTTTTGACTATTTTCTACCTACCACCAAAACGACGACTGTTAGCAGCCTACCTTTCAAATGTATGCAGTGAACAAGGACATGGGAATGCAAGTTTAGAAAGCAAGTACATTAGAATTTGGAGGCTCTAATGAACAGAGTAAGGGGTAAATGGCATCTCCATTTCTATATGGCTTTGAGGTTCACAAGGCATCTCTGCTCACATTACCCCATGAAGCTGAGAATATAAATATCACCAACATGTTCTGAATGAAAAGGATACAGAGAGAAGGAATTTACCCAAGGTCACACACCTAGAAAGTGCTGAATGAAGTATTCAGATCCAGATCTTTCTTGACCCCGAGTCAAGTGCTCTTCATTTTACCCTATTGTCTCTCCAAATGGGCTTGGGATCCCAATAATTTTGAATGTCCAGTAGTTCCTGGTTGGTCCCTGTATGTGCTCATGACTGAGTAGTGTGTCAGTGATGATTAGTGACTGGACAGCAATCCTGAGAGGGAGACGTTTCCAGCCTTGTTGACTTGTGAGTTTGAAGTGTTCTGAATTAGATGCTGGCTGTGCTCAATTCCAAAAGGAGGTGATTTTCACAGCAGCTACTTAGAGGAGAAGGGTACCATTTCTAGGAGAATTCTGCAGCTAAAATATTATCAAGTCATGCCTGACTGGTCATTCAGATTCTACGTAAATGTCAAATATCTGTCGATAAACTTTGTGGTTTGGGTTTTACTCATAACCATCTTCTGGTAAGTTTAGTCTGAGATTGGAATGAAATGAGACATTTTTAGGCCACCTAATAATTAACAATGGGGGTACAGTGGATGGAGCTTTGGGCCTGGAGTTAGAAAGACTCATCTTCCTGAGTTCAAATCTGGCTTCAGACATTTACTAGCTGTGTGACCCAGGGCAAGTCACTTAACCCTGTTTGTCTCAGTTTTCTTATGAGCTGGGGAAGCAAATGTCAAACCACTTCAGTATCTGTCAAGAAAATCCCAAATTAGGTCATGAAAAGTTGGACACAACTGGACAATAAGAGCAAAAATAATTAACAAAAGGAAATCACACATAAAGGGAAGGGGACAGGGAAAGCATTCATATAACTCTGACTATTTGGGGGGTATGTGATCTTTTATCCCTATTTTAAGGTTGAAGAAACGGAGACAAACAGAGCTTAAGTGACTTACCCAGGAACACTAAGTATCTGAGTGCAGATTTGAACTTCAGTCTTCCCGACCCCTGGCCCAGCATTCTATTCCTTACAATAGGGTTGGCAACACTTGGACCCTTTGCCTCGCATGATGATGCCTTGTGAACATCAAAGCTATACCTAGATGGAGGCTGTCAACTGTTCTGCTTTATCCATGGTACCATTTAGCTCATTAAACAAGGATAAAGCCATTCTCTAAGGTGTATGTAGCCCCCTCAGCTCCCTAGGGAAACTCATCTGGTCAACAGGACAGCACGGCCTTAGAACATCCACCACGGCTGCAGGGCCTCACTGCCACACAGGTGAACCTTTCTAATGCCCTTAGGGGATGAGGAAGTCACATTAACACCTCCTGAAGACACCCCACAATTCTTCAACAATGGAGTGAATTGAGCTTTAGCCCACTAGGCCAGGGAAGTCTTGGGGACACCTTCTTTGGCATTTAGGGAAAGAATTGCACAATTTACACAGTAGGCAGGGAGGAGGTGGGGGGACCCCCTCACAGATACATTGATGTATTTTTCAGTTCACAGCAAGTCTTTTGATATAAAGCTATGGTGATTAGTAGGAACAGTACCAAGAACATCAGCATCACAGCAGAGATGATGACCCATCTTTCATGGGCACTAACAGGTTGTCAGGGTTATCTAGAGTTAAGTAGCTAAAAGGTTATATTCCTACTGCATGAAATCTGACTTCAGACCAAAGCCCTCCCCATATGCTCCCTACTCAGTATTCCTTAGATTAGCAACCAGATCCCCAGCTCCCCCAGGAATCTTATTTGGAGGATAATACAAAGTTGCTGTCCTTTTGTAGGTCTTTGCTAAGCGGCTGCCTCTTTCTGTCTCTGGGATTGCATAAAGAATCCCTTCATTATCATCCAGGAACTCAGGAGTGCAAGCCAACAAGGAGGACCCTTTTCATCGAGGTAAGTGCATATTCACCAAATAGTGACCATTTCATCTCCTCCATGACACACCTCCCCAAAATGCCATTCCTTCACCACCTGAGCCCTGTCGGAACCATCCCAGAGGAAAGGTATTATCAATTGAGAAGAATCTTAGCAGTTTCCCCAGGATGGTTGGTATCCTCGGAGGGGACAGGCACCTCAAGGCCCTGGGTGATGCTGCATCAGGGAGAGCAGGGCTCAAACAGGGTGAGCCAGGACTATATCCAAAGGCAATCCTTATTGGGGGATTTTCCCTGGAAACTTCTGTGGGATAGGAACCTTCTCTTTCTCTAGAATGGGATTGATTCATTTCAGACCTGGCTTCTGGGAGGAGGGTCACTTGACCCTGGCAGTAACTTCAGTCTTAGTACCCTGGGTCAATCATGCTTAAAAGTCAACTTCCTTAGCTTTTGGGAAAAGAACTAAACTAAATTATGTGAGGAGTGGGGAATGAGTGGAAAGGCAGATACATCTGAGGAGAATACAAGAAGTAGCAGCAGCAGTAGTTAGCAGCAGTAGTAGTAACAGTAGTCGTAGTAGTAGTAGCAGCAGTAGTAACAATAATAGCAGTAGTAGTAGTAGTAACAGTAGTCGTAGTAGTAGTAGTAGTAGTAGTAGTAGTACCGGTAATAGTAGCAGCAGTAGTAACATTTATATAGCATTGTAAGGTTTACAAAGCACTTTTAAAAAGTTATCTCATTTGATCCTTACAGCAACCCTGGGAAGTAGGTGTTATCATTCTCCCCCATTTTGTAGTTGAGGACACTGAGGCAGACAGGTGAAAGTGATTTTCTCAGGGTCACATAGGCAGTGACTGAGGCTAGAATTGAATCCAGATAGTCCTGATTCCAGTTTCAGTTTCCCCCCCCTCCCCACCATGTTTCAAGTATTTGTTAAGCTAGGCTTAGGGGCCACCTCTCTATCTCATTGTTCTATATCTCACCGCTGGACTCAGATGGCTCTGGAAGAGAGAGTGAGGCTGGTGACTTTGCACAGTCCTCCCTCACTTAAATCCAATTCACTTACAAGTCTTGGCATCACCTTCCTGATGTCATGGGCCTCTTTAAGAAGGAGGGACAGACAATAAAAACAACAATGTAGGCTTAAAAACATGTTGAATTTTAAGCATTTTTCTGTGCGGTGGAGGAAATGAATAGCTGTCCTATATCTGATATGTGCTACGGCGTACAAGGAGTACCTTTCTAGAAGGGCACCTTGCGTAATCCTTTTGGGGAATGGCCAGGGCTTGAGGTTTGTTGGGAGACTGTGCTGGAGTCATTCCATATGAAGACAATGATGCAGAAAGCTTGAGGAAAACTAACCCCAAGAATGGCTGGATCCTCTCCCTCTCTTTGCAGTAGGTCTCTGGCAGGATCTTCCCGGGCTCCTGGTGGGAGGTCTCACCACCACCATTGGTAACAATGACACCCTCATATTTGCCTCAAGTTTCTGCGCTAAACAAAACCCTTCAGTGCCCAGGAAGAGCTCTCTTGATTGGAGGGGGGGTTCCTTGTAGGCTCTAACTTTGCACAATTTATCAAAGAAAACTGAAGACATTACAAAGCTGCAAACTTTGAAGATGGGCACATCATGTTCACTGGTGTCACCTGCTGGCCATGTGTGACTCTGCAGTCAGAGGTTAGAAAATCCTGAAATTAGGGGGATGGTGGATTGAGAGTTGGAAGCTATCCCAGAGATCACTGCATCTGCCCAGCAAGGATTATTTTACAGATGAGGAAACAGAGGTCCAGAGCACTATTTAAGGTCATATGGGTGCTCTGTAAATAGTACAGTCAGGATTCAAATCCAGACCCTTGACCACAAAGCTACTTATTTGTTCTACTAAATTTTAGGTGCACTCCCCTTCTCTGTCCCCTCCCCTCTGTCCAAGGGCATAGTCAGTGAGCATAATGTTATGTACAGGGAACAACTTGAGAGCTAGTCTAACTGTGATTGAGAGTGTATGAAGGGGAGTCCTATGAAATGAGATTGGACAATGTTGTTGATTGTCATTATTCTTAAAATCTGATAATGGTTCCTTCAAAAGAGATATTATTTATCTAGTGACAGCCACTCTTTTTGCAAAAATTAAGTCTAGAGACAGAAAATAAATTAGTCAGATACATATGTAATCAGAGACTGAATCAGAAAGGAAGGATTGGAGGTCATACAAAGGAAAGATTGGAACTGTCCTTTCCATAGTTCTCTTACTCTGGTTCTTGTACAATAATGAAGACCTGCCCCAAAGAAGGAAGAAGGGAGAGATGGGGAATAGTGGTTAGGACCCTTAAACTGGAGTCAGAAAGACCTGGGTTCAAAGTCTACCTTGGACATTTTCTAGCTGTGTGACCCTGGGCAAGTCACATAATCACTTGCTGCCTCAGATAATTCATCTATAAAATGGGAATAATAATAGCAGCTATCCTTTATGATATTTGTGGGGATTCAAATTTGAGAGGATCAAATGAGAAAGCAGATGTAAAATGTTTTGTAAACCTTAAAGTTCTATAATAATGCTAGCTAAATGGCAGTGTCTATACTATTGGAGCCAAGGCATTTCCACACAAATAAAACATTTCTGTTTTCCAAGAAGAGTCAGAAAGGGGAGAAGGGCAGTGATGGTAAAAGGCACACTGTTACAAGGATGGGGCCACTGGATCCCAGGTGTTCCAGAAAGGGAGTTCTAGGTGTGAAAATTCCTCCACCAATGCAGTTTGGTATCCTGTCTGTAATTTATAGTGTCGAAAAATGGATGAGCCATTTTGTATAAACAAAAGGGGGCAGGTAGAACTGGAACCCAAGCCTTTCTGACTCTGGGTCTAGCCAGTATAACTTGCTATGTTATGTCTCAGGAACAATTAGTCAAATTGGGAAGCTCCAGGTGACCCATTTCCTCTCCCCATCACTACCAGTGAATTGTTTTGTAGGTCAAAAATGGCTAGTTATGGCTTGGAGAGAAGGATTTTTCAATAATGGAGAAAATTCAACAAAGTTGGAAAATATTGAGAAAAATCTCTACTCACAGTAGCTTAATGACCAACTCATTGCTAGCTGGCCATCATCTTGTTCTTTTCTCATTTTGTCAGATACCATTCAACAAATTTCCTTTCAGCTTGAAAATAAGGCGATTGGACCACAGGCTCTCTTATAGTCCTTGTAGCTTGAAGATTCTTCATCCATGGTTATGATTTCTTCCATTTGGGTGTTTTTCCATTGAGAATTTAGTTGCAATTTTATAATAGGAATTATCAGGAAAATAGTTTTGACAGAAAGAACAGTTTTACACTACAGTCAAACTTTGGAGGCGCACGCATCCTGCATAATGAGAAATAAATGTCCACTGGAATGGAGAGTACTTGAAAGTAGGAATTGTTTGCTTCTTCCTCTTTGTCTTCCCAAACTCTCACAGTGCCTAGCACATGGTAGGTTTTTAATAAATGTCTGTTGAATAATTGATTGAAAATCATTCATGAAAGTCTTTAAAAAAGAAGTCTCCAAATGTTTCCTTTTATTTTCTGCCTCCAACTCTTCTGATTCCTTTCTACACTTCCCCCCTTGTTCATTCCTTTTCTTGTCCACAGAGTGATGTAAAAATTCAAAACCTTAAGGAATAGGCACCTTGATGTTGCCCAGTACCAGCACATCTGACTGGAGGCACAGAATATTTTCTCCAAATGAAAGAATAGCCCAAATCTGGCAGAAAGGAGAATAGAAAACACAGGGAACTATTTATTATGGTGAATCAGTTTGGCTCAAACCGTTGGCTAGTGTACTAGCCATTGTATTCAATGAGGCAAAGCAGAAAACGATCATATGATCATGATTATCAGAGGACACCAAAGTAGGGAAAATCAAGGAGGTATGGCCTTACATAGGCATATACCAGGGGATCCTTGATACTCTTTCAGAAAATGTGCAAAGTCAAAACTATTTTCATAATAATACTAAGATATTTTAATTTCTAATGTGCTAAATATTTGATGGCTACAATCCACATAGATAAAAGTTTTTTGTGGGGTCCTTGAGAACTTTTGAGAGTATAAAGGAGTCCTGAGACCAAAAATATTAAAAACACCTGATTTATAATATAACCTTCATTAGGGCAACATCTGTATCCTCTCCACTTCTGTATTACTAGGCTCTGACATGTTTGCTAAAAGAAGGATGGGTAGATTTAAAGACAGACCTTTGAGACAAATAATTCAGTTCAACTCCATCATTTTATAGATACAGGAACCAAGGTCTAGAGAAGTTAGGGGAGGGAAAGGAGGAAGGAAGAGAATTTGGAACTCAATTTTATTTAAAAAGACTTGAACATAGATGAAGGAAGAAGAGAAGGAAGGAAAAAAGAAAGAAGGAAGAAAGGAAAGAAAGGACAAGGAAGGAGGGAAAGAAGAAAGAAAGGAAGGAAAGAGAAAGAAAAAGAAAGGGGAATGATTATGGCCATATCTTTTGACACCAATTTCATTTCCAAATATATTCCTCCCTTATTTCATATATATATGGAGAGACAGAGACAGAGACAGAGACAGAGAGAGATTTAACAAAAATAACCAGCATGTCAACCAAGTCTGACAATATATATTACGATCTGGACCCAGCGACTCCTATCTCTGTAAAGAAGGGAAGTGTATTTTCTTATTTTCTCAGACAAAGCTTAATTATCAATAATTGGCCAATGTTCAAGACAATCTTTTTTCCTTTCCATTTATATTGTTGTAGTCATTATATATATTATATATAATTTTGTTGTTTCTACATACTTTAAATTTTCTTAACTCCTATAAGTCTTCCCATACATTCATCACATTTGTCATTTCACAGAGTGCATAATATTCCATTATTTCAGGTACCACAGTTTCTTCAGTCATTCATCCAACTGATGAACTTCACTTCAGGTTTTTTTTTTTTTGAGGAGGGAAGGCAAGGCTATTGGGGTTCGGTGACTAGCCCAAATTTACACAGCTAGTAAGTGTGTCAAGTATTTGAGGTCAGATTTGACCTCAGATCCTCCTGACTTCAGGGCTCGCACTATATTCACTGCACCATTTAGCTCATCCCCCCTTTTTCTTTTTACAGTTTTTTGATATTAAAAAAATATTGATATAAGAAAACTCATGTATAAGAGTCCAGAGCCCTATACCCCCAGGTCTACACACACACACACACACACACACACACACACACACACACACACACAAATGGGAATGGGATATGGGACCCTAAGTGTTTATAGGTGAGTTTTCATTATTTCATCTTGTCTTGCCCAGAGTCAGCCCACTAAACCACTTCTCAGTCATTTCCCAACCATGCCTCCTTACCTTACCCTCTCCCTTGCTTTCTAGCAACCCCTTTATATGTTGTTTTATTCTATTACACTGTGAGCTCTTTGAAAAGAGAGATTGACTATATTGTTTGCTTGTATTTGAATTCCTGGGGCTTAGTAAGGTGCTGTTACTAATACATTTTTCATTCATTCACTCATTTTGTCTTTGCCCTCTTTGGGATATTTGAGCAGGGCTCCTTCATCAATTCACATACTGTTTCTTCCTCTGAGTACTGCGATAGCAGGAAAATAAATGTGCTTGATCTAGATTCCTCTCCCAGAAATGCCTCCCTGTTAGCTCCTCCTGGACTGACTACATAGACACTGTAGTCAAGTCCCAAGCTGCAATGTGTTTATGGGGGCCAGGGAGGAGAGGAGTGAGGAGCCACAGACAATACAAAGATGCTCTTAAGAAGTCTATGGGCTCATGGAGCTCTTTGGGACCAAAGCAAAGGGTTCAGGCAAATCCTCAGTCTGTCTTGTGGTTCCTTCTGGTAAATGCAGTGTGCAATAAGGTCAGCTCTCATGGTTTATCCCTGGAAACCAGATTGGAGAGATTTTCTGGGGCTAGATTAAAGGGTGACATCAAAGGGACATAGCACCATTAACTTAATGCATCCTTAAGCCAGAATTCAACCCCGAAACAATTGGGATAGAAGGTTAATGGAAGCTCTTGGGATGGGATGATTCATATTAAAACCCCGAATGACAAAAATCTGAGAAGTATGTGACCTATGGAGAATGACCAACCCTCTATCTGGTGGAATGCCCTTACTTGTACAACTGGAAGTGTGCAATGTGTAGAGTCTTACTAATTACTTAGAGTTTTCTTTGAAGGATTATAACTACACTATTTTCCTATGATTCAAAGAAGAGATAATGTCATACAGGATGCCCTGATTTTGGTAAAATCAGACTTTTGGAGTACTCAGTATTGTGGAAAGAACCCTGCCAGACCTGGGTTTGAATTCTGCCTTTAAAACTTGTTGTGCCACCTGGAACAAGTGACTTTCTTTCTCTGGGCATTCATGGCTTCATTTGGAAAGTGAAGGTTTTAGGTTCGATGATTTGCAAAGTCTCTTTCAGCTCTATATCCCAAGATCATCCATTGTTCATGGTGTTTTGCTAATGTTGTAAGTCATTGTCTTATTATGTGTCCATAGAATTGAGTTATTTTCCACTCAACATTTTGATTCTATGATATAAAGATAAATTATAGGATAATGCCCTGTGTTGTCCTTTGTTGGAAGTGGGAAGGCAGCCAAGAGTTGAAAAATTTTAGATCAGGTAAGAATGTTGGTACTCACATACACCATACTTTTCACTTTAAAGGCCAGTGAAGTCTAGATGCAAAGTGTAACTTCCTATGGTTACACACAGATGGTTAATCTATTGATTCCCAACTTTGCCAATTCTCATTCTGGAGGAGAATCTTCAAGCCATCCCAGCCCAGGGAGGAGATGGCCCTCTTTTTGCCCTTAGCCTACTGTAAAGCAAAAACAAATCCTCCATTAGTTCAGGGTGATGGTGCAATTTCAATTGGTCTCTGCTTTGCCCAAGCTGGAAAGGACGTATGGCTTCCTTCCCATTCTGAAGGGGCACAGCAACTGCTGCTTACATGCTCTTTGGTAATGAATTAAACTTCACAGCTTAAAAGAAGTGAGACTCCCACAAATGGTTTAAAGAAGTCTCCAAAGGAATGGTATGGGCAAGAGCATGAATAGGGCTGGGCAGGTACAGATGATGCCAGGGCTAGGACTGCTTCTTTGTTTGGAGCTTAAAAGAGAGAGACAGAGACAGAGACAGAGAGACAGAGACAGACAGAGAGAGAGAGAGACAGAGATAGAGAGGGAGAGAGACAGAGAGAAAGAGAGAGACAAAGATGGAGAGACAGAGAGACAGAGATGGAGAGACAGAGAGAGACAGAGAGACAGAGACAGAAACAGAGAGACATAGAGAGACAGAGAGACAGAGACAGAGAGAGAGAGACAGAGACAGAGAGAGAGGATCTTTGGGGTGGGCACTATTTTCTAAACAGGAGTTGACCTCCCTACATCCCACTTGCTGGGAGGTGGAATTGAATTTGAGGTCTTTTTAATTAGATTTATTTCCTGTGTATATTAGCATGGCTGATGATCTTAAACTTAGAAGTCAAATTGCTAATTGTTTGTAGAGGTCTTTGGGGCTTGCTGTGAAAGCAACTACTTCTCTGGCACCAATCCTAACAACTCTGCTGATACATGTCTTCTAAACACTGAAATGTAGGCCCATAGACCTTAGGGGAAAAACACCTGTAGCAAGGGTATCATGAATTAAGAATCTGGCGTCTGTAGGCAGGGGACCTCAGTGCAAATCCAGACTTTTTTCTGTATATTTCTCATTGACAAATCCCTTCACTTCTCCCTCAGGGTTTAGTTTCCTCATCAGAGAAAAAGAGAGTGGGAGAAGTTGACTTCCAAGGTCTCTCACAGTTCCAGATTCTTATGACACTGCTGTGACTCTTTGGATAATTAATAAAAAATCCAATCCATGCTACAGCATATGTAATGGCTACTGGTGCTAACAAGCCATAGATTCATTCACTATGTTCACCAGTTGACAAAATATAATTTGATGGTAAAACAATCCTTTGTCAAACCTCGTGTCCAGTGTGTCTGAGAGTCAGGGCTAGACACTTTTTATTTCTCAAGGATCTTTCTCTTCTTCTTCACTTCCCCACCCCTCCCAACACAATTCTTCATGTCTTTTTTCAGAAATATAAGCATCAAGACTTGAGAGGGCATCAAAGCAGCCACAGCTGTGGAAGACTGGCTTGGTGGGCCCAGCAGCATCAGCACTGTCTTTATAACTGAGGATTCAATTATACTCTATAGACCCCAGAAAAACTCTGCTAAGCAGATGAGGGTAAAGCTCAGAGCAGACGAACATTGACTGCATTTTCTAAACATCTGTCATGCTGCTGTGTACTCACAATGTAATTCCATTTGGCTGTGTTCCACATGGTAGTGAGGAAGAGTGTGTTTTCCATTATTAATGACTCGAATCTCATGGAAGTGGAATTACTGATTTAACATCAATCAATCCAGTCCCTGGAAACCCTTCCATAGATGGTGGGGTGGTGAAGTCAGGTGGTGAGCAGGTCTCTTCAATCACTCATATTTACCCTCCTTCTCCTTATTACTGATTCATTGCCTACCTGGGCTCCTTGGCTCCAAGCTTCTTTCTCTGATCTGGACAGTTCTATCAATGGATCTATAAATTCTCTCTCTCTCTCTCTCTCTCTCTCTCTCTCTCTCTCTCTCTCTCTCTCTCTCTCTCTCTCTCTCTCTCTCTCTCCAATCAATACTCTATAAAGGAGACAGGTAGGAGGGGCAATGGATAGAGTTTCAGAGTTTTAGTTCCTAGAGTTAGGAAGATCTGAGTTCAAATCTGGCCTCAGACACTTACTAGATTTATAAGTCATTTAACCCTGTTTGCCTCAGTTTACTCATCTGTAAAATGATCTAGAGAAGGAAATGGCAAGCCACTGAAGTATCTTTGCAAGAAAACCCCAAATGAAGTCACAAAGAGTTGGATATGACTGAAACAACTCAACAACAAATGCTCTGTAAAGCACCTCAGCATTAAATCTACCTCTTTCTTTTCTCTGTCTGTCCTGAATTGTGACCAGAAGGGATAGGAGATAGGGGATAGGGATTGGACCACTAATTTAATTGGGATAGGGAATTCTCAGGCAGGTCAACATCTGTTCTGTTAATTTATAGTCTTAGAGAGTTGCCTGAAACAATGAGAGATTAAGTGACTTGCCCACATTTAAACTACATTCACAGAAGCAAGGATTGAATTTGAGTATTTCTGGATTCAAAGGTTGTACTCTCTATTCACCATGCCAACCTACTTCCATAGTACAAAGTAAATAATCTGAAACAGGGACAACAAAAAGCAGAATAAAACTAGTCAGCTATAATGATTGTAAACAGCAAATAAAGAACAAACATAATTATAATCAGCACATATACAAACAAACAGTGGGCAAACAATTAACACATAGCTATTCTGCAAGTTTAACATAATCACATGTGCAAATAAACATTATAGCAAAGCTAACACACAAATGTAACTCAAACACTCAGGAATTAACATGTGCAGCATGAAATGATCCACAAGGCACACTCTGCAAGGCAATCTCCAGTATTGGTTTTGGGGTGTGTGCCTAGTTAATGCTTATGGTATGTCAGTCTAAAGACTGGCCACATGAATCTAGCCCCTGTTACCTTGTCCACTTCTCTGCTTTCACCCCCAAGCTAGTAGATGGTGTGGCTGGACACCATCATCATTGTGGCTTCAGGTTTGCTTCTCTACACCTGAAGTCATTGCAAAATCAGGCTGACTATCCATACTTTCGCTCTCTGTGAAGTGACATTTATGCCCTAGGAGTATCTATAGTTGCAGTGTAGGCAAGAAAAAGTAGCCTCTTGGGTTCAGTCTCTTGCCCTGTTTGAAATGGGTTGCCCCCATATTTGAAGCAATGTTCCTTTATAATAATACGCAGTGTCTGGTAATGTTATTTTTCCCTGGTAATATTATTCTCAGACCCCATATGTGGTTCATACATCTTTGCCCCACTGATGGATGGTCTCTTTTGCTTAGTCTCCTGAGGTAAGAATCCATTACTTCTCTCCACCTGTCCATCAGAAAGTACAGCAAAGTCTCCTATGACTGATGCTACTTGTGCTAAATTACCTTAAGAGACCCCTCAATTTCCAGGGCTATTTTGTAAATACTACCTAGTCATTTAAGAACTTTGTATGGTTAGCTTTTCATCATTCTGCTAATGTGAAAGTAATACTGAGATTTCTGAAACAAAACTCAGCCTCCTTGTTGAAGGTCTTGACAAGGGTGCTTTTGTGTCTTTGGTTTAAATTACAGCCTTTCTGAGGAGAAGCCATGGCTAGTTGGTAGCCTTCTTTGGGTGTTCCTTTTAAATATTAGATACACTACTTATGAAAATGTATGCTGCCTTTTCCATTTAAAACTGAAAAAAAGAATCAAAAGGTAAACATAGCTCTCAACCAAATATGGGCAAATATAAGATATTTGTATTCCCCTGAGGGGGTGAGGAGTCTTTTAATGCATTGCCTCTAGCTTCCATGGTGTGGTCTCCTCCATATCAAGCACGAGTTATACTTAGTATCTCCTCTATCTCATTGATTGACCCACTGACTAGTGCCCCCTCATCACTTTCACCAATTGACACCAATCAGCTTTGTCAACAGGATATTTCCTCAGAAGATACAGCAAGAATAGAAATTACAAAGCATTCCCCACAACACTGAGGAGCATACTCTTCCCTATACCAACTCAGTTTCTAGGGAGAGTGGGCCCAGAATTAACAGTGTTTGCTACAAAGACATTTAGGTGGTGCATTGGTTAGTATGTAGGTCTAGAGTCTGGAAGAACTAAATTCACATGTGATCTCGGTTACTAGCTATGTGACCCAGGACAAATCACCTTACTTCTATCTGGCTCAGGTTCTTCAACTATAAAGTAGGAAGAGTAGCACCTACCTCCTGGGGTTGTTGAGAGGATCAACTGAGATATTTGGAAAGCATTTAACACAGAGCATGAAGCATAAAAAATTTTAGAAGGATGTTTTCTCCTTCCTTCCTTCCTTCCTTCCTTCCTTCCTTCCTTCCTTCCTTCCTTCCTTCCTTCCTTCCTTCCTTCCTTCCTTCCTTCCTTCCTTCCTTCCTTCCTTTCTTTCCAAAGCCATCCCCTCACAAAGTTCACTTTCTTAATTTGGTGTGGCCAATGGATGAATCACTCACTCTTGGCTGCTATGCATCCACTGCTATGCTGGGTCAAGTGGGTCTTTCCTCATCAGTTTAAACTTCCAGAAAACTCTGGAATGGTCACTGTTTGGATCTCTGCTCTAACAACCTTTCAGAGTCTCACAAGGTAAAGAAGATTTAAACAGGAGTTGACCTGAAGTCAGACACAAGCTTGTCCATGAGGCCATTAGTTCACCTGCTTCATGGCTATTTGGAGTAAGAAAAAGTTTGAAGTCAGGAGGACCCGAGTTCAAATCTTGCCTCAGACACTTAACACACACACACACACACACACCAAAAAAATTAGCCCTGTGACCTTGGTCAAGTCACTTACCCAAATTGCCCTCCAAAAAGAAAAAGAAAAAGTTTGATGCAGGTGATCTTCTTCAGCTGAGCACAGCCATAAAGGTGGAAAAAGGAAACAAAGATGAAGTTGTTGGGAGTCTTGGTGTTCACACTCATTTCTGGCTTAGAAGCCAGTCAAAAAACCATTTTCTTCTCTATGCAGCAATCAGAGAGGAAACAGAATATTTGTACATCTGCTGAAGTAGAGAGCCAGAGCTCCACTCCCATCCCCATCCTGTGTCATTAAGCACTTCCAGAAGGAGACTGGCCAAAGGTCTATGTGCATGCTCAAAGGCTAAGACTCCAATTGGCCAATCCCTCCGTTATATTTGACATTTCCTTCCAAAGAAAAGAAGCCAATAAGGAAAAATTCTAAAGATTTACTGGTACTTATATTGTTCAAATACGTAGTATGGATTAGCAATACTTTTCTTTGAACATATCAGGTACATACTTCACACTCTTTTTTTTTGCCTTTTGGGGGGCAATTGGGGTTAAGTAACTTGCCCAAGGTTACACGGATAGTTTTGTGTGTGTGTGGGGGGGGGTGTTAAGTGTCTGTGGCTGGAACCAAATTCAGGTCCTCCTGACTCCGGGGCCAGCGCTTTACTCACTTCGCCACCTAGCCACCCCCATACTTCACAGTCTTGATAACATCTGAAGCCATCTTAGGTCAGTACAATTTGTTCCTTAATGGTTCCAGGTTCCTTTCTTGACCCATTTGTCCAGAATCATCATGCATGGCTTTCAAGGTTATTAGAATGATCTGCTCTCAGTAGTACCAATTGCTTCTGACTTCCACCTGTGGGAATATACCACTCTATAGCACAACTCCCACTTCTGCCATTGTCCCAATAGTAAGGAGGATCCTGGTCATGGGAAGTTGCATCCCTTAGAATGACCTCTTTGCTTTGAGGCTTGAATCACTTCCTTTCGTCTTTCATCAGCTCTCTGCTCTAAATGACAATCCCTCACTGGCAGCTGAGATAAGGAAGGTTGTCTAGAATGAAATAAGGTTCATAAAAGCTGACATGATGTCTGGAGGAAATTCCGAACTCTCAGCAACATTTCCACTTGACTGTAGTCCAGTCCCCTGGGTATCACATATACGTCACATTTTTCTTCTCCCATTATCATTACAGTTTCCAAGTTTGGTGACCTTTGGGATAAAGTATCTGAATCCACATTCATCTTCCTTGTAATATAGTGTATCCTGAAGACAAAATTGGCTAGCTACCCATTTCTGGCAAGCAGCATCCAACTTGGCAGAGGTCAAAATATGTTAATGGGGTATTGTCAACACACTTGGAATTTTGTTCCATAGACATAGTCTTTAAATTTTTCACTGATGGCTCACTTCAAAGCCAAGAATTCAAGCTTTGTGGTCAGGGAATGAATCTCACTCCCAGTCACATCTATGCTGGAGAACCAGATGGATCTCTGATAATTATCACTCTCTAATTATGGGCCAATTCCTAATCTGGACAGTTTGGCATCTGTGTGAAAGAAAAAAAAAAACTTTGCTTGGGAATAACGCTAGTGCATATGTAAGGGAGTTGGGATATACAAGTCTTTGGAATATTTTGCACATTTTCCCACCCATAAGTAGCCAAAGCACTTATTTTAAGACAACTTGTTATTTGTTTCTCTTCTGGTTCTGGATCTCCTCAATGATATATGCATGAATGAGTTGGGTCTTTTTGGGGGGAGGTAAGGCAATTCAGGTTAAGTGACTTGCCCAGGGTCACACAACTAGTACATATCTGAGTTCAGATTTGAACTCAGGTCCTCCTGACTTCAGGACTAGTGTTCCATCCACTGCAACAGTTAGCTACCCCTATTGCTGACAATAGGTCCCTTCCCAAGCTCCACTTAATGGCTGTATGTTGGGCCCTCCTATCTTAGAGTGAATATCATTGGTAACTGTTTCTCTTTGAGGGTCTTCCTCTTCCAGTTTGACTTTTTTCTTTTCTTCTAATTAAAGGAGCCATCCCCTGACTCACTTCTTAAAGAGGCCCATTCTCTGAATGAATGTTATCTCACTCTAAGTGAGCACCTGAAAAGGCCTTAGTCTAAAAGGGCCAGGGTCTCCCATGGCTTTCTGCGCCATCTCCAGTCATCCTGATGAATATCTGGCCATTGGAACCAGATGACTCTGGAGGAGAAAGTGAGGCTGGCAACCTTGCACAGCCCTCCCTCACTCAAATCAAACTCAACTGCAAGTCATGTCATCCTTTCCCTGAAGTCATGGTCCTCGTCAAAAACCAAGAAATCCAAAAACAATGTGTAAATGAGTTCATCTGTTATTCAGCAATGGCAGCATAGTTCTTAATAAATTTGTGGTAATAACCAAATGATCTTAGAGAAATCCTTAGGCTCAAAAAATTGTTGAGGTGTGGCCAGTTCCAAAGAACTTTTACCTGCTCTGCCTACCTCTACTAACATTCTGTGAGATCCATATTCTTAACAGAAGCTTCGCAAAACTGGCATTTGTCTATTGTTGGTTACAGACTAACTTTCCTCTGGATGATCCACTGCTTTCATCCCTCTCTATTTGTGTTGTTCCAGTGACTGATCAAGATGATGATGTCATCAAGGTATACCAACACTTCCATGTAGTGTATGTCTCCAACCACTTTTTCCTTTTAGTTATTGGAAAGTAGCAAGGTGCCTCGAGACATAGGTTTATACTGGTCAGATCTAGCAAGATAGATAACAGCTGTCTTCTCCTTGAATTCCTCAGCCACAGGAATTTAATATCTATAACAAAATCCAAGACTGACAATCATTGTACAGCTAGCATCTAACAAGGGGCATTCATTTGTAATCCCTAGCAAATTGTACTGGTCCATGTTCAATTCTTTTGTTTAAAGCTTTGTAGTCTATAACCATTCATTTCTTGCCATTTTTCTTAGGCACCACCACTGTGGACCATGAACAAGGGCTACTGAACTCTGTAATGATGCCACTGAACTCTGAAATGGCTTCTGAGGTCTTCCATAATAAGGAGAAGAATCTTCCTAGATATCTCCTAGAATGGCCGCATGGGTAGCCCCTCCGGCACATGCTATATCCCAGTCCTAAAGTGAGAACATGCTTGTCCTTTTGCTGTAAGGAGACATCCTGCCATGCCACCAGGAGGTCATTTAGTGTCACCACAGTGGTTTTCTTTGGCTTTCTGGTAGTCTCATCACTTAGTCTGGCTCAGGGGTCTTCCAGAGTGTCGTATCTTTTGCCAAAGTGTCAAACATAAATTTCTTAGTGTTGTACTCCTAGGGGATATAATTTCAGTCCAGAGAAATTCAGACCAATTCAGGGCCTTTGGTATCTGCCTACCACACAGAACCTGGGACTCAGCCTTAGAAGAAGCGGAATTTCTGGATTTATTTGGGATATTACATTTCTCACTAGTTATACGTCCTTTGATTACAAGGACTCCTACATCTTTAGGCAGTTCTTCACTGTCAGAGGGCAGACTAAATATGAAATTGCCAAGGAATAATTCTATCTCCATGGTCAAATTGCTCAAACAATACTCGGAAAACATCCTGAGTTGTCTCACCTGCCTTGTCATTAGAGTTCTTAATTGCACATTCTTCCAGATCTTTCACTTTTCTATCCAAAGTCCTTAAAATGTCATTTTAAGGTCTGTACCTACTTCTAAAAATAGGAGATCTCTATGCTTTTCAGCTGCCAAAGCAATATAGAACCACTTAACTGTCTTTATTCTCATCTTTTTTTTTTCTAGAGACAGTGCCATGTACAACCACACTGTCACACAAACATTAAGGCAAATAATAAATGTGCAGCATTAGAGCAACAGTGGTCTATTAAATTAATATACTGTACTGCAACAGCATTTGAAAGGAATAGACAAACTTTCCATCCAGAGGTTTCCTATAAGAATTGCTTTTCTTGACACACTTGGGTCTCAGAGGAGAACCAAACAAATAAAGGTGGGGGCAATTTTCTATGAAAAATTAAGTACTAATTATCTCTCTTTGGATCAAAGGGTAACAGATCAACCAACATTTATTAAGTGCCTACTATGTGACACACATTTTGTTAGCACTTCGATACAAAGAAAAAGAATACAACAGTACTCATTTTGAAGAAGTTTACACTCAGTTTTGTTTCGAGCTACCTAGGGCAATATATCATCCATAAACTCTCCAAAGGTTTCTAGAAAGAAGGGAATGAGAAACAAATAATACACTTTTCATGTAAGTAGTGACATGTACTGGTTATTTCACGGAATCGGTTGAATCCTAAGCATGGCAGAAGAGAATGGTTCTCTAGAAATTCCTTATCTTGACTGGTGCTTCTGGGTCTCAGACATATTTTTTAAATTATAGTTTATGCATCAAGTGACAAGGCTCAGCTCAGTTTTACCTATATGTAAACCATTCATCTTCTCATATATATGTTTCTATACATTATTACTAAAACAACAGGAAAGATTTTGCTTCTTAATTTTACACATCATCCATTTTCAATGCCAACATGAAGTACTTCCTTTCAGTCCTACATTTCTTCACAATAGGGAAAGAAAGAAAAATCACATAAGTCAACTAACTACCCTTTGCAGTTGGGAATGCCAAGATAAGGCATATTCTTCCTACCAAGACTCTTCAATTTGGAGGTGGGAGGAACCTTTTGGGGCCATATAATCTAACCTCCTCTTTTTTTTCAGATTAGGAATGCAAGCTCAGAGAGGTTAAGAGCCTTGTCTGAGTTCATACAGCTACTGAGTCGTATAACCAAGAATTGAACCTTGTTCCTCTGACCCCACATACCTTTTTTTCCTTAAAAAAAAAAGCATCTGAAGAAGAAAAAGAAGAGGAGAAAAAGAAAAGGAGGAGAAGGAGTTTTAAACTTTTTTAATCTAATGCCCTAGGGGGAAAATATTTTTGCCCTAGGAACAAAAGAATAAATCCACCAAATTGAATTGTTTTGTCAAGTTTAATTGCTTTATGGATTGATGTTCCTTAATGAGAATTATTGTTGTTTAGTCATTTAGTCATGTCTGATTTCATAATCCTTATGAGGTTTTCTTGGCAATGATATTGGAGTGGTTTGCCATTTCCTTCTCTGGTGGATTAAAACAAAGAGAAGTTAAGGATTCTAGTGGTTGGGTAAATCACCACCTTCAGAAGGAGCCCACTCTGCTTCTTGTGACTTCGAATAACAAGGAAATTTTTTCTTTAAATGGAACAGAAACTGGTGGAAGTTTTGCCCTTTGAAGATATATCAAATATATTTAATCCCTCTTACATATTATGGATTTTCAAGTGCTTGAAAATGCCTCTCATGTCCCACTCCTTCAGCCATGGTATATGGGCCATGTCTTTGGCAGAGGCAGAATGAGTAGACCTGGTTCCATATCCTTGTTCAGCTGCTTCTAAACTTTGTGTTTCATTAGACGTTTGGACTTGAACAACTGGATTGGGAATGATGCATGCCAAGGAAAGAGAGTAAGCAAAGGTTTCAAAGTCACTGAGATATGTCCTTACAATTGGACTCAATGAAGTGTCCTAGAGTTAAAGAATATTTGAATCACAAGGGGATGTTAGAAATCATTTCATCCAAATCTTCCATCTCACACATAAACCCTCTGAAGTTCAGGGTATGAAGTGACTGGTGCTAGGTCATGCCTTGATAACCTAGTGAACAGGCATGAGTATACACAAAGTAATGGAAAACATTCTGGTTGTGGAGACAGAGGTCCTGAGTTCAAATTCAAGCTCTGATATTTATTACCTGGCCATGGGTAAGTCAATGACTCTTTATAAGTCTTGGGTGTCTCGCTGGTAAAATGAGATCATCAGAAGACTAAGTCATCTCAAAGGGCCTTCTAGCTCTAGCTACAATACCTTCTAGCGTCAATGGCCTTCTCTAAGAAACTCATCCTGAGAAAAAAGTGTGTTTTGTTTCTGGGTTGGAATGAAAGGATAAAGTAACAGCAGCATTTTTTGTTATTATCACCAAAAAAAAATCAAAGTATCATATCATATATAAGTATCATATCAGATATCAGATATCTCTATATCTGTGAGATATATTGGTAATTCAAGGATCTTCAGTTTCATCAGGCCATTAGTGCATGATTTAGAGGTCACATAATGCAATCCCCTCATTTTACTGATGAGGAAACTGAGGCCTAGAAAAGTGAAGCAATTTGCCCCATGTTCACATAAGTAGCAAGGGTGGAATTTGAACTCCAGTTCTTTGACCCTCCTCTTCCATCCAATGCTGTTTATAAGAGCTCATAAAACAACAAATGTACCTAATCTTTTCTAAAGTAGATGTCACTTGATTTCATAGTCCTCATTCCCTTTCCTCCCCATACTGACAAGTCCTTGCCTTCTCATGGATTTCAATGTGCAAGAGCCCTAAGAAGTCACTTGGATGGCCTTCCATTTGACAGAACCATAGACCAGAGAGAATAGGATAAAGTTGACTTGCTTGCTGGTGTCTCAGCTAAGATTCAGAACCAGGTATCCACGACCACAAGTCAAGTGCTCTAAAGGGAATCTATACCCCTCTGCATTCTGGAGACGCTGACTTTGTGACCATGGGGTCATAATGGCAATGCTGCATATTGGATGGAATCTAACATAGAGTCAGAAAACCTGTGTCAACTTTGACACATCTGTATGACCTTGGGCCAGTCAGTCACTTAGGGCCCCAGGTAACTCTCCTAGGCTGCAACTTCCCAGAATCACAGTTTTTGAGTTGAAAGGGTCCTTAGGAGTCAGTCATCTAGTCCATCCCCCTCACTTTACAGATCCAGAAACTGAGTCCAGCGACATGGAATGATTTGTCTAATATCATAGGGATAGAAACCGAAGCAGGGTCCAAGCCAGGCCTTCTGACCCCAGAGACAATACGCATTCCATTGGGCCATGCTGCCTCTCCTCCCTCTTCCTATTTGCTAAATCATGCTCACCTCTATGTTCTGATCAACTCAACTAATCAAGGCATCAATCCTTAAGCATACGATAAGCAACCTATTGTGTTCAATATGTGCTGCTGACTATACAGGGACAATAATGAAGGAGTTCCATTCTCAGGGAGCTTAAATTCTATGTCAAAGCAACATGCACCCCTGTAAATACATACATGGTAAAGGCAAGGAGGCAGTGAGGTGAGAACCGGGCCTGGAGTCAGGAACACTCATCTCCTCAAGTTCAAATCCAGCCTTAGGCACTCCCTAGATGTGTGACCCTGGGCAAGTCACTTAACCCTGTTTGCTTTAATCTACTGGAGAAGGAAATAGCAAACTGTACCTTTGCCAAGAAAACCTGAAGGACAGTATGGGGTTGAGAGTCAGACACGACTGACCAACAACAAGAACAAATGTGAGACAATATTGGAGATATAACCTGATGTGGTGAAGTGGTGGGGGAGCCCTCAGCAGCTGGACGAATGCAGTCTGGACTAATGTCTACTGAGCTTGGAAGGAAGTTAGGCATTCAAAGAGGCAGAGGGTGGGGTACAGTGGAGTGTTCACCAGGCAAGAACTGTGACTCCTATAAAAAAAGGGGGGCTGTGAATTACGCACCTGCAATTAAAAAAAAACCAACAATCTAACAGTTAGAGCTTCCAAGGCTCATGGGACATGTCCCTTAACTAGATTTAGAGATTTTTTGTTCAGTTCTTTCATGTCTGATTCTTCAGGACCACTTCTGGGGTTTTCTTGGCAAAGATACTAAAGGGGTTTGCCATTCCTTTCTCCAGCTCTTTTCATGGATGAGGAAACTGAGGTAAGCAGGGTTAACTGACTTGCCCAGGGTCACAAAGCTAGCAAGTGTCTGAGGCCAGATTTGAGTTCAAGAAAATTAGTCTTCCACCTTGCTGTCCACCTTCTATCTACCTTGCTGTCCCTAGATTTCAAGATGGAAACAGAGGTCAAGAAAGACAAAGATTCAAGTTTTATCTCTGATTCATACTGACTTTCAGGCTTTAAACTTGTAACTTAGCCCCTTGGGTCCCAGGTGACTTCTAAAGATTCTAAGTTATAAATGAGTTATTGATACCCATGGGTAGAAAGAATTTCCACATAAAATATTCAATAAAATCACACATCCAGGCCAAAAAAAAGGAGGGTGAGGGGAGCCAGAATACATCAATATTGTTAGCAGGCACTAGGACCCAATACATACTTTTTAAAAAGGCGTGTTTAATTAAACTGAACCCCAGGGAGAAATGCCATTTCATTCACTAATATCAACAGGATAGCCAGTGTGCTTTCACTGGGAAGTCACACAGTCATTGTAAAAGATGAGATCTGATTTTCCAGGAAAGGTCACCAGAATTGCTTCTGTATTGGCCCCTCTCTTAAAAAAAAAACATTTTTCCTGTTTTATCTATTTTATTTTTAAAATGCTTTATTAACTTCTGATTTACATCATTCATTTCTGCCAGATTTTGAGTTACAAATTTTCTCCCCATTTTCCCCCTTCCCACCACCCTTAAATAGCAGTCCCACAGGATATCCCCTCCTCCAATCTGCTCTCTCCCATTTCTTCTCCCATACTCTCTTCAACTTGTCCAGCAGGGCATGGTGGATCTCTATGCCCCAGTGCCTCTATATATTATTTCCCAATTACATGTAAAATAGTATTAATAATAGTATTTATATGTATATATATAAGTATATATATACATATATATATTAAACATTTGATTTCAAAACTTTGAATTCCAGATTCATTCCCTTCCTCTCCCTTGTCACCCACCCTTACTGGGAAGATAAGCAGTTAAGTATAGGTTGTACATGTGTAGCTATGCAAAACATTACCATAGTAGATATATTGTAAAAGACTGACTATGTTTCCCTCCCTCCTATCCCACCTCCCACTTGTTCTATTCTCTACTTTGATCCAGTCCCTTTGCAAAAGTGGGTGCTTCCAACTTCCCTCCCCCCCAGCCTGCCCTCCCTTCCATCATCCCCCCTCTCATCTCCTTCCCCCCTACTCTCCTGTAGGGTGAGATACCCTATTTAGTGTGTATTTCATTCTCTCCCTAAGCCAAATTCAATGAGAATAAGATTTTGCCCTTTTGGCTTCCTGCTCTTCCCCTCCATTGTAACCATTTTTCCTTGCCTCTTCTATATGAGATAGTTTACCCCATTCTGTCTCTCCCCATCTCCTCTCATCATTTTCCTCTCTCACCTCTTCATTTCACCTTTTAAGTATCATCCCTTCTTATTAAATTGGTTCTGTGCCCTCTATCTATGTATATCTGTAAACAAATATACACACATTCACCTATGTATTCATACACCCATTTACCCTCCTACATAGAAATATATATATATATGTATGTATGTGTATATATATATTATATATTCCCTTCAACTATTTTCATACTGAGAAAAGTTTCATAAGTTACAATTATCACTTTTCCATGTAGAAATGCAAATAGTTCAACTTTGATAAGTTCCTTATGATTTCTTTTCCCTCTTTACCTTCTCATGCTTCTCTTGCTTCTTGTATCTGAATGTCAAATTTTCTACTCAACTCTGGTTTTTTCATCAAAAATACTTAAAAGTCCTCTATTCCACTGAATGACTATATTTTCCCCTGAAACATGATACTCAGTTTTTCTGGGTAGGTGATTCTTGGTTTTAATCCCAGCTCTTTTGCCCTCTGGAATATCATATTCCAAGCCCTTCGATCCCTCAGTTTAGAAGCTGCCAGATCCTGTGTTATCCTGATTGTGTTTCCACAATATGCAAATTGTTTCTTCCTGGCTGCTTGTAATATTCTCTCCTTGATCTGGGAATTTTGGAACCTGGCTATAATATTCCTAGGAGTTTTCTTTTGAGGATTATTTTTCAGGAAGTGATCAGTGGATTCTTTCAAGCTCTATTTTCTCTTCTAGTTCTAAAACATCAAGGCAGTTTTCCTTGAGAATTTCTTGGAGGGTTTCTAGGTTCTTTCTTTGATCATGGCTTTCAGGTAGTCCAATAATTTTTAAATTATCTCTCCTGTATCTATTTTCCAGGTCAGTAGTTTTTCCAATGAGATATTTCACATTGCCTTCTATTATTTCATTTGTTTGGATCTGTTTAACAGCATCTTGATTTCTCATAGTCATTAACTTCTGTTTGTTCCAATATAATTCTGAAGGAATGATTCTCCTCAGTGAGCTTTTGAGATTCTTTTTCCATCTGGCAAATTCAGCTTTTAAAGGCATTATTCTCCTCATTGCCTTTTTGAGCCACTTTTGCCATTTGAGTTAGTCTATTTTACAAGTTGTTATTTTCTTCAGTCAGGTTATTGACTCTCATTTCATAATTTTCTTGCATAATTCTCATTTCTCTTCCAATTTTTTCCTCCACTTCTCCTATTTGCTTTTCAAAGTCCTTCTTAAGGTCGTCTATGGCTTATAACCAGCTCAAATTTTTCCATGAAGCTTTTCGTGCAGGAGTTCTGACTTCACTGTCTTCCTCCTGTTCCATGCTTTGATCCTTTTTGTCCCCAAAATACGAGTGTAAGGTTGGGTTGCTCTGTTTATTTTGCTTCCTTTGCCTACTCATGTTGCCACTCAATCACTTGACCCCTGGACTTTTTGCCACTGTAGGACTCTGCCAACAGACTGGGGAGCTTTGTACCAAACTCTGGGGTTTTCTCAGCTGCTGAAGATATTAGTTGGGTGTCCTCTTTGAAGCCTCTACATGCTCTAGCAAAGTGGTGGCACAGCCCAGGACCTCCACTCTAGACAGCAATCCATATCCAAGCAGGTTAAAGCAAGAGCGATTACCCCTCAGTTTGGTCGCTTGGTCCCCCTACACTCTGCAGACCAAGAGCTGAAGCTGCCACGTGGGGGCAGCCGCATGGCCATGGTGCCTCAGTGGCTTCTTGTCCTGGGGACAAAGGCTGATTGCATTCCCAACTACTGGATCCCAAATTCCACACTGCACTGACCTCTCACTTTGTCCTTAGCATGTATGGGTTGATAATTCTGGAAACCGTGACAGCTGCTGGTGATTTGAAGTCTCTCCATCCAGTGGTTGGTCATGCCTGCTCTGGGGCTAAAACCTCCAGCTTGTGGGGGGCTGAGCTCAGCTCCCACAGTGCTTCTCAGGACAATTCCTGTAGGCCTGCTGGGCTGTCCTCAGTGGGAGGTTAGCTTCTCTGTGTCATTTTGTGGGTTCTATAGCTCCAAAGTTTGTTCAGAGTCACCTTTTACATGAATTGGAGGGGATGGGAGCCAGAGCCTCTTCTCTGCCATCTTGGCTCCACCCCCCTGTTGTTTTATTTATGAATTTAGAATAAACACCAAATAATATAGGATCTTTTTTCTTCTACTTCGTATGTTGGAGAGTTCTTGTTTGTTAATGATTCTAAGTCCACTGTCTTAACACAGACTGAATCCTACCATTTTTCCTTCCCTCCCTCCCTCCCTCCCTCCCTCCTTCCTTCCTTCCTTCCTTCCTTCCTTCTTCCTTTCTCTCTCTCTCTCTCTCTCTCTCTCTCTCTCTCTCTCTCTCTCTCTCTCTCAGTCTTTTTATACAAAATGACTAACATGGAAATGTTTTACATGATTGTGCATGTATACCCTATATCAGATTACTTAATGTTTCCAGGAAGGGGAAGAGGAGAAAGGGACAGATGGAAGGATATAATTTGGAACTGAAAACGTTTTTTTTAAATGCTAAAAAAAATTATTTAATTGGGGGAAAATAAAATATTTTTTTTTGCCTTTTTGGAGGGCAATTAGGGTTAAGCAACTTGCTCAAGGTTACATGGCTAGTTTGTGTGTGTGTGTGTGTGTGTGTGTGTGTGTGTGTGTGTTAAGTGTCTGAGGCCAGAACCAAACTCAGGTCCTCCCAACTCCAGGGCTAGCACTTTACTCACTACACCACCTAGCCGCCCCATAAAATATTGTTATAAAATGTACATTAAATTTAATAAGACCTAGCAGACCCCTTGGGGATCCCTGATTGAGACGTCCTTCCTGTTCACCATGAGGACTTGGTTGATGGGATGCTGGACTGGAACTCCATGGATCCACCTACAGCAGCAACCTCTGCCCCCCAGCTTTTCCTTCTTGTTGATGACAAATTACAAGGATGATTCTCTGAGCTCTAGAAGGAGGATGGTGCCCTTTACCCCCATACAACCAGACTGTGAATACATGGCCTCCTGGGTAAGTCTGGGTGAAGCCAGTTCCTGTTTGAGACTTCTTTTCTTCAGTACCAAACTTTGCCAGACATCTAAGGGCAGCCTGGCATCCTTCCCTTTGGGGTGCACCAAAGCAGCAGTGGATCAGCTCCCAGAGCAGGTGTAGCAGAATCAGAGGCAGATACTGAGAGAGAGAGAGAAAGAGAGAGAGAGAGAGAGAGAGAGAGAGAGAGAGAGAGAGAGAGAGAAGAGGGGAGGGGAGGAATGGAGACAAGAGGAGAGGAGAGGAGAGGAGAGGAGAGGAAGGGGCAGAGAGACAGAGAACCCACTGGACAGAAACGAGTTCACTTGGCATTGATCAGTCTGCACACAGGACAAATATAAGTAACTTAGCAACAACTCTACTTCAAATATTCCAGTGAAGCCTTTCAAACCATGGGACTCATTCTTTGATTCTTTATTGCTTAGCATTCCCTTTCCTATGTGGGAAAATAAAACTGCCTAACCCATACCTGATTCACATTTATACTTTGTGAAGGAAGGAAGGAAGGAAGGAAGGAAGGAAGGAAGGAAGGAAGGAA
>NW_027186458.1:4736200-4774559 GCF_028583685.1 Petaurus breviceps papuanus | reverse complement strand
AAAGAAAGAAAGAAAGAAAGAAAGAAAGAAAGAAAGAAAGAAAGAAAGAAAGAAAGAAAGAAAGAAAGAAAGAAAGAAAGAAAGAAAGAAAGAAAGAAAGAAAGAAAGCCTAAGGGAGGACCCCTTAGACAACCTTCAAAACAGAATCACTCCTCTGGAATCTGGGTTGGGGGTAGAATTAAATCATGGGGGAGGCTCATTCTCCTAAGGAGGCAATAGAACCTGGCTGCCAACTGTGCTGGAAAGGAAGAAACAAAACTGTGTTTTGTGGGGCCCCTTTTTATTTAATTTTTCATGTTTTGTGTGCTCGATCAATGGTGTTTTTTTTGTTGTTGTTATTGTGGTGGTTGCTTTGCAAATCTCTATCACTACCCATGAATTCTCACCCCTATCCCAAGCCCTTCTTTATAATAGCATAGCCCCCTAAGGCAAATGACCATGGTGGCCAGGTCTGAGACTGAAGGTCGAATTCGGATTCTTTGCTGCAGCCTCTGTCTGTGAGTGCTTGCTTTTTCTCTAGTCTCCTGAAGTCAATGTTGCCAGGACAAGCCAACAACGATAAGCTGAAGCAGTGGTGCCGCAGTGGAACAAGGGTCAGAACTGAGTCGGCAGACTGAACTTCCAATGACATGGAGCCATGGATGACCTTGTTGAGCCTGCATTTTCACATCAGCCAAAAAAGAGGATTATTTTTAGGAAAGGATTTTGTACACTTTCAAGTATGAGAGAAATGTGAGTTTTTGTTACTTACAAGCACTAGGCAGCTAGGTCGTGCAGTGGATAGAGAGCTGGCCTTAGAGTCAGGAAGACATGAGTTCAAATCCAGCCTCAGATACTTGCTAGCTGTGTGATCCTGGGTAAATCGTTTAACCCTCTTTACCACAGTTTCCTCATCTGTAAAATGATCTGGAGAAGAAATGACAAATCACTCCCATTATCTCTGCCAAGAAAACCCCAAATGGAGTCATGAAGAGTCAGACATGAGTGAAACAGCTTACAACAAAAGTGTTACAGAAATAGAGTAGATAAAAAGAAAACTTTGAGGGTTCAGCATTAGCAGCTTTCCAGCAGGTAACCAGGAAAGACCATGCCTCCCACCCCTCCTACCCTTCCCCCAGAGGCAGTGAAACTTTAACTGAGTTTTTTAAGAAGCCAGGGGTTCTTAAAGCCAAGAATTAGGAGTGAGAATTTTCCAGTCTTTGGGAAAATCCATTGCACATTCACCCAGCAGGAAAACAGTGTCCCTGGTCAGCATCGTTGGATCGTGGAGGGCAGTAAGATGAAAGAATATTAAAAAACTAGAAAGAGGCTAGGATGGGAAAACCTTTAAAGATCAAAAAAGGATTTTATATTTGATCTTGGAATTTATTTACAGAGGATTGACATGGTCAGACAGGTTTTATGAAAATACTTACTCAGCTATCTGGAGGACAGGTTGGGATGAGAGAAGGAAGAAAGGAAGGAAGAGCAACAATGGGCTATTTCAATAGTCCAGGCAAAAGGGGCCAAGATTCTGAACTAGCATGGTGGTTATTAAATATGGAGAAGTGGGCATATGAAAGAGAGGCTGTGGAGAAATAAGCTAGAAAGTTTGGCAACTGATTAGATATGGAGGATAGATAAGAGAGAGGGATTAAGATTGATGCCAAGGCTATGAATCTGGAGGATGGGAAGAATGACCATACCCTTGGCAATAACAGGAAATATGGGGAGAAGGAAGGTGTTGGGAAGGCGTCAAAATAAGGAATTCTAATTTTGACATGTTGAGTTTGAGACAATCTTATTCCAAAAGTCCAATAGGCAGTTGGTAATGTGGTACCAGAACTGAGGTAAGGGGTGAGAGAGACAAATAGAACTAGTAATCATATACATAGAGAGATGATTGAACTCATAGGAGTTGATGAGATCACAAGGTATTAGAGTATAGAGAGAAAAGAGAGGAAGACCAAGGCTAAAGCATGTGGGCATGACACCCACCTCACTTAGTGTGCATGATATGGAATATGATCCAGCAGGAGAAGCTGAGATAGAATGGTCAGATGAGTAGGAGGAGAACCAGGAGAGAGCAACATCATGAAAACCTAGAGAGAAGGGAGTGTCAGTGGGAAGAGAGTGATCAACAGTGTTAAATGACAGAAAGAGGTCAAGAAGACTGGGGCTGGAGGAAAGGTCATTTGATTTGGCAAGTAAAAGCTCACTGGTAACTTTGGAGACAGCAGTTTTAGGTGACTAATGAGAATGGAATCCAAATTGCAAAAGTTCTGGAAGTGAATAAGAGGAAAAGTGAAGCCAGCAATTGTAGACAGCATTATCAAGGTGTTGAGCTGAGTCAGGGAAGAGAAATGTGATGATAATTGGCAGTCATGTTAAGATAGGGTGATTAAAAAAAAAGAATAAGGGACATTTGGGTTTGTTCATAGACATCAGAGAGAGAATCAATGAATAGATAAGGAGAGACTGAAGATTAGAGAGTGAATAAGGATGATGTTGGAGAAAATCTATTGGAAAAGACAGGAATTGATGGTACCAAGGATGCATATGATTAGGGTTGGCATAAGCAAGCAGAAAAGTGACCTCATCATCAAAAACTTGAGTAAAGGAAAATATGGGTGGGTACTATGTCAGAAGGATGCAATATAGGAAGAAAGGAAAAAATAGTTTGCGAACAGTTGCTGTGGTAAATGCAATGGAAAATCAATTGGGGAGGAAGAGAAGGCTTGCCTTGCTTTACTCAGGATCCAGTTGAGATTAGCTAGTATAAAATTGCAACAGACCCAATCAGCATGGTTTCATGATCTTCTCCATTTATGTTCAGAAGAACATGAGTAGGACTAAAGGAAGCAGATGAGAGTAATCTCATGGTTACTGTTTGGCAATATGGGTGATAGGACAACATAACAAGGAATTCATGAAGATAGGGTAGTGTCGAGTGAAACTGTTCATGCAGGGGTCATAATTTTAAGGAACAGAATATAACCAGAGCAAGGGACAGGTACACCTAGCATACTGCTAAGAGATTCTAGGTCAAGGAGAGAATGAAGTTGAGGAGCAGGGAGGTATAGCAACATGGAAAGAGAAAATATTATGAACATATATTTTTTTAAATAGAAAATACGAGATCTTGAACATGGAATGAAACACTTATGGCTGATGATGAGATCATGGCTATGACCATCTCTGTGTGTGGCTGAGATGGAATGGAGAACTGGGTCTGAATAGACTGAGGAACTGGGAAATGGGGCTACTTGAAAGAACATATGTCAAAGCCCCCTAGAATAAGAGAAGGAGTTGGGGTGGAGAGGAAGAATTTGATCTAGGCACTTAACATGTTGAGAAAGGAATGAGAATGTCTTGGGCTTGAAATGATGACTGCTACCAGAATCTGGATTGGGTGATAAATTTGGATTGAAAAAACCTCAGTGGAAGGGAAATTTCTTGGTGATGGTGATAGAGAGGGAGTCTGCAAATAACAATGGGAAGCAAGACATTTTCTAGGGTAGCTAGGTGACCCAGTAGATAAGACCTGAGTTTGAATCTAGTCTCAGACACTGACTAATTGCATGACTCTAGGCAAGTCATTTAATCTGTTTCCCTCATTTTTTTCAGATGTAAAATGGGGATAATAATAGCATTTATCTCCCAAGATTGTTATGAGGATTAAGTGATATAATGATTGCAAAGTGCTTGGCAGAGGGTTTGGCATTTGATGATATCGTATAATGTTATCTGTTGTTGTAGCTCTGGATTTCTAGACACAGTTCATGAGTCAATGGGTTCCAAAAGGATGAGGTATAAGATGAAAGGAATTTGGTTAAATATCAGTCAGGCATTCCAGAAGGCAATCTGGAAAGAGACACATAGGGAGAGGGTCATAGAGGATGAGAATGAGAGAATGGACAGTTAGAGTTTGGGGAAAGGCTATTCTAAGGCAGTCATCGGTTCCATATTACAAGGACTGGGAGTGTGTTAATTACTGGAGAATGAGTCTAGAGAGCATTACATTTAGGTCTGCTGCTTAAGGTAGGTGATTAAAGAATTCAAGGGTAATATTTTTGGTTGGTCCAACCCTCAGCAACAGCCAGAACTAAGTTTCTGGGAAAGCTCAGCCACCTTGGGATGTGGTTTGACCTGGCCTGGTCTTCTGGCTGTCATCCCTTCCATGCCCTATGGTTGGTCCAGAAACGTAGAAAAGAGATGTTTGTCTCTGCACTTCACCAACCAGAAGCAAGGACTGATGATGTTGAGCCCTCTGGACAGTCTGGAAATCTAGCAAGATGTAAGGGTTATGGGATTTAAAGATCTTCCATGCCCCATTGGACTTGCTGATGTAGCAGGAAGGGGCGGAGCAAGAGGAAGCGGAAGCCAAGCTGGAGTTCCTGCGGTGGCTGGCGGTGGTGGCGACGGCGGCGGCAGCAGCAGAGGCAGCGGCAGCGGCAGCACGAAGCCCTTTTTGAGTTAACCAGAATTTCTGCTAAGGACTCCTGCTGAGGACTGCCAGGGGCCGGAGCTGCTGGGAGTGCGCTTCCCGACTCTGGGTGGTTGCTGTGAGTGAGGAGAGGAGGACCTTTGCCTGAGGTAGCCTGCTCTGTTTTAAAGGCTTGAAAATGTGGGTGCTTTCTACTTTATCTACCTGTGCCAATATCATAACTACTCTGATGGCTTTCACTTTCTGGTTTTGGGACTCAGTCTTTTGGTATCTTAATAAATTTTCTAGTTTATTTCCCCATATGGCAAGCATGACATATTTTGTGATAGATAATTATATCAGCATATTTGTAATCTCCATAGGCATTGTGAATATAGCATTGCTGATACACAAGAAGGAGGTGCTTTGTCCAAATCTGATTCGAGAGCTCTGTCAATCAAATCGGTTATATACTGACAACAAATTAGAAAATGAGGGAGTATATGTGGAAAGTGACTTGTCCAAGGTCACATAGGCAAGAAAGTGGAAGAGGCCCCTCCCTATTAGTTCCTCTGCCACACTCAGAGCTTCTGACTTCAGCTCCAAGGCTCTTTTCCCATCTTTGTCATCATCAACTTAAAAACAGCTAATAGTTCTAGGTCACTATAAGAGAGTCATTTCAGTAGAGTTTAGGAACTAGATTGCAAGGGATTAGGAGCAGGAGGAGAGGAAGTAGAGACCATTGAGTAGTAAATGAGAGGACACATAGACCATGAAAATTTGATATAATATTCAAGGCAAATTAAAGGGTTTTTTGTTTTGGTCTGGTTTGGTTTTTAAGGACTGGTTAAGTGAGCAGATTTGTAGGCAGTATGGAAGGGACTCACTCCTTCTTGGAATTGCTTTATATCATCTTGATGCCCTTTGTACTTACTTAAACTGTATATCCTCCCCCCTAAAATATTAAGCCGTTTGTGTCAGGGTTTGGAGTGGGTTGGGGGGGGGTAAGTACTGTTTAATTTTTGAATTTGTGTAAAGCCTTCTCTTCCAGATGGAAGATTGGCCTGGACCCAAATAGACTGCTGGGATTTTTGAGTTTTCACTCATCTCTAGAGGCAAAGAAATATTGTATGGATTTAGAGTAGTACAGAATTTGGATGAGCCAGTGGAAAAGAGGGAGCTCCCCCCTCTACAGGGTGTGGCAGCCTTATAAGTCAAGGTGTCATTAAGAAGCCCCAGGCTTGATACTCTTAGTGAGCCAGACATCTGATTTCCACAGAAAATATTATGTACGTAGTTTCATAGCCTGATGGGGCAGACAGTGAAAGACCCAGATTGTATTAATCCTGTCCTTGGGAGTTCAGTTATGGAACGTGTAGTCCCTTGCCACCAAGAGGTTGATGAGAAGTATGGTTTCATCTGGAAGGAAGGAGGGATTAAAGAATCATGGGAGTCAGAAAAAAAGATAAGTAATGCTAGGAAGTTTGGGGTCACTCATATAAATGTGACAAGGAGGAGGGGCATTAGGGGGGAGGGCAAAGGTACCCTCACATCAGGGTCAGAGGCTAGCTGATTGCAAAGGAAAGAAAGCTGCTACCCAGGACCAAATGTTATCACCAGCAATTGTCAGCTTGTGTATCTCACTGACCTGCTTAAGGAGTGTTCTTCTTTGATAAAAGACCGTGAGCTGCTGAAACCATCTTCTCTCTCTGCTTCTTTCCCTTTCTCTTACTCATGACCACCTGGTCAATATGCATGACTTATCCTGAAATCTTGTTTATTTCTTATCTGCACTTTTTATGCTGGGTTTATATCCTAATAAATGTAAGTTGATTTCTGTAGTATTCTGAGTGAGTGTTTGTTATGAAGGAGCAGACCAAGCAAAGGAGAGGGGGTCAAAAAAGGGAACCTGAGAGCCACTGCCTCAGTTCCACCACAAACCTGTGTTCACTTCTCTCTCTGACTACCCAGAGGGGCTTCAGACATGATTGGATTGATTCCCCATCCCCCCATTAGAGAAAGTGAAACTGCACCAGGAGCAGTTACTATCTCCCACATCTGGAGCTGTCCACTTAACACTCATAACGTGAACCAATGGCCACAAGGAAATACACATTTGGGTTGGCCACAGTAGTTTATGAGAAACAAAATAAGTCAGTAACCTGCAGTCTTTAGGAGAATGAATGAATAATGTCAGATGTGGGTAAACTAGGGCTAGGGGCAGGGGAATAAGGAAAGGACATTCTTTGAAAAACATCTGCTTTTTACCAGCCTCTGGCCACCGAGGAAAGGGACTGCTAAAAAGCAATCCAATACCTTATTGCTTACCTCTTCAGTTTTCACCATTCCTTGTGGGCTGGGGGAGGGAAACTGTTTTTGAGAAACTGTTTTCATCTGCTTTCATCTGCTCCAGTGTTTTGGGGGCTGCTGCTACCAAACTTTGGGGAGAGATACCACTCTTTTCCAACATCTCTTCCACCCTCCCCATCTCTCCAAAAACATACTCATATTTCTTTGTCTTGGGAATGAGAAATCAAAACCTGAGCAGTCTATTCGATCATACATTTAACAGATACGTACAATATAATAGGCACTCTGCTCCAAGATGGGGACAGATAAATGCAAAAACAGGATCCACTGCTTTCAAAGAACTAACATTCTAATGGTGAGTCAAGATGCAAATAAGAATGTAGAAAGAGGTTTACTGCTTAAAATGAAGGTAATCTCAGAAGCTGGGTGGGGAGGGAGAGAGAGGACAAAATCTGTAAAATTCCCCTTGTAAAAGGGGGATTTGAGCTGTCATGAAGGGGGCTTCAAGGAGGTCAAAAGTCATAAGTGAGGAGAGAGAGCAGTCCAGGCATGGGATACAGCCAGGGAAAAGGCAGATGGAATGTCATGGAGGAGGAACAAGAAGCAAACTGATGTAACTAGATTGCTGAAGATGTGAGTGGCAATAGCATAAAAAGACTGGAAGGGTGAAAAAAGTCTGGCTTGTGAAGGACTTTCAATGCCAGAATATTTCACCTTTGATCCTGAACATGTCTGGGCGCATGTGTGGTTTGGTGAATAGAGAAGTGACCTGGTCAGAAATGTGCTTTAAGAAATTCATTTTGGGGGTGGCCAGGTAGCACAGTGAGTAAGAGCACTGGTCCCAGAGTTGGGATGACCTGGGATCAAATCCAGGCTCAGATACTTAGCACCACACACAGAAATAACTGGCCGTGTAACCTTGAGCAAGTTACTTAACCCCAGTTGTTTTAAAAAAAAAAAAAAGAAATTCATTTTAGTAGTTGAGTAGGGACTGGACTGCAGTGGGGAGAGAAGAGGTGATATATGACAAATGTTATCAAGATAGAAATGACAAAACTTGATGACAGATTAGATGGACATGTGAAATGACTGCCGGTTTACAATCAAGGATGACACTAATATTATGAGCTTAAGTGACTAAGAAAATGTTAGTATCCTTGATGGGAGGTTGGGAAGAGGTTTATGATATGTGAGTTGCTTTGGAAATCTTGAGTTTGAGATAATTGTGGGATATCTAGTTTGAAATGCCCAATGCAGCTGGAAATTCTAGATTAGAACTCAGCACTAGATATATAGATCTAGGAATTATGTGCATAGAGATAACTAATTAATATAATACAAAAGGGAAAGGGGTCCAGGGTATAGCCATGGGAGACACTCACAGTTGGTGGGTATGACTCTGATGATGGTCCACCAAAGGAGCCTGAAAAGGAGCCATCAGACCAATAGGAAGAGAAATAGGTGAGAACAGTGTCATGAAAACTTATAGAGAAGAGAATATCCCAGGAGGAGAGGGTGATAGTGTCAAAAGCTGCAGAGAAGTCAAGAAGGATAGGGGTAAGAAAAGGTCATTAGATTTAAAAATTAAGAAGTCATGGTTTACTTTCAGAAAAGCAGTTTTACTTGAATGATGAGATTGGAAGCCAGGCTGCAGAGAGTTTAGGAGAAAATAAGAGGAGAGATTAAGTGGACAAGCCTCGTGTACATGGTTTTCTCTAGGAATTTAGCCAAAAAGGAGAGATACAGGATGGTATCAGGTATGGCCAGATCAGATGAGGCGTTGGGTGGCTGTTGGATGAGAGAGACACGAGCATTTTTGCAGGGAACCAGCCAGTAGACAGGAAAGACTGAACATTTGAGAGTGAGTGGGAATAATATAGGGGACGATCTTCTGGAGAACAGATGGAATAGTATCAGAGGGTTTTACCTTGCCAAAGAGATGAGCCAGCATTTGTCCATTTGGAACTCATCCATTCTTCTCTCCTTGCAGAGGAGGCCTTATATTCCTAACCTTAGTGCCTAGTGAGGGGTCTATTGATGATCACATAATAGGCACCTAATAAATATGCACTGAACTCACAGTGGAAGATGAGAGAGACAGACAGACAGAGACAGAGAGAGAGAGAGAGAAAGAGAGGGAGGGAAAGGAGAGAGAGAGAGAGGGGGGGAGGGAAGGAGGGAGGGAGGAGAAAGAGGAGGGAGGAAGAGAGAGAATAATGTAGAAGACAAAGCACTGGAAGAAATGAAATAGATGAGTTGATGGGCATAGAAGAAGGATTAGCCTCAGAGTCCAAAATGAGAGAAGAAAGGGTGGATAAGGATCTAGTTGTATGTTGAGGTGCAGAGTAAGGAATAATAACAGCTAACACTTACATAGCTCTCACCATATGCCAGGCACTACGCTAAGCACTTTACAAATATTACCTCATTTTCTCCTCACAACCCAATTAGGTAGGTGCTATTATTATTCCAATTTTGTAGATAAGGAAACTGAGGCAGACAGCACTCAAGCAGCTTGCCTGGGGTCACACAGCTGGCAAGTCCAGATTTGATTTCAGGTTGAAGTTTCCAGGAACCACTGTGGGGTGTCAGAGTTAATAGGGAAAGAATAAATGAGTTGCTGTGTTCAATCATCAACAGCAAATTTCAGAGGACAGGTGACAAAGCAAGTTAGCCACCTCTTCATAGACAGATGATAGATTCAGGGGGCAGAATGAGTCATATAAAGTTTCTGGACATGGTCAATGTGGGAATTGAATTTTCTTGACCATGCATAATTATTATGAGTGATTATTTTTTTTTCCACCTGGATTGAGGGGAAAGAAGGAGGGAGAAAAACGGGAAGTATTTTTTGTTAATTGAAAAATCCAATTTAGAAAAATAATTAATAGAGTTAAAAATGCCCCCAAAAAATTCTGTACAGAAATAAGGACCCAAGTGCCATTAAAAAACATGAATGGATCCAGTTGTAAGGATTATATTATTTCCTTCACTGGAGTTCAGCAGCATGGAATTGGGATCAGAAAAGGCAAATGGTGAGAGTGACCCAGGGTTGAAGATTGACAGGTTGTGCAAAGCAGGATGATGGGATAAGGGAATCAAATGGGTACTTTTATTGCCTATATTTTTAGAGCTCCTTGTCCTGACTTTGTCCTGGGACCCTGTCCTTTATCCACATCCTTTCTTTCTTTTTTTAAATTAATTAATTTGTTTGCTTTTGCTTTTTTGGAGGGGGAAAGGTAGGGCAATTGGGGTTAAGTGACTTGCCCAAGGTCACACGGCTAGTTTTGTGTTAAGTGTCTAAGGCCATATTTGAACTAAGGTCCTTCTGACTCCAGGGCTGGTGTTCTATTCATTGTGCCACCTAGCTGCCCCTCACATCCTTTCTTGATGTAATAATTCTCTCAGCTCTAATGGGTTCCAATAATACCTCTCTTCATGTGACTCTAAGATCTATATATCCGGACCTAATCTCTCTCCTGAGTCGGTGCTGCATTACCAACTGCCTTTGGAAAGTCTCATACTGAATATTCCAAAGGCATCTCAAATTCAACATGTCCAAAATAGAATTCATATCTTTCTCCTCAAGCCCATCCCTCTTCTGGCCTTCCCCATTTCTGTTGAGGACACAACATTTCCAATCACCAAGGTATTAACCCCACCTTTCTACCCTATGATCTACCAAGTCTTGTCAATTTTACCACAACCACCTCTCTCATGCATATCCCTTTGGACACTGCCCTAGTTCAGACTCTACTCATCCTTTGCATTGATTACTGTGTCACTTTAGGTGGACTCTCAGTCTCTGCTCTCTTCCCTCTTCATTCCATCCTTCAGATAGCTGGTGAAATAATATTCTTAAAGCCTAAATTTGACTGTATCATTCCTCTGCCCAAGAAATTTCAATGGCTTTTTCCTGGCTTTGAGATAAAATATAAAATCTGTAGCATGGTATTAAACTTCTTTCCAGTTTGATTCTTGCCTACCTTTCTAAACTTATTGTACATCACTCCCACACATCTAGTAAGTGTTCAAAGTGGGAGCAGAATCCTGATCTTCCTGTCTATACTGCCTGAGGCTACACTTCCTGTCCAATAGGGGGCCTTCCATGATACCCAGAGCTCTCCCCTTCCTTCTGATATTATCAGTTATACCCTTATCTGTTTAAACTCGTATCTCCCAGAATAATGTAATAAGCTTGGGTGCAGAGGATATTTTTTGTTTTGAATTTGTCCCTTACTGAGCCCCTGCCCAGTGCATTGTAGAGGGGCCATCCCTTGACTCACACTTTAAAGAGGCCTATTTGCTGAATGGGCATTACCTCAAAGTGAGAACCTGAAAAAGCCTTAGCCTAGAAGGGTCAGGGTCTCCCATTGCATCCTGGGCCATTTCCAGTTGTCCTGATGAATATCTGGCCACTGGACCCAGATGTCTCTGGAGAAGAAAGGGAGGCTGTTGACCTTGCATAGCCCTCCCTCACTCAAATCAAAGTCAACTGCAAGTCATGTCATTGTTTCCCTGAAGTCATGGTCCTCTTCAAGAATGAAAGACAAGCACATAAAGAAACAAAACAACAAACAAATCAATAAATAAATGGATAGATAGATAGATAGACAGATGCTTGTTGCATTTAATTGGACAGACTTATTAATACTGATGGGATCAGAAAGAGATGGTGAAATTCCTTTCATGAGTTTATAGAAAAACCTTGCAACCTGGAGGTTACTGCATTTTATTTCTATTTAACATAATTCTTCATTTGTTTTTCTAATAGCCAAGAATAACCCATTAGTGATCCATAGCATTTAATACAATGCCCAACACATAGTAGGTACTTAATAAATGCTTATTGACTTGGCTTTGACAGTACCCTCATGAGACAATTGGGTAATTAATTGCATTCTTTAATATTCTGGTGCCATAATTAAGCTGTTCCTTGAGAAGTATGTGTTGACGAAGGTATGGCTGATATTTATCAGCTAATAAGTCACTATAAACAAATTGTATAGTTTGGTGGCAATTCAGTTACTGCACAAAGACTGATTTTCTATCATGGCATCCATGAAGTCATCTTTCTTGTTGCTGTTGGAATTAGCTTCTAATAGAAACTCTCCACTGGGTCCAAATCTGGAAATTTCCTTCAGAAAAATGATTCACTTCTAGTTAGGAAGAAAGGAAAAATCTACTTTTATGTCTAATAAATTTATGATCCTCCCCATTACACCATGGAGCAGGTAGGTAGTACAGAGAATAGAACACTGAACTTGGAATCAGGAAGATTCATTTTCCTTAGTTCAAATATGGCTTCAGACACTTTCTAGCTGTGTGGCCCTTGGCAGGACACTGAACCCTTTTTGCCTCAATTCCTTACCTGTAAAATGACGTGGAGAAGAAAATGGCAAACCACTTCAGTATCTTTGCAAAGGAAACCTCAAAATGGAGTCACAGAGAGTCAAACATGACCAAAACAACTGAACAATAGCAGCCATTACCTTCATAATGATATTAAAATAAAGTTTATAGAGTTTGTCAATTTCCGCTTGTTGAAGTGTTTCTTTTTGAATACCATTGTGTATAGTGAGTTCCAGATTAGTAGTCAATAGATATGAAGAATTAATACAAAAAAGAACTACGAACTTAATAATCCTATGAAAAGATTGTTCCAAATAACTAGTGGTGACAAGTGTAAATCCAGACAGCTTTCAGGCTTCACTTTATGCCAAATTGCCAATTATCAGAAGGAAGGAATCAGTACTGAAGGAGTTGTAGGAAGATGGACACATTAACATGTGGTTGGGAAAACTGTGATTATTGTGGTTCTTGCCTGACCCGGTGGCTTTTCTTTCTTTTAACATCTTCAGTCTTGGTGTAGTAGCTGTCCTAGCTCTGATAGGTTCCATTAATGTCTCTCTATAGATGATTCCAATCCTTATCTCTCCTGAGCTCCAGCATCACTAACATCTAATAATTATGGAAAACCATTTAGAATTATGTCCCCCAAATGACTAAATGGTTGCTAATGAACCAACTCCCATGAGGAGATCAAAGACAGAAAGTAAGGTCTCACATACAACAAATTATTATTATTATTTTTTTTTACAACAACACTCTTTCTAGTAGCAAAGAGCTGTGGAGTTGTTGATTATGCTGCCAAAAGAGAAGAAACTAAGAAGGTAACGGAAGCATTTGTCTTTAAATCCCAAAAAAGAGAATAGAAGGAAGTTCAGAAGGAAACTGAGACAAGCAAGATAGTGTTGAAAGTAACAAGTCGAATCTGTTACATAGAATAGTGATAGGTGGTTTCTCACACAATGTTCTTTTTCTTTTCTACTTCGTATTTGGAAAACTTTATCTTTTTTGGTGCTCATTCAATTCACAAAGAAAAAAATAAAAATTCAAAAATGACACATTTTTAATGTGCTTAGTTTTATCTAACTTAATACGGAAATTTAAAAATTTAAGGTTTATAAGGAGTTTTCCTCAAGATAACTATTGAGGTAGTCAATAAAAGAATGATTATCTCCATTTTAGAAATGAGAAAATGAGGCCTAGAAAGGATAAGTGATTTGTCTGCAGCTAAGTTAACCAGCTGCTCAATGCTGGAGCTCAAAGGTCCTCTGGATCTGAGTCCTGTGCCTTTTTCACTATATAAAGGTGAGAGCATATCCCATAGGATGCTCTGCACAACTATGGGGGGAGGGAAAAAAGAAGGAAGAAAGGAAGGAAGAAAGGAAGGAGGGAGGGAGGGAAAGAGGGAGAAGGAAGTAAGAAAGGAAGAAGAAAAGGAAGAAAAGGAGTAGGAAGGAGGGAAGAAGGGAAAAGGAAGGAAAGAAGGAAGGAAGGGAGGAAGGAGGGAAGGAAGGAAGGAAATGAAGGAAAGAGTAGGAAGGAGGGAAGAGGAAGGAAAGAAGGAAGCAGGGAGGGAGAGGGGGGAGGGAAGGAAGGAAACAAGCATTTACTAGGGAACTACTATGTTGTGGGAATTGTGCTAAGCCCTTTACAAATACCATCTCATCTGATCTTCACAATGACCCTGTGAAGTAGGTGCTATTATCAGCTTCATTTTACAATTGAGGAAACTATGGGAGACAGGTGTGGAGGCAGCAGACCAGGATTTAGTGACATTGTGCTGAGATAAAGTATGTTAAAGTGTAATCTGAGAGTCCCCAGACCCTTTCAGGAGGTCTGGGAGGTCAAAATTATATTCATATGAATACTAAGACACTTTAATTTTTAATATGGTGAATGTCATAAAAACTCTAAAACCAAAAAGATTGAGAAGCGCTGCCTTAAGGCATGCCAATCTGAAGTATAAAAATATGATTTTAAGGTGGACATTTACTTCGCCTGCTTGTCAGTAGTACTTAGAAAATCATCTTCTCCGGGAAAGCCAGGCCCTGCTCATCTTGGCACCTGTCCTCTGTAATCTCAAACCTTTTAGTTACTGAAAATCGGGTGGGAGGGGAATGTCTAATTTCCAACCCCCTGTCAGATGAAGGGGTTGGATTCAATTAGTTCGAAGGTGTTTCCTTCCAGCTCTAAAAACCCTTGAGGCCATTTTTTATATGAAAAGATCTAGAGTCATTTGCTTAATTGTTGGTTCCTGACAATGACATACCCTCCCACCTTGCTATTCACCCTCCCTACCATAATAGTTTTTGCTGTTGTTGTTTTATTGTTGTGTTTTGTTTTTACATTATAAACATTTATAGATTATTTCCATTTCTCAAGTTCTCTTTTAACAAAGTAAAATAATTAACATTATTTAATTAACATTAATTATAAATTATAAATTATAAATCTGAAAGTGCATGCAATATTCCACATCTGTAGCAACCCTTATCTCCCTATTTAAAAAAAACAACATAAATCTATTTTCTCTTTCTCCTCTCCGGCCCAATGGTGAAGAAGAGAGGAAAGACAATGTTTTGTTTTGTTTTGTTTTTATTATAGCAAGTAGTTGGTCTTAATGAATTACTTTGTTTTATTTTTTTAATTACTTTTTTTATTTTTCTTTAAATCATCACTTGGCGATAAGTCTCCTAGTAGCCAGACTGGCCAGGGTTCAAAGCCCTTCCAGCTGAGTGAAGCCAGCCAGCGTTTCCCCTTTACGTAACAGCCTTAGAGATGGCCAGATCTCTGACACACAGGTTCAATCAATCCATCAACAGTCATTTACTGAACATTGGCTAAGTGCCAGGTCTGATGCTAGGTGATGAAGATGCAAATACAATGAATGAAAGAATCCCTGGTCTCATGGAGCCTACATTTTAATGAGAGACAACAAGTACATGTAAAAGGAATAATTAGAAAGAGAAAAAATACGATGTAGGAAAAAATACTATCTACAATGTATCTTCAGGAGAGGGAGACTTTAGTGGGAGGGAGCAGAGACGCACTCACACAAATACATCTTTTTTGTTTTTTTAAAGCCTTCAGTACACGAGAAAGCCAAAGTCCCAGGTGCCTTGAATTAGAGCCTTGCAGGCCCCCATACAACTTTAGAGCAAGCCTGCCCTGGGCACATATGAATTTGAGTTTAGTAAACATCTCTGAAAGACCCATTAAAATGTAAACTTAAAAGTATGCTCGGTCCAGCTGTTGTCTCATCATTTGCCCTGAGCTGCACATCTGGCGGAAGCTGGCCCGGAACGCATCATGGCAAGCTGGCTGGAGGGAACAATAAAACATCAGGCTGGCAAGGCCAACTTCAAAAGGCATGGGAGTGGCCCATTGGAATTGGATTAGAAAATGCGGCTTTGATGACGCAGGCCCTCCAGAAGCAGCCTCAGCCCTGTCCTGCTAGACCCACCCCCACCTTCCTGCCAAACTCCCACACCGCAAAGATTTGGCTGAGAGCTTCCAGGGCTTTTAGTGTTGGAGCTTTTAACTACGTTCTACAGATGTGCGGCAGAAAGATAAACATGGGGCTAGATCTTCCTAGAGCCCCAAGACACCCCCTCTCCTCTGCTGCCTCTGCTGTCAACAGGGAAGCCTTAACCCTGCAGGGAATGAGAAGACTGACACAGAGGCTCCACACCCAGAGGTATTTCAGATGCTTTTAAATGGTTCTCAGGATGATATGGAAGGCATCGAAGCCAGACCACGCTGTGCCCTCTAGGAGAGGGGAAGCTGGGAAAATGTCTGCTATATAGAAACGTATATAGTTGTTCAGTCATCACGGTTTTGTTCACCTCCTCCTGGCCCTGTTGAGGGTTTTCTTGGCAGAGATACAGGAGAGGTTTGCCGTTTACTTCTCCAGTTCATTTTACAGATGAGGAAACTGAGGCAAACAGGATGAAGTGACTTGCCCAGGGTCACACAGCTAGTAAGTGTCCGAGGCTGACACTCAGCACCACACCCAGAAATAACTGGCCATGTAACCTTGAGCAAGTTACTTAACCCCGATTGCTTAAAAATAAAAAAATAAATAAAAAAAAAAAGAACAGACAGAGAGGGAGAGAGAGGAAAAAAGAGACAGAGAGAGAAGCAGTCTTAAAATATGGAAACTCTGGGTGAAAATCCCAACTATTCTACTTACTATCTATGTGAAAAACAGGCGGGTCCTTCCTCCTCCCTGGGTTTCTGTTTCCTCATGAGTAAAGTGAGTGTGGTAATATGGCTGCTACCTGCCTCTTAGAGCTTTGTAACCCTGTCTTAATGCTCTATAGAAATATGAACTCTTACTCTGGATGTTGTCACAGAGATAAGCTGGAAGTCCATGTGCAGGTTCCTTCTAGGCTTCAAGCTAGCCCTGGGTTGTTGAAGGCTAGACCCCAAGAAGGGTAAGGGGAATGTTGGTAATGCTTCCCATAAAATTCTAGTGACAGACTCAGTCCAAGGGCCAACCAAGTCAAGTAGAGTCGGAAGTATATGGTGAGTGGAGTATTGGACTTAGGTTCAGGAAGATGTTGGTTAAATCCCATCACAGACCTGATCTTGAGCAAGTAATGTAACCTCATTGGGCCTCTGTTCTTTCATCTGCAGAATGAGAAAATAGCTTGTAAGCTCCCTTCCAGCTCTAAAGCTATGAATTTATGAGTCTGTCTAGGAGAATCGCCACCACTTGTTTGTATGTAAAGTGATTAATTCTTTGTCCACGCCATGGTCAAATTTCCTGAATTGTCAATTCAGGAAATATAAAAAAAAAGGTGCAAAATTTGTCCAAGTCATATGTGGCCCCTTCTACTTGTGCACAGACAATGGTGGGGAGTGGACAGAGGATGGGAAGAATTACTTTTATGACCAACTATATACATTCTCCTAAGGAGGTACTCTACTTCCAATTATTAATAAATTGACATATTATTGGGAAAGGGCAGCTAGTGGCTCAATGGACAGAATGCTGGGCTAAGAGTCAGAAAGACTTATTTTCCTGAGTTCAAAACTGCCCTCAAACACTATGTTACCCTAGGCAAGTTACTTAATCTTGTTTGCCTCACTTTTCTCATCTATCAAATAAGCTAGAGGAGGACATAGCAAACCACTTTATTATCTTTGCTGAGAAAACCCCAAATGGCATCATGATGAGTCAGACATGACTGAACAGCAACAATTATTACTGGGAAACAGTGAACTACATTAGTATGGATATCATTGCAATAAATGAAACCGGAAGACAAAAAGGAAGGTGTCACCAAACAGAAAGATAGCTCAAAGATTCTCTTTGGAAAAGCAATATGGTGTCGTGGAAAGAATGCTGGATATATAGCTAATGTGGGTTTAAATTTCAGCTCTGCCATTAATTCCCATGGAGCCCTGAATAAGATACTTCCTCCCTCTGGGCTTCAGCATCCTCATGTGTTAAATGAGGGGGTTGGAAAGAAAGGAAGGGGGGATTATCTCTAGTCATCCTCATCTCTCTCTGGCCACTGGATCCAGATGGCTCTGGAGGAGAAACTGAGGCTGGGAACTTTGCACAGCCCTCCCTCACTTCGATCCAATTCACTTCTATGTCAGGGCATCACCTCCCTGATGTCATGGTCCTCCTCAAGAACAAGGACAAACAACAGCCAATAACCTCCAGGAAACAAACGAAGATCTTGTCATGGAAATGCAAATTTAAAGATCTTCCCTGCCCTTAGGCCCTTTGATAGGCTTAAGAGACTCTGAGAGCCTTCCTTGATTTGAAAATATACTCTGCCTCCTAATAGGCTGAATGTGGTTATGTGGAGCCTGTGGCAGGAGGATTGGTTTTCAGGAATGCCCACAATTTGATGCTGTGTGATTGGGCAGTGGGTCAAGAGGGTGGTTACATTCTCTGACCCAGGAGAAAGCTATATAATCCCTGATGTGAGGCTTTGCTTTGGGGCTCACTTTGAGAAGTGTTCTGTGATTTGATCAGATGAGATTCTGAGAAGCCATTGTTGAGAGCCCCCCCGGCTTTGAAAAACCCAGATGTTGATTTGGTATGGATGTAATGGTTGGACAATTTGGAAACCTACTTGATCTGTTTCTCTGTCTTGATAATTCTGTCTGTATACTCTGAAGTTCGGGGTGCTGACCTTTTTCCCCTGAACTAGGTAAATGATATATGTTTGACTGATTAAAGTAAGCTTGTTAACCCATTTTGAGTTGCTTTCCTTCATCAAAGCAGATCCAAGAACCTGTGTTGGCAGCCACCCTGGGGACACTGGGGTGCTTGCTGCTACAGATCTAGAACCAGAAAGAACCTTAGTGATCCTTTCTCGCACAAACCCAATTTTACATCTGAGTTGATTGAGGCCCAAAGAGGTTCCTGATATAAGAAATAATTCTCTGTCCTGTTTTCATTCCCATAGACTGCACCACCTATGCAGCAAGCCTCAGAGACATACAGTTCCCCCTTACCCCTCATGGGAGTTAGGGGCTAGGCACACCCACAATCTGGAAGATCCACGGAAAATGTTTTTGGTCCTCCCTTCATTTAGAGAAGGCTGATTTTTTCCTTTTCTTCTACTGTTGCTTACGGTACCTTACTGTAAAATTTGGGTTGATGATATTATGCAATACTATACAAACATTTCATGCATTTCTGAGTTTCTAAACTTTTTCTGTGTTATCTGCTGGCCTTTGTGTCTCATCTGCAGCTTCTGCAAAACTCCAAAAAAAATCCCATTTAATTTCTTAATGTCAACCTGTGATATAGTGAAATCCCAATGGGGAAAGTTTCTGTGTGTAAGGGATAACTGTAATTTAAAAGGGTGTCTCTGGCCACTTGTAAGGGTTATGGGATTTAAAGATCTCCCATGCCCCATGGACGTGCTGACATAGCAGAGCAAGAGAAAGTGAAAAGCCAAGCTAACGGTCCTGCGGTTGGCAGTTGGCGGCGGTTGCCTTTTTTTTTTTTTTTTTTAGTTAGGACCCCTGCTGAGCACCGCCAGGGGCCAGAGCTGCTGGGAGCAGGACTTTCTGCTAAGGACTCCTGCTGAGGACTACCAGGGGCCGGAGCTGCTGGGAGCCCGCTTCCAGGGCGCTGGGTGGTTGCTGTGAATGGGGAGAGGAGGACCTTTGCCTGAGGTAGCCTGTTCTGTTTTAAAGGCTTGAGAATGTGGGTGCTTTCTACTTTATCTACCTGTGCCAATATCATAACTACTCTGATGGCTTTCACTTTCTGGTTTTGAGATTCAGTCTTTTGGTATCTTAATAAATTTTCTAGTTTATTTCCCCAAATGGCAAACCTGATGTATTTTGTGATGGATAATTATATCAGCATATTTGTAATCTCTATAGGCATTGTGAATATGGCATTGCTGATACATTTGGCGACCAGGATGGGATCACAAAATGTCAGACCTCTATTTGGAAGCAGTGGGGCTTTAGAGGGAGAAATGGCTATTCCAGGATGGGAGGATTTGCCTTATTCCTCTCTAGCCAGAGAATGGGCTAAAAGCACAGGGCCCTGTGAAAACTGGGAACCAAGGCTAAAAGAGGGAGAACCTGGAGATTTGGAAAGATGTTTGAAAGCAATACCCATAGAACCAGGCAAAGAACTGGCAGGAGTGTGCAGGAGAGGCTGGGTGCTGCTAACAAGTTATCGCCTTATGTGTAAAAGTAGGGATAAGCTGCTGAAGGAAAGAGCTAGGATGGCTAGGGATTCAGCTGGTTTGCCTGAGGATTTTTCTGTGTCACAGTACTCAGAAGAGCAAACTGGAGGGACCCATGTGGTCCAGGAGCAAGCTACTGTTCATGTAGCTAAAAGGAAGCAAAAAACTAGCAGAAGGAATGTGCATGCAGCTTTTGTACAGGCTGGGCAGAGTTGCCCTGACAGCTTCCAGGAGAATGTGTGTGAGGAGAATGGAACAAGGTTAGATGAGGAGTCTCCTAATGTAGAAGCTCTCCCCATACGAAGAAGGCAGGAGAACCACTGAGGCAAAACAGAGTCCAGGGAGATAATTGAGGATTTCACTCAACAGGAGATCACTGATATATTGAGTAGATTTACCCAAAGAATGGGGGAGTCTTTAGTGTCTTGGATAGTAAGAATCACTGATGAAGGTGCTGGAGGAATAACACTGGACAATGAGGACTGTTTAAAATTCATAAGTATCAGTCAGAATGCTTTTGTACACCAGGCTTTTAGGGATCACCATATGCAAGGAGGAAATAACAAAACGAATCTTCTAGCTTTAGCTGCAGAAGGTTGCAAAAAGCAATATCCAACTGAATCTATGTGGCCTAGGGGAGACAGACCCTGGTACTCACTTAGAGACTGTATGAGAAAACTAAAGGAGGAGGTAATGAAAACTGCTATCCTGATTGGAGATGCAAATGCATATTATGATACCCCCCTAGGGTTCCTCATAGAAATATCATAGTGAAGACGGCTCCTCCTGCATATAAGCACCTAATTCTGACTCTTTTAATTGGAGAAATAGGGCACCCTCTTTCAGAGGTGCTGGATAAGATTTCACAATTAAGCGATTTAGGGGAATGGGAAAAAGACAAATTGCCTCGAGAGAGAAGAGTAAACAGCCAGAGGATTCAGAGACAAAATAGACCCACAAGAAGGGAACTGTTCACTGCTCTATTAAGAGCTGGGGTGGACTTTAGAAGAATAGATGGTATTCCAACTGAAGAGCTGCATAAGCTGAACCAAGAAAAGGTACTTAGCATTAGAATGAACAGGGAAGCAGGAACCACCCCCGCAGGTATTTCTGAATCTGAATCTTTGTATCCAAGTTTGCCCCACCTTCAGGGGGAATAGGAGATAGGCCAAGCCCCAGCCCAGATAAAAGAAATATGCAGAAGGGATTGCAGACCCCATATTGGTTTAACAATATATTGGAAGAATGGATCAACTACTGTGACTAGGGCACTGATTGATACTGGGGCTGAGGCCACACTTATCTATGGAAACCCTGATAAGTTTAAACATGGAACTCCTATTACCATCACAGGTCTAGGAGACACTGAAATATCAGCCAGACAGGTTAAAATAACAATGAAAATTGGGCAGTTACCTAAGAAGGAATATACTGTGGTTGTTGTACCCATTCCTGAATACATCATTGGAATAGATGTATTGAGAGGCATAACTCTGAATTTACCTAAAGGAAGATACCAATTTGCTGTGAGGAAGATAGGAATTAATACAGTTTTAGTAGGAAAACTAAAAATGGACCCAATCACTTTACCTGAACCTTCTGAAGTAATTACTTTAAAACAGTATCGTGTGCCAGGTGGGCAAGATGAAATTGCCACTACTATAAAGGAATATGTTGAAGCAGGAGTGTTAGTCCCTACAACCACAAGATGGAATAATCCTGTCTGGCCAGTAAGAAAATCAGATGGGACGTGGAGAATGACTGTGGATTATAGACAGTTGAATAAGGTGACTCCTTCTTTGTATGCTGCTGTTCCAGATACCATCACCTTAATAGAAAGGATCCAGAAATATGTTGGGACTTGGTATGCAGTTATTGACTTGGCAAATGCCTTCTTCACCATCCCAATAGACTCTAAACAATGGGACCACTTTGCTTTCACTTGGCAGGGTAGACAATATACTTTTACTCGCTTGCCACAAGGGTACATACATAGCCCCACTATTTGTCACAGGATTGTGGCTGAACAGTTGGATGAATTAAAGCTACCTGGTGTACAGCTTACCCACTACATTGATGATATCATGATACAGGGAAAAGATGCGAAAGTAGTGGAAAGGAGTTTGACCCTTCTAATTGAGCATATGAAAAGTAAAGGGTGGGAAATTAACCCTGCAAAGGTTCAAGGACCAGCTCAGAATGTGAAGTTTTTGGGTATACAATGGAACAAGGGGCTAAGGGAGATTCTTCCTCGAGCCCGACAAAAGATTCAGGATTTTCCTACCCCTACCAATAAGAAGGAGGCCCAAAAGTTCATAGGATTGTTTGGATACTGGAGGCACCACATTCCACATTTGGGACAGATTTTAAAACCTTTATATAGAGTCACACGGAAGAAATATGAATTCGATTGGGGACTTGAGCAGAGTAAAGCTTTTGAAGAAGCCAAGGCTGCCATACAATTGGCCCTAGATTTGTGGCCCATGCAAAATGGTCCAGTGGAATTGCAAGTGACTGTACAAGATGATTATGCAAACTGGAGCTTATGGCAAAAACAACAAAGCCGAAATGTACCTTTGGGATTTTGGTGTAGGAAACTCCCTTCATCTGGAGTCCAGTACACACCTTTTGAAAAGCAGTTGTTAGCTGCATATTGGGCTTTGGTGGAGACTGAACAACTGACTGTGGGCCATGAAGTGATATTAAGACCTGGAATCCCAATTATGACCTGGGTAATGAGTACCCCAGCTTCTCACAGAATTGGACATGCCCAAGAGGCTAGTATAATCAAATGGAAGTGGTATATTCAAAATAGAGCGAAAACAGGCAAAAGCAGAGTCTCTGCTCTGCATGAATCTATAGCAAAAATTGAGAGGAATGACACACCCCCTGAGCCAAAGCAACAGTTGGTACAGTCCACTGTAAAATGGGATGAGGGATATGATGTATTAACTGAGGAACAAAAGAGACATGCAGGGTTTACTGATGGGACAGCAAAATATTTGGGCCAAAAAAGACATTGGAAAGCAGTGGCCTATAACCCATGTACTAGAAGGACTTTGGAAAGTACTGGGATAGGTGCAAGTAGCCAATATGCTGAACTTATGGCAGTATATCAAGCCATCAAAATAGAACAAGGAGGACAGTGTCATATATTCACTGATTCATGGGCGGTAGCTAATGGGTTAGCTACATGGATGCCCATGTGGAAAAATGAAAATTGGGAAATTCATGGTAAACAAGTTTGGGGCAAAGAATTATGGGAAGATATCTGGAACATGTCTTGGTCACTGACTTGTCAGTTTTTCATGTAGATGCTCACGTGGCCCCCACCACACCAGAACGTGAGTACAATGCTCATGCTGATCGACTGGCAAAGATTGCTACTGAACATATTGTCCCTACTTTGACAACAACTGATGATCCGGTATTAGCAAAATGGGTCCACCAAACGGCAGGCCATTTGGGGGTCCAGGCCACACACCAGTGGGCACAAGATCGAGGTATTAGTATCTCTCATTCACTGTTAAAACAGATAGCAGAAGAATGTCATATATGTCAATTGGAAAAGGAGCGAACTGTTCCTCGGGTAGTAACTGGAGAGATAGCAAGAGGAAAAGTCCCAGCCCAAATCTGGCAAATAGATTATATTGGTCCACTACCACAGGATAAAGGATGCAGATTTATATGTACTTGTGTTGATACCTATTCAGGTGTACTAGTAGCTTGTCCTTATAAGAATGAAACCCAGAAAAACACTTGTAAAACCCTAGATCTCATAAGTCTATATTATGGAACCCCAATGCAGATTCAAAGTGACAATGGGTCACATTTCAAAGGCAATGAAATGAAGAAGTATTGTATACTAAACAATATAGAATGGATATATCATATTCCATATTATCCAGAAGCATCTGGGTTAATTGAAAGAATGAATGGATTACTGAAAGAACAGTTGAGGAAGTTAAGTTCCAATAATTCATATCAACATTGGAAGGATAATTTGTTCATGGCTTTGCGTAATTTGAATAATAGACCATTGGGAGGAAGTACACCTCTAGCCAGAATGATGACCCCCAATCTGCAAATTAGAAAACAACAAACACACAAGATCCCAAATATTGAGTATTGGACCTTGAGGCCAGATGTCCCAGCACCGTACCCAGGACCACCTGGTTCGGTGGGGTATGATTTACATTGTTTAGAGGACTTTTGGTTGGACAGAAAAGAAATAAGAAAAATTTCCACTGGGATATGCATAAGAATCCCTAAAAATCACTCTGGACAGATTTTACCCAAATCAGGATTAGCAGCTCAAGGAATACATGTATTGGCTGGAGTAATAGATTCTAATTATCAAGGAGAAATTGTTGTAACATTCCAGAATTTAGGTGAGGGGCCCATACAGATTCACAAGAATGATAGGATAGTTCAAGTGATTATTGTTCCTTGTAAAACAATGCCACTTGTAAAAACTGACCCTCCTTCCAAAATAACTGTCACAGGAACTGAAGGATTTGGTTCTACTGATAGAATAAAATCAGGAGCTAAAGTATGGGTAAAATGGAAGCCAGATGATGTTCCAAAGGCTGCAGAGATTATAGCATATGGGAAGGATAACACTGTAACTATTGTTTATTCTGGAGAAGATGATTACAAAATTGTACCCTTAAATCATTTATTCTACCGTGAGTGAGGCTACAATAGTCTGGTTATTGTTCTTGATTTTTTGTTTGTTCACCTTGTTTGTTAGATTTGTTTCCACAGGCTTGGTACCCTCCATCTGTAGATGCCTGATAGCTTAAGCTGGATGTCACCCCCTGTCTGCAACTGTGATGTGTCACCCTTGGACCTGGCATCAAGCATATTAAGAACTGACCTCTCAAATGGGACCCCTAAGGACAGGGACAGCTCTACATCTGATTTCAGCAGCAAGTAGCCATAGAAGAAGAGATATTCACCCCTTACCACAAGATTTTGGGGCCCCATTTGTTTGGGGTGGGGGGAATGAGGAGGAGCTTGTGCTCAAGCCCCACTCTAAAAAATGTTTTTTTGTGTTTATTGTGTGCTATTCTTGTTATATTGTTGTGAAATTTTGTTGACACCAGTTATTCCTACTGTATTTTTGCCAAGTAAGGGACATGAAAGATCTTGGGGCCGAATGTAAGGGTTATGGGATTTAAAGATCTCCCATTCCCCATGGACGTGCTGACATAGCAGAGCAAGAGAAAGTGAAAAGCCAAGCTAACGGTCCTGCGGTTGGCAGTTGGCGGCGGTTGCCTTTTTTTTTTTTTTTAGTTAGGACCCCTGCTGAGCACCGCCAGGGGCCGGAGCTGCTGGGAGCAGGACTTTCTGCTAAGGACTCCTGCTGAGGACTGCCAGGGACCGGAGCTGCTGGGAGCCCGCTTCCAGGGCGTTGGGTGGTTGCTGTGAGTGGGGAGAGGAGGACCTTTGCCTGAGGTAGCCTGTTCTGTTTTAAAGGCTTGAGAATGTGGGTGCTTCCTACTTTATCTACCTGTGCCAATATCATAACTACTCTGATGGCTTTCACTTTCTGGTTTTGGGACTCAGTCTTTTGGTATCTTAATAAATTTTCTAGTTTATTTCCCCAAATGGCAAACCTGATGTATTTTGTGATGGATAATTATATCAGCATATTTGTAATCTCTATAGGCATTGTGAATATGGCATTGCTGATACACCACTACAGAATTCTAAAATACAGACATTACTTCATAGTTACTTGAAGAAATCCTCTCCTACCCACAATGCTAGATCCAAACAGATTTTCTCACTCTTCTATCTAAATGTTCTCTGTTCCTTTTTTTATCCCACAAGCCAGCTAGAAAGGAGAGTCTTTGTATTTCTTTTCAAACAAATCTTCATTTATTCCTAAACCAAAGCTTGTTAAACAAGTGAATGTTGAATCTTCTCCTTGGACCTGTAACATAAATCAAGGGTGGCCTTATTTTCTGTTGATGAAGAGGAATGTAATGAGGTTGGAGACATATATTAGATTTTTCCAGAAATGATTAGATGCCATTTTGAATCCAGAAACTAAAGGAAGGATGAAAGACAGAAAATCCTTTGCATTTAAAATGATCAAGGGATTGTTGAAATGTTCTTGTTGTGCTGAGATTTGGTGGTTTGGAGTAGGGTATGGATACTCAGCCTGTTCCCCAAGGCTGGGGAAGCCTTCTTAGTGAAGAGGTTTCTGTGCTAATGATAACCTGGAATGCTGGACCTCTCCTAATTGAAAGTGAGAGCTTGACAAACTCTTAGCATGGGGTGAATGTCTTCTTCCCATCAATAAAGATTTGAAGGACCCAAATCTTGTTACTCTTGGTCAGAAATGAATCACATCCTGGCCTTATGACTGACCTTTCATGAGACAGATTCTTCGGGGCCAATGAAGTGCAGGAGGGGAGACCTAAATCGATATCTGGCTCTTAATAGCTCACAGTTTCACTTTTCCTCTTAATGAAAACAAAATCAAGGAATTAAAGGCAGATAAGGGACCCCACCGAAATATTTCTATTGCTGACTGCAAAGTAAGCAAAGAGAGAAAGGGCACAGGGCTGAGGGTAACAATGGGTGGCAGGAGGAAGAATCCAATAGAATAAAAGGAAAGACACCTACAGCAGTCAGGGTCAAACATGAGGTCAACTCTAAGACGCTGATTAAATAAGATGTCATTCTCCTGCCTGAGGAGCCATTATCACCTGCCTTGAGAAGACCTGGGTAAATGCAACATCAGGAGTTTCTGTGGACACCCCCAGGGATTCTCCAGGAAGACTTCAGGCACTATTGCCCTCTGAGGCTCTTGGTATAACTGAAAACATGCAGGAGGAAAGTGTAAGAAAGAAAAGTCAAATTGGGGGAAAATCTGCTATTTCCCTCATGGATAAAGGTCCTGACTATAAAGGCAAAATGAAGACAATTGTAGAGGCAAATATGTACATCCATAGGGAAAGAAGCAGGAAACAAGCAGAAACTAGAGGAGAAAAAAAAAGAAAAGTTTGGGGATCAGGTGCCCATGGTAACTGCTTTATGGATTCAACCCAAATGGAATCCAACTGATAGCCATTTTGTTTGATCTGGACAGAACTTCACCCTTGAGACTAAGCAGAGTTATCCATTTTCCCTGAAGCCCTTTGGGAACTTCTAAACATTATGAACATTTCAAAATATATTGAAATCTATTTTGGTCTTGAGGCATTAATAGTCGTAAAAGGTTAGTGCAAGTTCACGGTTGCCAAAGGGGGATGCAAAAATGCTTAGGATCATAGATAGTATCATGGTCTTAGAATTGTAAGGGTCCCAGAGATTAGGTAGTCCAAGACCTTTATTTTACAGAAGAGGAAACTAAACACAGAGAGGGTAAAGGATACAGACAGTATGTAACAGAGTCAGGGCTCAAACCTAGGATGCATGGCAACCTCTAATTTTGGTTTATTAAACTGATTTTTAAAAACTTACCCCAAAACCTAAATGTTTTGGTCTTTCTGGAGTTTCAGAACGATCTCCTGATGAAACAGCTAACAAGAATTTATTAAATGACTAATGTTCAATTTATTCCTAGATATGGATTTCAAAGACATCATGGTACAGCGTGGTGAGAACTTTACACTCAAGTCAGGCTTTTTAAGTCTTAATATGACATTTCCCAGCTTTGCTATTTAGCCTTTCTGAGCAGTTGGGACCCTTTGATCTCTGAGACAAATACTGAGACTGCAGTTGCAAGTCAAAAGGCAGAAGGGAGGAGGGTAGCACTGTCTGTCTCCTGGAGGTGGGCATTGTTCTGGGTGAAGATAAAGAGCTACACAGAATGACGCCTGTTCAACATAACAAAACAGCTTTTCATCATCATGATCTCAGTGAAGTTGTAGCCTCTTTGCAGAATCAGTTCTGGTGTGTTTCTGATTTAAATTAGCCAAAGGATACTAGTTTGAGTTAGAGGCATCACTTCATCTCCAGGGGTTTCTGTACCCTCATATGTAAAATGCAGGGGAGGTACTCAATGGCCTCTCAGGTCCCTTCTAACACTAAATCTTTGGTACAATGAAGTATTGAAGAAAGGGTGGAAATATGGAAGCTTTGCTGATGCCTTGGACACCAAATGAACAGTTTCAAAATGAGTAACAGACCAAACATGAGATTTCCAGGACTTGAAATGTGTTCAGTGTGGGCAGTCCCTCCCTCTACTGCCATGGTCCCATCCCCTTTACAGCCTGGCTGACAACTGATGAGCATGTCGCCAGTGAGGGGAGGAGTCTGTTTGAACTGATGTAGGCTGGTCCTCAGAGAAGGGACACACACTTCTTCACTAGGATCCTGCTTAAAGATTTTGTGACATTTTCTTTTCTTTTTTTTTTGTCTTTATTAATTTATTTGTTTACTTTTAGTTTACAACATTCAGTTCCACAAGCCCTTGAGTTTCAAATTTTCTTCCCCTCCCTCTCCACCCCCCCCCCCCCCATGGGTGGCATGCAATCAAGTATAGGATCTGCAAATTCTTTCACAGTAGACATTAGTCAGGTGATAAAGAAGGCTTGTAACCAATGGAATGAGCAGGTAGTCTGCTTCAGTCTGCATTCAAACTCTGTTTTTTCTAGTTCTTTTCTCTGAATGTAGACATCTCTCTCCATCACGAGTCTTTTGGAGTTGTCTTATAACCTTGCATTGCTGAAAAGAGTCCAGTCCATCAAAGCTGGCTGTCACAATACGTTGTGTCTGTAATTGTGTACAAATTTCTCCTGGTTCTGCTCTTCTCACTCAATATCAGTTTGTATAAGTATCTCCAGGTAAATATGAAGTCCATCTGCTCCTCATTTCTTACAGCACAATAGTATTCCGTTACATTCATATACCACAACTTGTTTAGCCATTCCCCAATTGATGGGCATCCCTTTAATTTCCAATTCTTTGCCACCACAAAAAGAGCTGCTATAAATATTTTTGTACATATGGGTCTTCCTCCCACTTCTATGATCTCTTTGGATACAACCCTAGAAGTGGTATTGCTGGGTCAAAGGGTATGCAATTATTTATAGCCCTTTGTGCATGGTTCCAGATTGCTCTCCAGAATGGTTGAATCAGTTCACAATTCCACCAACAATGCATTAATGTTCCAATTTTTCCACATCCTCTCCAGCATTTGTCATCTTAGCCAATCTGACTGATCAGATGTGATACCTCAGAGATGTTTTGATTTGCATTTCTCTAATCAATAGTGATTTAGAACATTTTTTCATATGCTTATAGATATCTTTAATTTCTTCCTCTGAAAACTGCCTGTTCATATCCTTTGACCATTTATCAATTGGGGAATGACTTGTATTCTTACAGATTTGACTCAGTTCTCTGTACATTTTAGAAATGAAGCCTTTATCAGAGACATAGGTTGTAAAAATTCTTTTCCAATTATCCTCTTCCCTCTTAATCCTGGTTACGTTGGCTTTGTTTGCACAGAAACTTTTCAATTTAATGGAATCCACATGATCCATTTTACATTTTATAATGCTCTCTAACTCTTGTTTGTCATAAAGTCTTCCCTTCTCCATAATTCTGACAGGTAAACTATTCTTTGCTTTCCCAGATTGCTTACAGTATCATACTTTATACCTAGATTATGCACCCAATTAGACTTGATTTTTGTATACTATGTTAGCTATCATTCTATGCCCAATTTCTGCCATACTATATTCCAGTTTTCCCAGCAGTTTTTGTCAGATATTAAGTTCTTATCCCCAAAACTAGGGTCTTTGAGTTTATCAAATAGTAGATAACTATAGTCATTAACTGCTGAGTCTCCTATACCAATCTATTCCATCGATCCACTACTCTATTCCTCAGCCAGTGTCAAGTAGTTTTGATAAGTGCTGGTTTATAATACAGATTAAAATCTGGTATGGCTAGGCCACCTTCCCAAGATTTTCATTAATTCCCTTGATATTCTGGACCTTTGGATTTTCCAAATGAATTTTGCCACTATATTTTCTAGCTCTATAATTTTTGATAGATTGATTGGTATGGCACTAAATATGTAATTTAATTTAGGTAAAATTGTCATTTTTATTATATTATCTCTCCCCAGCCATGAGTATCTGATGTTTTTCCAATTAGTTAGATCTGACTTTGCGTGAAAAGTGTTTTGTAATTGTGTTCACACAGTTTCTGGGTTTGTTTTGGCAGGTAGATTCCCAAATATTTTATAATGTCTACAGTAACTTTAGAATTTTTTTAAATTGAATTTTATGTTTATTTTTAGTTTACAATGGTCATTTCCACAAGACTGTGAGTTACAAATTTTCTCCCCATCTTTCCCCTACCCACCACCCCAAGATAGCTATCTCACTATATACCCCCTCCCCCAATCTGCTCTCTCCTATATCCTCTCCCATTCCCCCTCTGACTTTCCAGTAGGGCAAGATGGATCTCCATAACCCAGTGCCTGTATATCTTTTTTCCAAGTTGCATGTAAAATAATAATAATAATATTTTCTTAAACATTTGATTTTGAAAATTTGAATTCCAGAATCTTTCCCTTCCTTCCTTGTTACCCACCCTTACTGGGAAGATAAGCAATTCAATATAGGTTGTATATATGTAGCTATGTAAAACATTTCTTTAGTGGATATATTGTGAAAGACTAACTATATTTCCCTCCATCTGTAGCGGCAAGAACCCCAGAGTCCCCAGGGTCACTGCCACCACAGGTTCTTGGATCTGCTTTGTTAAAGGAAAGCAACTCAAAATGGGTTAACAAGCTTACTTTAATCAGTCAAATATGTATCATTTACCTAGTTCAGGGGAAAGAGGTTAGCACCCCGAACTTCAAAGTACACAGACAGACTTATCAAGACAGAGAAACAGATCAAGCAGACAGTCTTCCAAACTGTCCAAACATTACATCCATACCAAACAACATCTGGGTTTCAAAGCCGGGGGTCCCTGGACAATGGCTTCCCAGAGTTTCATCTGATCAAATCACAGAACACTTCTCAAAGTGAGCCCCAAAACAAAGCTACACATCAGGGCTTATATAGCCTTCTCCTGGCTCAAAGAATGTAACAACCCTATTGACTCACTGGCCAATCAAGAAGTATCTACTGAAAAACAAGCCTCCCACCCCAGGTTCCAGGTGCACTTTAGCCTAGGCGCAGGGAAGATCTTAAAAATTTACATTCCCATTACACCATCCTATCACATCCCCAACTTGTTCTATTATCTACTTTGACCCTGTCTCTTTTCAAAAGTGTGTGCTTCTAACTACCCTCCCCCCAACCTGCCCTCCCTTCCATCATCCCCCCTCTCATCCACTTCCCCTATACTCTCCTGTAGGGTGAGATACCGTATTTAGTGTGTATGTCATTCCCTCCCTAAGACACATTCAATAAGAGTAAGGTTGACCCACTCCTTTTTGCCTTCCTGTTCTTCCCCTCCATTATAACAGTTTTCCCTTGCCTCTTTATTTTTTCGTGGTTTTTTTTTTTTTTGGAGGGAAGGAAGGGCAGTTGGGGTTAAGTGACTTGCCCAAGATCACATGGCTGGTTTTTTGTGTTAAGATTCTGAGGCAGGATTTGAACTCAGCATCTGTGCTCTATTCACTGTGCCACCTAGCCACTCCTCCCTTGTCTCTTCTATTTGAGATAATTTACCCCATTCTTTCTCTCCTCTCATTATGTTCCTGTCTCACTTCTCAATTTCACCTTTTAAATATCATCCATTCCTATTCAATTGATCCTGTGCCCTCTGTCTATGTATACCTGTATACATATATACATACATCCACATATGTATTCATACACACATATACCCTCCTATTAAACATATATGTATGTATACATATATGTATATATACACACACATACACACATTTATATTCCCTTCAACTATCCTCATACTGAGAAAAGTTTCAAAAGTCATAAATATCATTTTTCCATGTGGGCATATAAACAGTTCAACTGTGATAAGTTCCTTATGATATCTTTTCCCTGTTTACCTTCTCACGCTTCTCTTGCTTCTTGTATCTAAATGTCAAATTTCCTATTCAACTCTAGTTTTTTCATCAAGAAACCTTGAAAGTCCTCTATTTCATTGAATATTTTCCCCTGAAACATTATAACCAGTTTTGTTGGTTATTTGATTCTTGGTTTTAATCCTAGCTCCTTTGACCTCCAGAATATCATATTCCAAGCCCTTAAATCCCTCAATGTAGAAGCTGCCAGGTCCTCTGTTATCCTGATAGTGTTTCCACAATATTGAAATTGTTTCTTCTTGGCTGCTTGTAATATTTTCTCCATGATCTGGGCACTCTGGAACCTGGCTATAATATTCCTAGGAGTTTTCTTTTTGGAATCTTTTTCAAGAGGTTATTGGTGAGGGGGACGGAGTCAAGATGGCAGAGAAGAAGCAGGTTCTCCAGGAGGCTCTGGCTTCCACCTTCCCCAATTCATGCAAAAGGGGACTCTGAACGAACTTTGGAGGAACAGAACCCACAAAATGACACAGAGAAGCTAAACTCCCGCTGAGGACAGCCCGGCAGACTGTCAGGAATTGGCCAGCTCAGCACTCTGGGAACCAAGCCCAGCCCCACCCCAAGGCTTTAGCCCCAGGGAGGGCCTGACCAGCCCCCAGCTAGAGGGACTACAGATCACCAGCACCGGTGGTGGTCCAGAATTATCAACACATAGATGCTAAGGACAAAGTGAGAGGTCAGTGCACTGTGGATTTGGGGACCCAGTAGTTGGGAGGGCATTGGCTTTTGCCCCCAGGGTGAGAAGCCACTGAGGAGCCACCCCACCTGGAAGCTTCAGCTCCTGTTCTGCAGAGTGTAGGGGGAACAAGAAACCAGTCTGAGGGGTAATCACTGTTGCTTTAACCTGTTTGGATCTGGATTGCAGTCTAGGTTGGAGGTCCTGGGATGTGTGTCCAGCTTGCCAGAGGGTGTAGAGGCTTCAGCAAAGGCACCCAACTAATACCTCTGGAAGCTGAGAAAATCCCAGCGTTTGGCACAAAGCTCTCCTGTCTGGTAGCAGAGTCCTACTATGGCAAAAAGCCCAAAAGTCAAGTAATTGAGTGGCAAAATGACCAGGCAAAGGAAACAAAGCAAACAGAAGAACCCAACATTAGACTCCTATTTTGGGGACAAAAAGGATCAAAGCATGGAACAGGAGGAAGACAGTGAAGTCAGAACTCTTACATCAAAAGCTTCAAAGGAAAATATGAGCTGGTTATAAGCCATAGAAGACTTTAAGAAGCAGAAAAGAGAAGTGGAGGAAAAATTGGGAAGAGAAATGAGAATGATACAAGAAAATTATGAAGTGAGAGTCAACAGCCTGACTGAGGAAAATCACACCTTAAAAAATAGACTAACTCAAATGGAAAAAGAAGCTGAAAAAGGCAATGAGGAGAAGAATGCCTTAAAAAGCCGAATTTGCCAGATGGAAAAAGAATCTCACAAGCTCACTGAGGAGAATCATTCCTTCAGAATTATATTAGAACAAACAGAAGTTAATGACTATGAGAAATCAAGATGCTGTTAAACAGATCCAAACAAATGAAATAATAGAAGGCAATGTGAAACATCTCATTGGAAAAACCACTGACCTGGAAAATAGATCCAGGAGACACAATTAAAAAATTGCCAGACTACCTGAAAGTCATGATCAAAGAAAGAATCTAGAAATCATCCTCCAAGAAATCCTCAAGGAAAACTTCCCTGATGTTTTAGAACCAGAGGGCAAAATAGAGCTTGAAAGAACCCACTGATCACCTCCTGAAAAACATCCCAAAAAGAAAACTTCTAGGAATATTATAGCCAGGTTCCAGAATTCCAAGATCAAGGAGAGAATATTACAAGCAGCCAGGAAGAAACAATTTGAATATTGTGGAAACACAATCAGGATAACCCAGGATCTGGCAGCTTCTACACTGAGGGATCAAAGGGCTTGGAATGTAATATTCCAGAGGTCAAAGGAGCTGGGATTAAAACCAAGAAACACCTACCCAGCAAAACTGAGTATCATGTTTCAGGGGAAAATATGGTCATTCAGTGGAATAGGGGACTTTCAAGCATTCTTGATGAAAAAATCAGAGTTGAATAGAAAATATGACATTCAGATACAAGAAGCAAGAGAAGCATGAGAAGTTAAACAGGGAAAAGAAATCATAAGGAATTATCAAAGTTGAACTATTAACATTCCTACATGGAAAAACAATAATTGTAAGTGATGAAACTTTTCTCAGTATGAATATATTCACATACATACATATATATACATACATATATGTACAATATATATGTATATATACAAACATATGTACATATAGGAGGGTATATGGGCATATGAATACATATGTGAATGTGTGTTTATATGTTTACAGTTACACATAGATAGAGGGCACAGGACCAATTTAATAGGAAGGAATGCTACTTAAATGGCGAAATTAAAAGGTGAGGTGAGAGAGGAATATAATGAGAGGAGATAGGGAGAGACCCAATGGGGTAAACTATCTCATATAGAAGAGGCAAGGGAAAATGGTTACAATGGAGGGGAAGAATAGGAAGGCAAAAGGGAATGGGTTAACCTTATTCTCATTGAATTTGGCTTGGGGAGGGAATGAAATACACACTATATAGGGTATCTCACCCTACAGGAGAGTAGGGGGGGAAGGGGATAAAAGGGGGGATGATGGAAGGGAGGGCAGGTTGGGGGGGAGGGATGTTGGAAGCAACCACTTTTGAAAAGGTATGGGATCAAAGTAGAGAATAGAACAAGTGAGAGGTGGGATAGGAGGGAGGGAAATATAGTCAGTCTTTTACAATATATCTACTATGGTAATGTTTTGCATTAGCTACACATGTACAGCCTATACTGAACTGCTTATCTTCCCAGTAAGGGTGGGTGACAAAGGAGGAAGGGAATGAATCTGTAATTCAAAGTTTTAAAATCAAATGTTTAAATATATACTATTATTAATACTATTAATACTATTTTACATGTAATTGGGAAATAAGATATACAGGCACTGGGGCATAGAGATCCACTATGGAGAAGCAAAAAGTGGTATGGGAAAAAATATGGGAGACAGCAGATTGGAGGAGGGGATATCCTGTGAGACTGCTACTTTGGGGTGGTGGGTAGGGGAAAAACAGGGAGAAAATTTGTAACTCAAAATATGGCAGAAATGAATGATGTAAATCAGAAGTTAATAAAGCATTCGTGAATTCTTCCAATTTCTATTTTGCCCTCTGGTTTTAAAATATCAGGGCAATTTTCCTTGACAATTTCTTGAGGGATTATTTCTAGGTTTTGTTTTGTTTTGTTTTTATCATGGCTTTCAGGTATATTATGTCTCCTGGATCTATTTTCCAGGTCAGTGTTTTTTCCAATGAGATATTTCACATTGCCTTCTATTTGTTTGTATCTGTTTAATAGTATCTTGATTTCTCATAATGTCATTAGCTTCCATTTGCTCCAGTCTAATTCTGAAGGAATGATTCTCTTCAGTGAGCTTTTGAGATTCTTTTTCCATCTGGCAAATTCAGCTTTTTAAGGAATTCTCCTCATTGGCTTTTTGGGCCTCTTTGGCCATCTGAGTTACTCTATTTTTAAGGTGTTATTTTCTTCAGTCAGGTTGTTGACTCACTTCTCTTGATTTTCTTGCATCATTCTCATTTCTCTTCCCAATTTTTCCTTCACTTCTCTTGCTTGATTTTCAAAATTCTTCTTGAGTTATTCCATGGCTTGTAACCAATTCAAATTTTTCTTGGAGGCTTTTGGTTCAGGAGTTCTGACTCTGTTGTCTTCCTCCCATTCCATGCTTTGATCTTTTTTGTGCCCAAAAAAGGAATCTAAATTTGGACTGCTGTGCTTCCTTTGCTTCCTCATGTTGCCACTCAATTACTTGACTTTGAGTTCTTTGCCACAGTAGAACTCTGCTTCCAGAGAGGACAGCTTTGTCCCAAATCACTGGGTTTTTTGCAGCTGCACAGCTGTTAGGCACTGTCTCTAAAGCCCCCAAAACCTCTGGCTCACAGGTCACACACCTCAGGACACCACCTAAGACAGAGATCCAGATCTAGGCAGGTTAAAGCAAGAAGGATTGCCCTCTGAATGGTTTCTTGGCCCCTCTACAATCTGCAGGCCAGGAGCTCTGAAGCAACCATGTGAAGGCAGCTGCATGGCTGTCATGCCACCACTTCTCACTCCAGGGGCAGCAGCTCAGACCTCACTCCATCCCCCCCTCCCCCAGTTCCAACAGAATTCTACACTGACCTTTTACTTTGTCTTTGGCATTTATGGGTTGATATTTGATCCACTCTCCCAAAGTCCCTCCAGCTGCTGCTGGTCGGGGCTGCCCTGGCACTTAAACAGGGGGCTCACTCAGGGCTGGGCTCAGCTCCCAGTGTGCTGCAATGGACCCTTCCTGCTGGCCTGCCAGGCTTCCTTCAATGGGATTTTTGTTTCTCTCTGTCACTTTGTGGGTTCTGTAACTCTAAAATTTGTTTAGTCATATTTTAATAGGTATTTGAGGTAGTTATGGGGGGAGCTTAAGGAGTTTTCCTGATTCTATGCCGTCATGTTGGCCCACCCCTAGAATTTATTTTATTTTTTGCTTTTTGGAGGGGGGCAGGCAGTGCAATTGGGGTTAAGTGACTTGCCCAAGGTCACATGACTAGTAAGTGTTAAGTGTCTGAGGCCATATTTGAACTTAGATCCTCCTAACTCCAGGGCTGGTGCTCTATTAACTGCACCACCTAGCCATCCCTCTATAGTAACTTTAGGCAGGATTTCTCTAGCTCTTGCTGTTGGACTTCATTACAAATGTATAGGAATGCCAAGGATTTATGTGGGTCTATTTTATATCCTGCAACTTTGCCAAATTTATTTTTTGTCTTAAGTAGTTTTTTTACTTGATTTTCTAGGATTCTCTAAGTCTGCAAAGAGTGATAGCTTAGTCTCTTCTTTGCCTAATTTGATTCCTTCAATTTCTTTTTCTTCTCTAATTGCTACTGCCAACATTTCTAGTACCAGATTAAATAAGGATATTCTACAATAAGTAAAATTGGACCCATATTTTCTTCTCATTTCCATCAGAGAACTGGAAATTGCAGAGATCCCCATTAATTGGGGGATGGCTGAACAAGTTGTGGTATATGATTGTGATGGACTACTACTGTGCTATAAGAAATTATGAGCTGAATGATCTTAGCAAAACATGGGAAGACTTGCTTAAAATGATAAAGAGCAAAGTGAATAGAACCAAGATAACTGTACAGAGTAATAGCAATATTGTTTTAAGAATGGCTTTGAATGAACAAGTTATTTTTTGCTATTATAAATACCAAATTAATTGTAAAGGACATATAAAGAAAGATGGTATCTGCTTCCAGAGAAGGAACTGATAAATAGATATATAGATTAATTTTACATATACATGTGTGTGTATAGCTATTGGTGTCAAATGGTAACTGTCTCTAGGGAGAGGGGGAAGGAAGAAAAAAAAGAAATAGAAGAAATTTACATGATAATTTTGGTATATGTTTGAAAGGAACAGCAAGTTGTACATAGTAGATTTGCAGTTTCTTGTGCAATCATCTTTTTTATTGTGCTATAGTATGGAAATGCTTGTTTTATTCCATAAATTAAAAAGAAAATATGTTTTAAAAAGCATAAATTTTTTTTTGAATTGAATCAACTTGGAATCAATCATTGATAGAATAAATAAAAGAAAAAATAAATATTTATGTCTCTAAAATGTAGACATGCTTTCCTCATGTCTAAAGGTTTGCACTTAAAAGTCCCTTGACTGTACCAGACAACTTTGGAGACTCAATCAAAAAGATGAGTAGTTCAACTCTCATATGACCAAGATAAATAATCTAGAAAAGATGAAAAAGGTTGTATTCTGTAAGTAGGTTGGAATCCACTGTCTTGGGGAAGCCCTCCATTTACTTAACCTAAATGAAATCTCCAATCACTTCTCAACTCTTGACAACAGAGCTTCAGAATGATTTCATCCCAGGTGCTGACCTCCCATAAAATCCACAGTCAGATGTTGGAAGCCAGAAAGTCTGGGTCTGCATGGGGAAAAAAAGTGAGAAAATAACAATAAAATCCACATGTGCTGGCAAGGGCTGTTTTGTCATAACTCATACCTGAGAATTCAATCTGTCCACCTGGAATTAGGAAGTTGGATTCATCTTCTATAACTCTTCCTCTTGATTAAACTTTTCAGGATCAGATCTCTTCCCTTTGAAGTTTTCTTTAGAGATATGTACCTGGGATGTTATACTAGGCTGTGACTGGTTGATTCCCTTTTTTAAGCCCTTGCTAAATGGATTTCAGAAAAGGATTCTTTCTGTAGCCACAGACCTCCTGTCATTCTTAGGCCCTTTTCATGTCGATTTTCCCATGCCATCAATACATCTGATTCAATACTTTGAATTTAATATCCACTCTTCATCTTTTGTGTCATGTTTTAAATAACAAGCAGTCTTATCAGATTGCTGGGATTGAGTATTGGTATGTACCGATTTCCTGGTGAAAGTGTAGCACTGAGTCAAAAATGGGAAAGTTGGGGTTGAATATGAGGAAGGAAGGAAGGAGGA
>NW_027186458.1:4708219-4736190 GCF_028583685.1 Petaurus breviceps papuanus | reverse complement strand
AAAAATGGGAAAGTTGGGGTTGAATATGAGGAAGGAAGGAAGGAGGAAGGAAGGAAGGAGGAACAGAGGAAAGAAGGAAGAGAAAGTGAAAATGGATGAAAGAGGGGAGAAAGGAAAGGAAAAAGAGAAAGGAAGGAAGAAGAAAGGAAGAAGGAAAGAAAGAAGGAACAGAAAGTGAAAATGGATGAAAGGAGGGGAGAAAGGAAAGGAAAAGAGAAAGGAAGGGAAGGAGGAATGGAAGGAGGAAGGAAGGAAAGAAGGAAGGAAGGAAGGAAGGAAGGAAGGAAGGAAGGAAGGAAGGAAAGCATGCATAGTACCAGGATGACATTCCTGCCAAGTAATTGTGATTTGATAGACATTCCGGAGAGTGGGGCCAGGTGTACCTGTCCCTTTCCCTGTGCTCACTATTAAGTGATTTGTTGTATTCTTGGTGAAGAAGCTCTGGGACATAAAAGAAGAAGAATATGTGATGCTATAGGAGTGACCTCCCTGTGATCAGGGCCCATCTTCCCCATTCTTTATATCTCCAGTGCTTAGCACAATACCTGGTATATAGTAGGTGCTTCATAAATGCTCATCGTCTGACTGACCATGAGAAGCAGCATGGTGGAATGGATGGAGATTCAGTCTCAAAGCCAGGAAGGCCTGTTTTCAAATCCTTCCTCCTGGTTGGATGACCCTTGGAAAGTCATGTAACTTCTCATTGCTCTAGGCAGCCCTCTAATACCTGCAGTGGGTAGATGGAGTTTCTTCACCTGGGACTCCCTTCTGTCAGTTAAATCACAGGTCCAGGCCCTATCCCTTTACAAACATAGGTTCATTTGAGCCTCTCAACAACCCTGTGGGATAGGAACTACAGATGTCATACTCCCCATTTTACTGATGGGGAAACTGAGGTCCTAAGAGATGATGGCTCAGGCCCATAGCTAGTCAGTGTCAAAAACAGGATTTGAACCTAGGTCTCCATGAATTCAGGTTCAGCACACTATTCATTCTTCCCTTTACATGTTCACATTTTTTCAATTCTAATTCTAGAACTATAAAGAAATCCCAGATCCTAGAACTGGGCCCACATGAAAGAGAGGAACCATTGCAAAGATGCATGGCTAGGGTGTATATGTGTGGGGGGCAATCTTATGAGGATGAACGTCTCACCTTTGAAGAGAAAATTGTGCCTGGGAATGAGGATAGGAAAATGAAGATCTGTTACTGCTAGCAAGAAAAAATTAGGAGCAATCATGTCAATGAAAAGTAGCTGCAGTCTATACACTTAGGGAGTGTTTGATTTTTCCCATTTGGAGTTTTCTTGGCAAAGATCCTGCAGTGGTTTGCCATTTCCTCCTACAGCACATTTGACAGGTGAGGAAACTGAGGCAAACCGGAGTGAAGTGACTTGCCCAGGGTCACACAGCTAGTAAGTGTCTGAGGCTGATTCAGGAACACTCCTCATCCAAACCACCACCATTCATAACATGTTATTATTTGAGGGCCATTAGTTATATTCATGGTCAAACTAGCATTCTAGAAACCAAGCAGTCTGTCCTGTCTGATACAGAGCAAAGAATCAGCAGAGCTGGGTTTAAATCCTATCACTGGTGCTTATTACCTGTGTGACTTTGGGCAAGTAACCCAACCTTCAGTTTCCTCATCTGCAAAATATTTATACTCAATGCTCTCTGAAATCCCTTTTACCTCTAAATCTATGTTGCTTTCATCATACTTCTCCCTTACTCAAAAATCTTCAGTAGCTCCCTATTACCTCTTGGATAAAATATACAATTCTGAGTCAGGCATGTAAGATCCTTTCTAATCTAGCTGCCTTCTTCCTTTCCAGGCTTATTTTACATCATTCTGTTCCATGCAGTCATTGCAGTCAAATTGGCCTACTTTCTATTCCGTGTATATATAGGAGAGCAAGTAAATATTTAGCAACAAACTTTTTGAAAAAATGTATTCCTGTCAAACTGCATTATTGATATTTTTCTATCACTTTTTAAAAAATATAGACAACAAAACAATTAAGCAAGGCCTGATTTGGAGCATTTGCTGATTCTGATGGGAAAATGCTTACAGTGGAATTTTAACAATCAGCTCTCTTTCAAGCGGGTTCCAGCCCACCTCTGCCAGTATAAAACATGGCATCTCTACTTTCGTAGCTTTTGACATCCACATCTGGACTCCCAGCACCAATCCACCAATCCATTAGGCATTACTCTTCTTCCCAAAGGTCTAGCCAAACACAAACAACATTGCATTTCCCCATCTCCATCCCTTTGCCTGGGCTGTCCCCCATTCTAGGAATGCCCTTCCTCCTCACCTCAGCCTCTTAGAATCACTGGCTTCTTTCAAAGCTCAGAAATCATCTCTTACATAAGATTTTTTCCTGATCCCCCAGATGCTAGTCCCCCCCAATGCCTTGTATTTACATTGTATAGACTTGCATCTGTATAGCTTGTGACCTCCAACAGATTAGAAGTCCCTTGAAGACAGAGACTGGTTTACTTTGTTTTCCCATTCCTAGCACCACGTTGTCCCATAATAAATGCTTGTTGATTTAGCATTAGAATAGACTCCTTTCCTCATGCCCTCCACTTAGATCCCTAGCTTTTCTCACATGCCACTGCCTACATGAAGCTTTCCCTGATCCATTCAGTTAATATTGCTCTCTCCCTTGCAGTTATTTGGTACTAGAGGCAGTTAGATGGTGCAGTGTCTCCAGCAAAGGACCTGCTGTCACCCCCTGCCTCAGACACCTTGGAACTATGTGACCCTCAGTAAGTCACTCAGTCCCCTGCCATAGATCCCTCATCTTTAAATTTGAGATGATAATCAGAGGAGCCTCCCCACCCCAGATTGTTGTGAGAATCAAATGAGATACTATTTGTAAAGACCCCATTTTCTTATTGGCAAAGTGGGGATAATAATAACTCTTACTTCCCAGAGTTGGGAGAATTAAGTGAGATAAAATTGGTAAGCATCTTGTGAACCTTAAAATGTTATATAAATACTGGCTATTCTTGTTATTTACTTTGTGTTTTTATCTGTATATGTATATAGATATGTAGATATATTTTTATTCTAATATAATGTAATTAACTTAAAAGCAGAGAAGATTTTGTTTTATCTTCTTATTCTCAAGTCTTAGCCCAGCACCTGGCATACAGTAATCACTTAATAAATGCTCATCCCTTTGAATTTAATTGGATCATCCTGAAGTGAATCATTGGTAGAATAAAAATAGAATGGGGAAGAGATGGAAAAGAAATGTTTAACTTCTAGTTGGAGAAGTACCCTTGCATTTCTTCTATTTTTAGGCTCAAGCTATACCACACAGGCACAGGGATAGACTTAGTGACAGAAGTTTATGCCTTCTAGGTTATTTCTGCTAATGGAAAAATGAGGCTCATCTCCAGGGAGTGTTGACCTGGAGATCTGTACAATATCACCAGTCATGTTGGTGGAACCCATCAATCCAAAGAGCTGGGAACACTGTTGATTAAGTGAAACACTGTGGAGAAAAGAGCTTTGTGGTTAGGAAGGAGCAAGTCTAAATCAATGTGTCTGCCTGGAGACCTGAGACCATTGAGCTCACTTGGGTGCCAATAACATTCTTGAAAATCGTTGTCTATATAAAAGCAAGCAGAGTAAAAACAAAAAAGAAAGGAGAGAGAGAGAGAGAGAGGGAGAGAGAGAGGGAGGGAGGGAGGAAGGGAGGGAGGGAGTAAGAGAGACAGACAGACACAGACAGAGAGAAGGACAGAGAAGAAAAGAGAGCAGTTTCGGTTCAAAGATACAACCCGTGAAAACTCAGAGAGTTATGTTACAATCCACCCAAGGGGAAGATGAGAAATAAGAGTACTGTTTTGTATCATGCACGAGTCAGGCAATTACTGCAAACTCCTAAGAACAATTGGTGGGATTCTCTCACATGTGGTACACATTACAGGGAAGTCTGAAAGCTCAGTCAAGGGCTGACCAGGAGTACAGAGGGCTTCTGGCCACAGCCAGTAGTGCTTTAGGGGACAAGGAATCTGGAATTACTGTTCAACTTCAAAGCTGATTCTCTTCAACTCCACAGTGACCTCCTCAGTCTTGGAAAAGCTGAATCAGATGGTCTGAACAGAGATGGTAGAGCCAGGATCCCCAGTGTCCTGGCTCCTAAGCAGCCCAGGGCTTGTTCTGAAGCTCAGTTCAAGGGCTTCCTCCTGAAAGGATTGTTCCAATCACCCCATGCCCTCGTGCCCCTCTCAAATACTTCATATTAATTTCAATATATTTTTGGTATTTATTCATCTATGTATGTGCTGTTCTCTTGTTTTCTTTTTGTCTCTTAATATCAAGTGTCTACCCTTTAAATACCTGTTGAATGGAAAAGGGAAAGGAAAGGAAGGCAAGGGAAAGGGAAGGAAATGAAAGAGAAAGGAAGGAAGGGAAGGCAAGAGAAGGGAGCTATGGACCAGTAAAGACATGATTGTGCTTTGCCTCTATGATAAAAGACCAAGAGAAAAAACCCACTCTCTTTTGGGGTTTGTTGTAGCCAGGATGAACTAAAACAATCTTTTCTCTGTTTGACATAGAGAAGACTCCCTTCACCTTTGAAGTATGAAAGAAGAAAGGAGATGTAGGGTGGTGTATTGGAGAACACGAAGCTTGGAAACAACAGAGACCTGGCCTTCTGTTCTGACTTGTACACTAAATAGCTATGTGATCATGGCCACATCATTTAACTGCTCTGAAGCCCAGCTTCCTCTTTGATTAAATGGTGGTGCTAATGCCCTTTGTGGTGAGAATCAAGGGAGATGATGTGCAAAAAATGCTTTGTTACATAAACGACAGTTACATAATAACAGCCCAGATATACATGTGTGCCCCTCTCTCTAGCCTTCACACTCCAGTAAACTTGGAATCGAAGACCTGGGTTTGAATCCTGACTTTCTCCCTTAATTGTTTTTGCTTCTCATTCCTTTTTTTTTTTTGCTTTTTGGAGGGCTGTTGGGGTTAAGTGACTTGCCCAAGGTCACACGGCTAATTTTGTTTGTGTCTGTGCGCACATGTGTGTTAAGTGTCTGAGGTCGGATTTGAACTCAGGTCCTCCTACCTCCAGGGCCAGTGCTCTATTAGCTGTGCCACCTAGCTACCCAACTTCTCATTCCTTTTTGAAGAAGACCAGTGGCATCATGGGACAATGTCTAATGCATAAATTAGATCTCAGCAAGGCAGGTTGCACAAAGTCATCAGCCTCATTCTCTCTTCCAGAATCACTGAAGTCCGATGGCAGGACAAAGGTTGGGATGACTGGTGATGGCCCAGGATGCAGTGGGTGTGACCTTAGCTTCTTCAGTATCTCACCAAGCTCCAAGTGCTCATCCGTCTTCATGCCCATTGGAACAAATTGTTCACATCTGCCCATTCCAACTGGGTGAAGTCTTCACGTGCTTGGGGTAGTCTCCCCAATAACTCACTGATGGGACTGAGGCCTGTCAGTTACTTTCAATCTGGTTCAGCCCATCTGCCGAGACAATTTGCTGGGATGTAGACACCTTGCACTCTACAGCTTCTTGGGACCACAGGTGAGAGCTGGCAAGAGAAGGATGCCAGAGGTGGGGAACATCCCTGAAAAGGACTCCCCAAACCCTTGCACCAGAGGCATTCGTCCATCTGAACACCCAAACTCCCCTGCCACCTGTGGAACTTTGGACAAGTGCCTTCCCCTGCCTACAGCTCAGTTTCCTCAAGTATGAAATGAAAATACAATGGAAACAATGGAAAAAGTTCTAGCTTTGGAGGTTTCAGTCCCACCATTATAATTTACAAGCTTTGTGACCTTAGGAAAGTCACTGCCTTTCTCTGGACCTCAGTTTTCAATAAAAGAAATGGGCTAGTGAACCTTCTAGGGTCCCTTCCAGATCTTAGGATCCAGGATCCTAAGATAAGAGGTTGTAGTCTATGATCTCTAAAGTCCTTCCCTATTCAATCAATGATTCTTGACAAACACTTGCATTTAAAAAGAGACCTATGATTCTAACTGATCATCTCCAATGGTGAGTAACCATTTTAAGATCACATAGAAGATGGATCCTATATGCCATTTAGGGATCAAAAGTCTAGATTGGAAGGGATCTTAGAAGTTATTTAGACCAACACTCCCATTTCACAGATGAAGAAACTGAGAACTCTATAGGTAAAGTCACTTAGTCAACATCAAAAGGTAATAAATAATAGACAGGATTATAAACATTCTCTGCCTCCAAAGGCATTATTCTTCCACGATTATGGTCAAACCTTTCTCCCAAACTCTCAAACCTGCTGTTTGAGCATTTCCAGTTCTCTCCTCTCCTTATCTCATCATAGATGGAATTTACGTTCTATCTTCCAGGCTTCTTGAAGAGTCTGTTTTATAAGACAATCTACTTTGGCTCAAAGCCCACAACATCAAATGAATTCCAAGGTAATTGTTCCAATCCCCGTATCAAAGATTCAAACACCAAGTCCAAATGACTTCATTTGTAAGGCTGTCTCATGTTACTGAAGACCTCACTTCTCCTTCTGTCTTTGGCATGGGCACATCTACATCTGCCTTCCCCACGTTGCATGGTATCAATATGCCCTTTCCCATAGGCAATGGAGAGGTACATGGTGTGTGTAGGGGCATCACATATGTGCTAGGCCACCACAAAAAGATTGCTTTTTCAGTTGTAAAATGGGAATCATAGATTTTGAGTGGGAAGGGACCTGAGAAGTCACCTTGTACAGTCCTCAATTTTAGATAAGAAAATGGTTCTGAGAGAAGGGGAATGACCTGAGTAAGGTCACAAAGGTATTAGCTGGTTATAGAACTGAGGTGTGAACCCAGAGGTTTGAACTCTGATCCCCAATCCAGCACTCTGACTACTGTTGTACTGCCCGAGATCTCTAGCAGGGAATCTTTGAATTCCCTACCTCATGGGGTCACTCTTAGGAAAAATGTTCTGTACATCTTATAAAGTCCAACAAAATATAAATTTTTATTACATTCAATGGCACTATATGCTAGATTGCCTGTGATCAAAATTATAATTTACCAGATATCTTAAGGCACATCTGCACCACCACAATAAAAGTCACCATGTACTCTCACATATAAACTATACAATAGTATACAAAAATAATAAAAATTCACATATAATACTGTATTTACAAAGAGCTTTCCTTGTAACAATCCTGTTCAATGGGTCAAATTTAAAGATGAATAAACTGAGGATCTGTTTCTTCAGGGCTTCTGCTTAGGAGTTCTTTTTTTATTTGTTTTTTTTGGTTGTTTTTTAAGTGACTTGCCCAGGGTCACACAGATGGTAAGTGCCTGAGACTAGGTTTGAGCTCAGATCCTCCTGACTCCATGGCCAGGGCTCTATCCACTGTACCACCTAATATCCCCTTTCTGTTTAATTGTAAGGAGCTTTTGTCAATAAGTTTTTTCTTCATGACCCTCTAAAGCTCTTTGAGGGCAATCAATCAATAAACAAAGTGTCACCAATGCCCTCTCTGAAGAAAGCTGGGGGAAAAACTGTCCCTCTATGAGCTTCAGGAGTAGTCACCATTTCAATCCATGTTTTAGTGAGTGTCTAATGGAGCCCTGTAGATAAAGAGTGTCCCTATGTAGTTAGTCCTTAGAGATTCAGGTCTCACATTTTGCTAGGATTTGATAGGAAATAACCCATCCTAAGTATTACCTGAAAGATCAGAAAAGCCCCTAAAATGAAATCTGAAATTGGAATTTCCCATATCTAGATTTTAATCCTGCTCTAAGGAAATGGTTTCCTTGACTTTAGGCATGAATCCAGCTACTAATGTCTGAAAGCAAGTCAAAGATTTTGATAGAAATAAAATCAAGTGAAAAAATGACTTTTCATCATTTTTGAAAAAGTACCCAGAAACATAGGACATTGAAAAACTGAAAAAAACCAGAACTGTTAAAAATGAGGCAGGCACTAGAAAAATCATTCTTCTTGTTCAGTCCATCCAACTCTTCATGACCCCATTTGGGTTTTCTTTGCAAAGATAATGGAGTAGTTTGCCATTTCCCTCTCCAGTTCATTTGACAGATGAGGAAACTATTATGTGACTTGCCCAGGGTCACACAGCTAATAAGTGGATTTGAACTCAAGAAAAGGAGGCTTCCTGATTCCAGGTCTGGCCCTCTATCCACTGTATCATCTACCTGCTGAGAAAGGAAAAAAAGAGCCATTTCCTTTTAAACACATACATATGTAATTACCTACCAATATGATGATTATTAATTATCACTAATAATAGCTAATATTTATATAGTTCTTATTTCATGCTAGGCACTATGCTAAATGCATTGTAATTGTTATCTCATTTGATTCTCATGACAACCCTGAGAGATAGGTACTATTATTATTCCTGTTTTACAGTTGAGGAAACTGAAACAAATAGGAGTTAAGTGACTTACCCAACATCACATTTATAGTAAGTATCTGAGGCTGGATTTGAACTCAAGTCTTCCTGATTTCAGCCTCAATGTTCTACTCACTGGGCCACCTAGTTGCCTTATTGATCGACCAGTCAATTAACAACAAAGGTTTACTAAGTTGGGGCAGCTAGGTAGAGCAGTGGATAGATGGCCCAGCCTGAAGGCCAGAAGACTCAACTTCTTGAGTTCAAATCTGACCTCAGATGCTTACTAACTGTGTTACCTTGGACAAGTCACTTAACTCTGTTTGCCATGAGTTCTTCATCTCTAAAATGAGCTGGAGAAGAAAATGGCAAAGCACTCCACTACATTTGCCAAGAAAATGTCATGAGGTCACAGAGAGTGACTGAAAATGACTGAACAACATTGATTAAATGGCCTCTAAACACTGGGGGAACAAAGAAAGGCCAAACAGTCCCTGACCTCAGAGAGCTTATATTTTAATGGAAGAAATAAACATGTAAATAAAGAGGAACCTGAGATGTCCTACAGAGTAAACAGAAGGAAACCTTCCAGGGGACAATGGCTTGTCTTTTCTTGAGCCACAAGCTTCCTCTCCTGGGAACTTTCTCATTTTACTGGTATAATGGCAATGGACTTGAGTTAAGGATAACTGAGGGATGCCCAGTGTTCTCCACTGATTTTCTTGCAATGTCAAGGCCAAGGGAGAAAGGCCCCCAGGATGTTGGGTGGCCTCTCTGCAGGGAACTTGTGGGAGGTGAGTTGTGCTGGATGGATGGGAATGGAAAAAATTTGATCTACGTCATTGGAGGAAATATCCTCATGGCTATAGTCATTAAGTATTAATAACTAAGGTCACTGAGCATTCGAGTAATAATAACAAGAATAATCATAACTGACACATACATAGCAATTAAGTGCTTTATTTACACATGAAGTTGCAGAAGACTTAAAACATTGCCCTCCCGTGGTTTGTCTTCCCTTTAGATAAAGCCTTCACTTCAAATTAATAACATGTGTTGCAATTTTTTTATTGTGAAGAGTTATGGAATGCTTTTGTATTTTTTACTGTTTGCTTTTCCACTTAGAGGGTTCACAAAGGCTTGGAAACCACTACCACCCATTTAGAAAGAAGTACAAATTGACCACCAACCAAACTAATGTGAGTAAACAACTGTGTTCTCTTTGGTAATTGGATTTCCTTTGAACCAGCTCAATCCTTGGTCAGAGGGGCAAATTTTCTTTTCTACCCCCACTCCTAGAAAAGCAACTGTGAAGTCAAGTCCTGTTCAGTGATGGGGGATAGGTTAATGAATTACCTATGCAAATCTAGGGATGCATCTTGGCCTCAATCATTACTCCTGACCAAGAAATCGAAGGGGGGGAAATGATTCTTTGCGAATTAAATAATATCCCCCAATCCTGATGGCTCTTGGCAGAATGTTGTCATTACAGGACTAGTTCCACTTCAGTCATTTTTCATTGTTAGCTAGGTGGTGCAGTAGATAGAGAACCAGGTGGGCCTGAGTACAAATCTAGCCTCAGATACTTCCTAGCTGTGTGACCCTGGGCAAGTCACTTAACCCTCCTTAACTCAGTTTCCTCATCTGTAACATGAGCTGTAGAAGGAAATGGCAAACCACTCCAGTATCTTTTCCAAGAAAACCCCAAATGGGGTCATGAAGAGTCAGGCATGACTGAAAACAACTCAACAACAGTAAAAGGAAAGAACTTATAATAGGATATTCCAAAAGATAAAATACAAAGGGCTATCACCAAAAATAACTTACATGGGACAACTGGACATAATCCTGAGTCCACAGGAATAGGACTTTTAATGAAAGAGGACTTCCAAGTACCCCTGATAAAAATGACCAGAGCTGAAAAGACTTTTTGAAATGTAAACACAAATCAAGAGAACCCTGTGCATCACCATCGGCCATGACGTTGGATCTTGAGGGAAGATGTTCACCAATCCAAACATCTGCTTCTCTCACTTCCTTTGAACCACTGCTATTCTGTGGAGATGCACTCCTCAGTGATTAATATACTTATATTCCCTATAATCTCCCTTTCATAGTGATTCCAAAACCCTATTGGCATTGTATGGCATTTCCCGTCCTCCAGTGCCCATTCCCTTACTCCCATCACCATCAACCCTATTCCACAAAGTCCTAATCATGACCATACTCATCCCTTTCATTGTGTTCTCTGGAATTCCTGTTCCATAGTTAAGAAACTTGCCTTCATCTTAAATCTTTCCCAGTCATAACAAATCCAAAATTATATTATAAAGCAGCAATCATCAAAACTATTTGGTGCTGGCTAAGAAATAGAGTGGTGAATCAGTGGAATAGGTTAGGTACACAAGACAGTAGTCAATGACAATTGTAATCTACTGTTTGATAAATCCAAAGGATCCAGCTTCTGGGATAAGAGCTCACTATTTGACAAAAACTTCTGAGAAAACTGAAAAATAGTATGGCAGAAACTAGGCATAGACCAACATCTCACATCTTATACCAAGATGAGGTCAAAATGGGTATGTGATTTAGACAAAAAGGATGATACCATAAGCAAATTAGGAAAGCAAAGTTTACCTGACAAATCTGTGGAGAAGGGAAGAATTTATGACTAAACAAAAGATAGAAAACATTATGAAATGCAAAATGGATAATTTTGATTACATTAAATTAAAAAGTTTTTGCACAAATAAACCAATGAAACCAAGATTAGAAGGAAAACAGATAGTTGGGAAAAAAAATTTTACAGCCAGTGTTTTTTATAAAAGCCTCTTTTCTCAAATATTTAGAGAAATCAAGTCAAATTTATAAGAATCCAAGTCATTCCCCAATTGATAAATGTATCAATGAACAGGCAGTTTTCATATGAATAAATTAAAGCTACCTATAGTTACATTTAAAAAAAAACACTCTAAATCACTATTGATTAGAGAAATGCAAATTAAAACCACTTTGAAGTACTACCTCACTTGGCTAATGTTATGGGAATGGGAATCTAAGATCTTCACTGTCCCTAGGCCCTTTGGCAGGCTTAAGTGACTCTGAGAACCTTCTTTGATTTGGAAATATACTCTGCCCCCTAATAGGCTGAATGTGAACATGGAGCCTGCTGTGGGAGGCTTGTTTTTCAGGAAAACCTACACCTCAATACTTTGTTATTGGGCAGCGGGTCAAGAGGGTTGTGACATTCTCTGACCCAGGAGAAGGCTATATAAACCCTGATGTGAGACTTTGCTGTGGGGCTCACTTTGGGAAGAGTTATGTGATTTGACCAGACAAGACTCTGGGCAGCCACTGAGCCCCCCAGCTTTGAAAACCCAGATGTTGGTGCTTCCCTCTCTGGTAACTGACTAGGTATGGATATAATGTTTGGACAGCTGGAAGCCTGTCTGCTGATCTGTTTCTCTGCTTGTAACTTATTTGTATTCTCTGAAGTTTGGGGTGCTGACCTTTTTCCTCTGAACTAGGTAAATGACATATGTTTGATTAAAGCAAGACTGTTAACCCATTTTGAGTTGCTTTCCTTTAGAAAAGCAGATCTAAGATCCTGTGTTGGCAGCCACCCCGGGGATGCTAGGGTACTTGCTGCTACAGCCAATATGACAGAAAGGGAAAGGGATAAATGTTGAAGAAGACATGGGAAAATTGTAATACTAATGCATTGTTGATGGAGTTGTGAAGAGTAATTCTGGAGAGAAATTTGGAACTATGCTCAAAGGACCATAAAACCATGTATACCTTTTGATCCAGCAATACCACTACTTGGTCTTTATCCCAAAGAGATTGTAATAAATAGAAAAGGATCCACTCGTACAAAAATATTTATAGCAACTCTTTTTGTGGTGACAAAGAATTGGAAATTAAAGGGGGTACCTATCAATTGGGGAATGGCTGAACAAGTTGTGGTATACATGTAATCTATGGAAGTAATGGAATACTATTGTGCTTTTAGAAATGATGAGCAGGCAGACATCAGAAAAACCTGGAAAGACTTACATGAAATGATGTTGAGTGAAGTGAGCAGAACCAGGAGAATGTCATACACAATAACAGCAACATTGTGCAATGACCAGCTGTGATAGACTTAGCTCTTCCCAGAAACACAACGATCTAAGACAATTCTGAAATACTCAGTGATGGAGAATGCTATCCTCCTCCAGAGAAAGAACTACAGAGTCTGATTGAAGATCAAAGCATACTATTTCCACTTTTGTTTTCTTTCTCATGGTTTTTCCCTTTTGTTTTGATTCTTCTTTCACAACATGACTAATATAGAAATATGTTTAATATGATTGTACATGTATAGCTTAGATAGTTTTCTGTCTTGGGTTAGAAGGAGGGCAGGGAGGGATGGAGGGAGAAAAACTCAAAATCTTATGAGTGTTGAGAACTATCTTTAGATGTAATCATAAAAGAAAAATACTAAGTGGGAAAAAAACTTTTTTTCTCACCCTCTATTTCTCACAGAGACCTGGCTCCCTCCTAGCTACCCTGTATCCCTGGTCTCCTTTTCCATCACTGACTGCACTTTCACTCATTCCTAACTCACTGACCGAGGTGAAAAAGTCGGCATACTCCTTGCTCTTCATTGCCATATCTAGACTATGCCTCTACCACCATCACTCATTAAAATTCGTCATCCAATCAAGATTCTCTTAGCTATTCTCTACCAACCCCAGGATACTCTGTTTCTTCAATGAGTTCAGTACCTGACCCACAGTCTTTCTCCCCACCCTAACTCCTGTCCTTTACTAAGATAATTCAAAATCCATATTGAGATCCCCTCGAACATTCCTCAGTTCCTCGATCTCCTCATTTCCTATGACAGCCCTCCATTCCACCTCAGGTGTATACAGAAACAGTCATGCCCTTGATCTTGGCATGCCCCATAAGTATTCTACTTCCATGCAAATGAACTCTGAAATCCCTTTATCTGATCATAATCTTTTAAAAATCCCATTTTCCCTCTGCCTTAGGATCTCTAATGTTCTTTCTCACTCTGTCCTCCAATCCCTCAGTTTTTAATTATAAAAACTCAGTTTTTATTTTTCCTCAAGTTGATCATCTTTCAATGCTTATGCTCTCCGCTCTCCCCTATCTCTGTATTGCTAAATCAATTTGACTCAGCAGTATTCCATACACTCAAGTCTGGTGCCCCTTTATTCTATCACGAATTTTGACTTTTCAAGCCCCAATCTTGAATTACTTCTACCATCGGCTGCCTTCATTACTATCATTTGCTGCTGAACATTGCAGGAGAAGACCAGAAAGCCATCCTGCCTCCACAGCAAATCTGTGTTAAGTCAAGTAAGAATTTCAACTAAGTTTTTGTGCAACAAGGCAATACCTCCCTGATCAATTCACTATCTCACCACAGAGGGTATGCCAAACCTTTTCAGCCTTCTTTAAATGTCCCATTGGCCATATGCCCCATGTTTCCCTCCCTCTTCTCAGTTGACTAATATTCTTCATATTACACTGGAAAAAAAACTAAAGCAGTTCACCTAGAGCTCTCTTTCTCCCCTCCTCCTCATCCCACACACTAAGATGTCTTCTTCCACTGCCTTTTACATAAATAAATGCCCCCTTCTCTATGTCAAGGCAAATCTCTCTCCCTGCCTAACTTACCACATTTAACCTTGTCTTCTCTAGCATATTTCCTCATCTATTATCCCCACTCTCTCTAATCTTTGGTCTCTTCCTATGTAATGACTATAACTTCTATTTACAATATATCTCTGTCTCCTTCATCCTTTAAAAAATTGCAAACTTGATGCTAATATCAATCAATAAGCATTTACTGAGTGCCTATTATGTACCAGGCACTGTGCTAAGTACCTCCTTTCTACCACTTCTCATCCTATATCTCTCCTCCCTTTTGTGGCTAAATGCCTCCAGAAGGCTTTCTAGACTAGATGCATCTGCTTCTTGCCTTCTCACTGTCTTCTAAACTCTTGACCATCTGACTTCAGACCTCATCATTGACCTTAAACTATTGTCTCCAAAGTGAGTAATGACTTCTTAATTTCCAAATCTTTTTCTCAATATTCATCTATCCTTCTCATCTTCAATCTCTGACACTCTCCATCATTGTCTTCTCTTCAATTCTCTCTCTTGTCTAGGTTTTCTTGACTCTGCTTCTTCCTTCTTCTCCTCTTACCTGTCTATTCAGTGCTTCTCATTCAACTTCACTCCATCTTCATCAAGGTCTCTCTCATTAGCTACAGTTGTACCCCAAAGCTCTACTCATGGCTATTTCCTTGTATATTATCTTTCCTACATGTTAAACTTCCTCTATACCGTCTTGTTTGGTGATCTCATCAACTTCTATGGATTCAATTATCATCTCTGTACAGATGATTTTCAGTTCTATTTATCTAGTTTTAACCTCTCTCTTGAAGGCAGCTAGGTGAATAGAATGCTGGGTCTTAAGTCAGAAAGTCCTGAGTTCAAATCTGCTCTCAGACACTCACTAACTGTGTGACCCTAGACAAGTCACTTAACCTCTCTTTGCCTAATACATTGGAGAAGGAAATGGCAAACCAATCCAGTATCTTTGCCAAGGAAACTACATGAACAGTATTAACATGCTATGGTTCATGGGATCATGCATAGTCAGACCCAACTGAACAACAACAACAAAACCTCAACCTCCAGGCTTACCTCTCCAGCTTCCTATTAAATATTGTAAACTCAATATTTTCAACATTGTCTTCTCCCTCCCCTAACATGCCTAGTGCTACAGATGACATCGCCATCCTCCTGGTCATCTTCAAGGGCTCACTTTCTTATCCCAATATCTAGCCCTGTCCATTCTACCTACACAGTATCTTTCATATGCCCCCCCCCTTTTTTCTCATCTGAAACTGACCCCTGGCATGCCTAAGCTTATCGCCTCAGGCCTGGACTATTGCGGTAGCTTTCTGTCTGGTCTCCTTGCCTCAAGTTTCTCTTCATTCCAGTGTATCTTTCACTCAGTTGCTGACAGGATCTTTCTAAAACATTGGTCTGACCATATCATGACCCTTACTCATTAAACGGCAATGGTTCCCTGTTGCCTCCAGGATCAAATATTAAATCCTCAAGCTTTTAAAACCTTTTAAAATTTGACTCCTTCCTGCCTTTCTAGTCTTCTAATGTTCTACTCCCCTCCATATATCTCATGATATCATGGCATTGGCTTTCATGCTGCTCCTTGCACAAGAAACTCCATCACCTGATTCTGTGATTTTTTTTTTGACTGCCTACCATGCCTGGAATGCTCCCTCTTCATCTCCACCTCCTGGCTTCTGCAGATTCCTTGGCTGTTTTCAAGTGCCAACTAAAGTTCCTCCCTTTGAAAGATTTTCCTACTGCCATGCACCTAACTACACACACACACACACACACACACACACACACACACACACACTACAAGTGCCATCTCTCTGAGATTCTCTCCTATTTATACTGTCTATATTTTGTATTTTTTGGTATCTTGTCTCCCTAATTAGAATATTAGCTTCCTAAGGGCAAAGACCATGTTTCTTTTGTTTTGCTTGTGTGTGTGTGTGTCCATAGAATTATCACAATGGCACAAGTACTTAATTAATATTTGCTGACTGACTGATCAGCCTCCCCATACACCCCCACTTAATGTGTGAAAGTCATGACATCAAAGTCAACAGAGAGACAGTCAAGAATAGCGAAAGGAAAGTGTTGTTTAAGATGGAAAGTGAAAAAGGGAGGTATGAGTCATAAGAAAAACAAATTTGACTCCTCAAGGGTAGATAGTGAGAGGATGATTAAAGGAAATGAAAGATATATGATTGGGCTTTGGGTAAAGGGAAGAATGTCCAAAAAATAAGAAGTTAAGCCAGGGGAAAAGGAAATAATAAAGTTCTTTAAAAGAAGCAGGACAAGGACAGGGAAAAGTTTGAGTATAAATTACAATAAATATATAATCAACAGTAATTATCATGGATACGAATGGGATGAAATCACCCATAAAACAGAAAAGGATATCAGAAAGGATGAGAAGGCAGGATTCAGCAATATTTTATTTCACCAGAATATACTTAAACTTAAAAAAAAAGAATGTACTTAAAACATAAAGATAGAGATAGCATAAAAATAAAAGGCTAGAGTAGAATTTATTATGCTTCAGATATAAAAAAAAGAGGACTAACCACCATCTCAAGCAAGACAACTTTTTTTTTCTTTTTTCTTTTTGGTCTTTATTAATTTGTTTGTTTACTTTTAGTTTACAAGATTCAGTTCCACAATTCCTTGAGTTTCAAATTTTCTCCCCTTCCCTCCCTTCCCCCCACCATGGCAGCATACAATCAAATATAGGATCTGCAAATGCTTTCTTTTTTTTTTTAAGCAATTGGGGTCAAGCAACTTGCTCAAGGTTACACGGCCAGTTATTTCTGGGTGTGGTGCTAAGTATCTGAGCCTGTATTCAATCCCAGGTCATCCCGACTTTGGGGCCAGTGCTCCTACTCACTGCACTACCTGGCTGGCCCCAAATACTTTCACATTAGACATTAGTGAGGTTATAAAGAAGGATTGTATCAGATGGAATGAACAATGGGAAAGAGGAAACAAAACCAAACAAGGAAAAGAGGGAGAGAGCAGGTAGTTTGCTTCAATCTGCATTCAAACTCTGTTCTTTCTAGTTCTTTCTCTGAATGTAGACATCTCTCTCCATCATGAGTCTTTTGGAATTGTCTTATAACCCTTCAAGCAAGACACCTTTAAAATCAGTCATGATTAAAAGAGATAAACAGGGAAACTAATTAAGTTTAAAGAAACTAAAAATAATAAATGAATGCCAATATTTGAAATATATGCCCCAAATACCATACCATCTAAGTAAAGAAGAAGTTAATCAATTTAGAGGAGAAATAGAAAGTAAATCTTCAGGCCTTTAAGGATTTTAATGTGTGTTTATTAGACTACACAAGTCCAACAACACAAACAAGAATGGGAACTAAAAGGAGTGTATGTGTGTGTGTGTGTGTGTGTGTGTGTGATCTACATAACACTTTACAAAAAATGCCATATATTAGGATATAAAAAAGCTTCACAAAAAAATGCACAAGAGCATATTTTTTTTAGAAAATGCAACTATAATTATATTTAACAAAGGACCTTTGAAGAAAAGATTAAAAATTAATTAGAACCTAAATAATTTATTCCTAAAGAATCCATGGGTCAAAGAACAGAGGAGAAAAACAATACGTTAGCTTCATCAAAGTAGACAACAACAGTGAAACAATATACCAAAATTTCTAAAATGCAGTCAAAACAGTTCTTAGAAGAAATGTTTTATCACTAAACACTATATCTACAAAAGAGAGAAAAGTCAATGAATTGGGCATGAAACAAAGAAAAAAAGCTAGAAAAGCAACAAATAAGAAATACTCCAACTAAAGACTCTCCCAAATATCAAAAATTATAGAATATATTAAGAAAATTGAAAGAAAAAAGGCCATTGAATAAATAAAACTGTGAGCTGTTTTTCTTGAAACTAGCTAAAAACCTAATTAATATGATTTTTTAAAAGAGCATGGTAAACCAAATTACCATAATAAAAATAAAACAAGAGAAATCATAACAAATATAAAAGAAAGAAATAAAATGATCAGAAATTATTTTGCTGGATTATATAGCAACAAAATGGGCAACTTTGATGAAATGAATTAATACTTATAAAAATAAAATATGCAAAGTAACACAACAAGAAATAGAAATTTTCAATAATCTAATTTCAGGGGGGAAAAGAAAGACATTTAACAAGTCATGAAGACACTCACTGTCAAAGGAAAAAAGCCCCAGGAGCAGATGGATTTACAAGTGAATTCTATCAAACACCAAATAACAACTAGATTCAATATTACATAAACTGCTTGCAAAGCAGAACAAGAGGAAAACCTACTAAACTCTTTCTATGAAACAAATAAGGTTATGACAACTAAAACAGAAAGAGATGAAGTATAGAAATAAAACCATAGACTAATATCCCTAGTGAATATTAATGCAAAAAATATTTAATAATATATTAGCACAAAGACTATAAGAATTTATTTTAAAAGAGTACAGACTATGACCCAGTGGGTTCAATAAGTGGGCTTAATATTTGTATGCTAAGTTTTGTAGTATTAAAAATAATGGTAAGAAAATAATTTGATTATATCAATAGGAGATGGAACTGTTTTTGACAAAATACAATACCCATTTTTGTTAAAAACCAACAAAAACACAGAAATTCATGGACCTTCCCTTAAGATGGTAAATAAATATTTTGTGACTCTGGATTCAGGATGAATTCATGACCAAAAAGGGGACTTAAAGGATCACAAAAGATAAAACAGATAATTTGTATTAAAAGAAATTTTAAAAATGCATACAAAAGAATATATGAAGTTTAAAATAAGAGGGAAACAGTTAATGAAATTATGCATCATGTTTATCTGATGTTGTGCAGCTATTTAAGCCATATCTGACTCTTATTGACCCCATTTTGAGATTTTCTTGACAAAGATACTGGAATGGTTTGCCATTTCCCTCTTCAGCTCATTTTACAGATGAGGAAACCAAAGAAAACAGGGTTAAGCAATTTAACCAAGGTCACTAGCAACTGAGGCCAGATTTGAACTCAGGAAAAGGAGACTTTCTGACTCTAGGCCTACCACTCTGTCCACTGTACCACCTAGTGCCCCATGTTAATCTGATAAAGTTCTGCTATTCAAGGTATATAAGGTACAGATTCAAATATATATGAACAAGAGCTATTCCCCAATTAATAAATAGTTGAAAAATTATGAACAGGAATTTTTTTTTAAGCAATTGGGGTTAAGGAACTTGCTCAAGTTTACACAGCCAGGTGTTTCTGGGTGGGTGCTAAGTGTCTGAGCCCGGGATTCGATCTCCAGGTCTTCTCAACACTGGAGCCAGTGCTCTTACTTGCTGTGCTACCTGGCCACCCCGAACAGGAAGTTCTTAAAAAAGAAATCTGAGTTACCAATAGCCACAGGAAAAAAAACATTCCAAATCCCTAATAATAAGAAAAGTACAAAGTGAAGTAACTTTAAGGTTCCACCTCATTCTCATTATATGGGCAAAGATGACCAAAACCAAAAAAAAAAAAAAAAAAAAAAAAAATTTTGGAGCGCTGTAAAAAAGAAAAGTACAAAGTGAAGTAACTTTAAGGTTCCACCTCATTCTCATTATATGGGCAAAGATGACCAAAACCAAAAAAAAAAAAAAAAAAAGAACTATTGTTGGAGGAGTGTGAGAAGAAAGGAGCATTCATACATTATTGGTGGAGTTATGAATTGATCCAGACTTTCTGGAAAGTAACTTGGAACTATACTGAAATAAGTCACTAAACTATATATTATATAACTTTTGACCCAGAAATACTGATACTACATAAAAAAGACAGAAAAGATACATACACATACATATGTATATATATATAGTATGTATGTAGATATGATATTTATATTACATCTCACTTTTTATAGCAAATAATTAGGGTTCTCATTATCTGGGTGGTGGCTAAATACATTAAGGTTGTATGAATATGATAAACTATTAATGCATTATAAGAAAGGATGAAAGAATGAAAGAACAATTTCAGAGGAACATGGGAAGGCTTGTAGTCTAGTGGTATGACAAAGGAGGAGTGGTGGTCATTTCAGGAACAGGCAATAAGGGGGTGCACTGAGAAGGTCATTTCCTAAGAAAGCATTTACTTTCCCAGCAGATCTTTGGTGAAAGTAGCAGAACTTAATTATTGAGACTGAGATATGTGTAATCCCTGGGCATGTAGGCAGTGGAAAAGAATTTGAGACTCAATGTGCTTCTGCCCCAGAGTCGCAATAGGATTCTAGCAGCAGAGAAAAGCGAAAGGTTCTCCTAGGGGCTTGGATTAGGCGTCAGGGGGTTGGGGCAGGGAACAGAGGATGTTCCCCAGGAGTTGTCACTTCTGTAAGATCCAACACCAAGATTTTCCAGAACCTGATGGTGGACAGCTCCTAATAACTAATAAATAATGGGACATTTTATTAACATAATTTTAAAGTGTCATTCCATTACTTTTTAATTTTTTGCTTTTTATTTAATTAATTTATTGTTAATTAAATTGATTTTAATTTTTAGCATTATCATATATGCAAAGTTCATCAGAAAAAAATTTTGCTACCTGCATTTCTTTTCTAGCTGTAACTATTTGTTTCATTTCATGATTATTGTTGAAAATAACTTTGTTCCAAAGAAGGGCTATATGTGAAAAAAAATTTTTTTTTCCTCTGGCTATCAAATACATTAGTGTTTGCCACTGCTGATATCAAGTAACATAGAATGAAGGAAGTTGCTCCAAAAGGGTCATTTATATAATTACAACATTATGAAGAAAGAAAAATAATTGAGAAAATTTAAGAATCAATACAATGATCCACCTTATCTCCAAATGACCTATGATGAAGTATGCTACCCTTCCCTTGACAGAGAAATGATGACTAATGTGTGGATTTTCTTTGTTTACCTACACATTTGTTATGAGGGTTGAGTTTTTCCATTTTATTTTGGAGGAGACGCTAGTCATATTATTGTCTATATTGTCAAAAGAAAGGAAAGATAGAAAAGGGTTTTTCCTTTTTTTGTTTGAATGCACAGAAGTGAGCAGAAGAAAATTGAGGAGGAATTCTAGATGAACAGGACGGCTTTGAAAGTACCTGTTGAATTTGTTATAGACTTCAAAAAGAAAAAGAACCTATAAAATAGAGATCCTGTTTCTTATGGAAACTCCATAGCTATCTGGTCTATTTTGCATATGGATGTGCTCAATTTGTTGGGTTTTCATTGAATTCAGAATTAAACTACATAAATTTTGAAAGTGAGAGAGCTAGATTTGAAGTACAGGAAACAATGCATATCCTGGGTAACACTGGGCAAGGCAACACTGCTCTGAACCTTACCTTTCTTATTGTTAAAATGGGAAATAATATCAAGTTCTCAAAGGCAAGGCCAACAGAGGGCAAGCTCTGAAAAATTCTACTAAGCTGAAGAATCTTCCAGTGCAAACACAGTAACAAATTGTTATTCAAGGCTCTTCCTCAATAAGCTTATGGAGGCACATCCAAATTTAGCTAGAACAGACAACAATTCTGAAATATTGTTTCTTAAATCAATGAAATTGAGAGGTTTCAAAATGCTTTGGAGGTTGGAAGGGTTGCAGTTGGAGAATAGAAAGGATACTGTGCTAATTAAATTGTAGAGCTTTTAATACTGAGGTAAGTTTGGGCAGCTAGGTGGCACAGTGAATAGAGCACTAGCCCTGGAGTCAGGAGGACCTGAGTTCAGATCCAGCCTCAAACACTTAACACTTACTAGCCATGTTACCTTGGGCAAGTCACTTAACCCCAACTGACCTGCCCTCCCCCTCCAAAAAGCAAAAAAAAAAATTCCGAGGTAAGTTGAGACATCTGAATATATCACTGCCTTCCTCAGGAACCTTCAGTAGCTCCCTATTTCCCCTAAAATTAAATACAGACTCCTCTGTTTCACATTTAAAGGATTTGTGGAAGGCTAAGGGAGGACAGTACATGTGGTGTGAGGGTTTGCTGGACCTTTTTCTTTTCTTTTTTTTTTTAATTTAATTTTTCAATATATGAAAAAAACAAGCATTTGCATAACATCGTATAATGAAAAAAGATGATTGCACATGAACCTAAAACTCTATCGTGCACAACTTGCTTTTCCTTTTAAGTATATAATAAAGTTGTCATACAGATTTCTTTATTTTTCTTTCTTCTCTCCCTGATCCTGAGCTGTCTACCATTAGACACAAATAGGATATCTCTCTGTATATGTCTGTATTTATGTGTATGCACTCACACAATACACATGTGTATACACATGTGCATATATGCCTATATAGCTATATTTCTATATATATACACACATACTTCTATTTATCAGTTCTTTCTCTGGATGTAGATATGAAAAAAATGCTCTAAATCATTATTGATTAGAGAAGTGCAATTTTTTTTAAGCGACTGGGGTTCCAGTAACTTGCTCAAGGTTACAACGCCAGTTTGTGTGTGTGTGTGTGTGTGTGTGTGTGTGCGTGTGTGTGTTAAGTATCTGAGGCCAGAACTGATCCTGGGTCCTCCCGACTCTGGGGCCGGTGCTCTTACTCACTGCGCCACCTAGCCTCCCCCAGAGAAGTGCAAATTAAAACAGCCTTAAGGTATCATTTTGCCAAGCTTTTTCAAAGTGACTTATCTACCCATCACCTGTCAGCAGACTCACAATGTCATTAGACTTATGTGAAAACCAGATCTGTTGCAAGAGAAATGCACAGGCATGTGGATCCAAACGGGTTCCCATTCTTTATGGCAATTTGCATTTTTATAATAGTAGGACAATGGGAGGAGGGGATACCAGGAAGGGGTGATGTGGGAGGAGGATTGTGCAGCAAAAGTGGAGGGGAAAGACAAGATCACTCTTCACGGGAGGGGCAAGGTGATAGCAAAAGTCTCATTCTTTTCCCTTGGGAACTGCAAGATTATGAAGACTGGAGGGTCTGCTTATCTGCAAAGGACCCCAACTGCATAAGCATCATCCCAGCCTGGCACAGATTGGCTGGTGCCTGTCTTGCCTCCCAAAGACATACAGGGAGTCCAGTTTGGGGTGCAACAACAAATTATGTCAGCTCCATGTAAGCTTTGTCCTTGACACATTCAGAGTCTTCTAAATGCTCTGCATCCAGTGTCTCTGGAAAATATGGCAACTCAAAAAGACAAGTTCAGAAAACCCCTTAACAACTCTTAACATACCTTACTCTCACCTGTGGCTCCAAAAATCTGTAGCATGTGCAGTAACCACACCTTGATGAAACTGTATAGGCAGATGGGCTAACCCAGGTTGGAGGTAACTGATACAGCCCAAACCTATTGGGGAGTTAGGAGGATGTCTACCCCAAGCATGCAAAGACTTCACCAGCGGGGATAAGCTGATTAGAACAATTGCTTCCAACAGCCATAAAAGCAACTGAAGCAGGCACTGTGGAACACTTAGAGCTTGGTCAGACATCAAAGATGCCAAGGTCATCCTCTGCATCCTGGGCTATCCCCAGTCATCCTGACTTTTGTCCTGCCACTGGCCTTCAATGACTCTAGAAGAGAAAGTGAGGCTGATGGTTTCCTGCAACTCTGCTCTCTCAAATCCAGTTCACACATAAGTCAAAACATCACCCTGAGATATCATTGATCCTCTTTGAAAATTTAAAAAAATAACAACAATGACAACTTTTCAGACTTATTTCCACTTCTCCCCTTCATGGACTCACATGTTGGCCAAACTAAACTCTCTGGGATGTTCCAGAAATGAAGAGGAATTTTTCCCTCCCTACCCAGGTAGCAATTATGACTTCTGGAACATGGTGTCTAAAAGCATATTCTGCCTAGGTAAGACTTGGGGCCCCTGGCTATCTCTTACCATGAGGAGTTACTGAATACCTGAGATGGATGGTTCTGTCCTTGAAGGTGACTTCATGAGTTCAGCAGTTTGGGAGCTCTTGGATCCCTTCAGTCAGCACTAGCTGCACAGCCAGAAGAGGCTTCTGCAGCCACAGAACTGCCCCCCAGCAGGAGGAGGATCCTAAGGCATGGGCTAGTATGCCAGAAGAGATGAGCAAAGATGAAAGTAAAATGCTTAATTGATAGTTTCCCAAAATGGCCCATACTCTAATGTTTTAATATCAGCCTCCTGTGAGAGTTTGATAGGACTTAGAAGTTACCATTAGAGTCAGTCAATAGCCAATAAATATTCATTAAACATTTAGTATATGCCAGGCACTGTGCTATCTCATATTTTAAATCTTTACCAATACACATTTATAAGTCTTTGTGCCTTTATCATTTTCTTTATGTAAAGGAAATGGTGTCCTATACTTCATTTTCATATCCTACCACCTTCTGAACCCTTTCAAAGAGACCCTAGATTTGGGTCAAATCTAAGCTTTCCAAAGAGATTTTTCCGAGGGCTTCAGAGCAGAAGCATTAAGAGTTAGAAAGCAAGAAGGAAAGAGACTGACTCTCCACTCTTTAAAGGCAAGTATCTTTGAGGCCTGAATCCAGTCAGAGCTAGGCCCTCAGTGACAGAGAACAAGTACACTATGTTCCTTGGGCTCCCATTGGGATGTTGTTCTGTTTCCTTATTTATGTAGGTGCTGTTTCAAATGTGAGCTCCACGAAGGCAAAGACAGCTTTCATTTGGTTTTTGTATCTCTACTGCCTGGCATGGTGCCTGGCATATAGTTGGAGCCTAATAAATGCCTGCTGAATTTGGGATCATAGATTTTGAGCTAGAAATGATCTTAGGAACTTCAAGTTCAACCCCTCTTATTTTAGAGGTAAGGAAGATGAGACTCAAGGAGAAAAGGTACATTTTCATCATTCCCTACCCAGGATCTGTGCTGCAGAAAGGAACATTGGGAGAATCAAGTCTGTGCCTTACTATTACTTGTTTTTCATGAATCAGACACCTACTAGCTATGTGACCTTGGGTGAGTCACTAAACTGTTATTCATCTGCCTCAATTTCCTCATCTATGGGGGGGGGGGTAGCAACAGCATGTCTCCAGGATGTTGGGAGACCAAATGAGATAGTATTTAGCACAGTGCCTGGCACATAGTAGGTGGCTTAATAAATATTTATTTCCTTCCCTCACAAAGAATCCTTTCTGGGAAGAATAGCGGTGCCCCAAATTCCAAAGTCAGCAGCTCCAGGAAGAGTAAACATTTTTCTGTTTTACTTTCTTCCTTAAACCTCCAAACCCTATCAGATAACACCATCTGCTGGCTACATTTTCTTTAGTGAAAGTGTCACCCACAGGAGGAGGAGGAGGAGGAGGAGGAGGAGGAGGAAGAGGAGGAGGAAAAAGAGGAGGAGCAGGAGGAGAGGGGGAGGAGGAGGAGGAGGAAGAGGAGGGGAGGGGGAGGGGAGGGGGAGGAGGAGGTGGATAGTATCAAAGGAACTACTTGGCAAGGCAACTGTTTCATCAGTAACATAAGTAAAGTAACATTCTTTCCTAATGGGCCCCAAGGAAGTGTTCACTGCTCACCCTTGGACAGTTCTAGACTTCATCCCCCCCTCACCCTGCCTGAGGACATTGTTCTGGGAAGATCTGCTTCATGTCCTCCATGGAAGAAAAAGCAGAGAATGACACTACAGACTAGAATTAATGTCAATGGTCAAATAAGCTAATATATGTAAAGTGCTTTGCAAACCTTAATGCCCTATAGAAACACTATGTTGCTGGTGTTATTAGTGGAGGACGAAGAAGGGGGAAAAAACATAGATAAAAAAGAAAGGACTATGTGAAAAAAGAAAACTAAGTAACCACTCAGGTGTGGGAATTGGAGGAATTTCCACAGTTCCCCAATCAAAAAGAGTGCAATCCACAACCAATGCATGAAATCCCCTTTTGGATTAATTCAACCTTCACCTAACATTTACTAAGAGTCTACTGGGTTCGGGGCATAATGCTAAATACCAGGGGAAAAACAAAGGTTAGATAAAATATAGCAGAAAGTTGTCTGGTTTTTCCTTCATTCCCAAAGAGGACCATGACATTGGGAAGATGATGCCATGACTTGCAAGTGAATTGGATTTTAATGAAGAAGAGTTGTACAACATCAACAGCCTCGTTTTCTCTTCCAGAATCATCTTGGTCCAGTGGCCAAATATAGATCAGGACAAATGGAGATGGCCCAGAATGCAGTGGGAGAAATTGGCCTTTTTGTCTGTTTGTTTTTGTAGGGGGTAGACAGGGAAATTGGGGTTAAATGACTTGCCCAAGGTCACACAGCTAGTTAAGTGTCAAGTATCTGAGGCTGGATTTGAACTCAGGTCTTCCTGACTCCAGGGCCAGTGCTCTATTCACTGCACCACCTAGCTGCCCCTGAACTTGGCCTTTTAAGCCAAGGTCTTTCTGAGGTCTCACTTTGACTGAGGCAATGCCCATTCAGTGATTAGAGCTCTTTAAGAATGAGCAGAGGGAGGGTTGGGGGTAGGGGTAATGGAGCTAGGTGACTTGGTGAATAGAGAGAGCACTGGCCCTGGAGTCAGGAGGACCTGAGTTCAGTTCAACTCCAACCTCACACACTTGACATTTACTAGTTGTGTGCCTTGGGCAAGTCGCTTAAACCCAGTTACCCTGCCTTCCCCCTTCCAAAAAGACAAAAAATAAAAAATAAAGAATGACCAACGGGATGGTCCCTTTAATTAAAAAAAAATCAAACTGGGAAGGGAAGACCCTCAGAGTTTCTGATCAAAAGAGAAACAATTACTATTTCCATTCACTCTGAGCCATCAGGCCCAAAAATAACTTCCCCTGAAGGAGCTTTTATTCTTTTGTTCAGTCATTTCAATCATTTCCAACTCTTTGTGATCCCATGTGGGGTTTTCTTGGCAGAAATACTGTAGTAGTTGGACATTTCCTTCTCCAGCTCATTTTACAGATGAGGAAACTGAGGCAAACAGGGTGAAGTGACTTGTCCAGGGTCACACAGCCAGTAAGTGTTTGAGGTCAATTTGAATTCAGGTCTTCCTGATTCTAGGTCTGATCCATTGTACCACTCAGCTACCCTGTTTAAGATCTAGTGTCAGGCTAAGACAATAACACAGATTACATATAAAATAATACATGATAAACATAGATCTGAACATGTGACTCATTGTTTGAAACAGAATAAATAAATAGAATCACCTTTGTTTGAAATTTCACTCTCCTCATGCTCTCGTTCCCATCTTTTTAGGCTGCTGATAAATGACCTCCACCCATGGGCTCTCCATTCCAGATAAAGGGCTCCAGCATATCCTTGCCCTCCTATGCCCTAACACCATGCCTTTGTTCTTCCTACTCACCTTCACCCTGTGCACTAGCTTTCTGTAAGGCTCAGTTCAGATGCTACCTTCTATGTTAAGTCTTTCCTAACATCCAGTATTGATAGTGGTATCCCCCACCCCCTCACTTCATTTGCATTTTGAATATATTTTTATTTACTTTTATGACCACCAGGTGTCAGTGATGAGCACAATTTGCTAAGCGGTCAGTCATACATCGAGACAAGTATATTCCGATAACTTTCTCCCATTCTGCGTCTTTAACTTCCTGGGGTGAACCTTCAGGGAAAAGGAAAGAAATGCTGGCCACCTCAGAGCTTATTCATTTCACCATGCTGTGTTCACAGGTACTATGGTATGAATCCAAGGTATTGTTCCTCTGATGAATCATTTGTCTTTCTAAATGCTCAGGTCCCTGAACCTGCAGCCAGAAATATCACCACGGTAGTGTTAACTTTAGTTGTATGGAAAAAATAAAACCCTAATATTTTAAATCTGCTGCCCATTTAGGTCCTACAGAGACAGAGAGGGAGACAGAGACAGAGAGGAGAAAGAGAAGAGGGAGAGAGAGAGAGAGAGAGACAGAGAGAGAGAGAGAGACAGAGAGAGAGA
>NW_027186458.1:4693416-4707819 GCF_028583685.1 Petaurus breviceps papuanus | reverse complement strand
AGAGAGAGAGAGAGAGACAGACAGACAGACAGACAGAGAGAGAGAGAGAGAGAGAGAGAGAGAGAGAGAGAGAGAGAGAGAGAGAGAGAGAGAGAGAGAGAGAGAGAGAGAGAGAAAGAGAGAGAGAGTTTGCATTCTCACTGTCAGTCTTCAAGTAAACAGAATGTGAACAGATTCAAATGGCTATCTAAATATTAACACATAAACGTACATATTCAGAAAGATATTCAAAACCACAGTTTACAGTGATGGCCATTTTGAAAGTGACTATGGGCTTCCGGTAAAGGATGGGGGGTTGTGAGGTTAGTTAAGAGGAGGCTAGTGGTCTCCCCTCCATCCAGCTTTCCATAAAGGGAATATGTAAAGCAAGGGAATAACCTGGACAGTTACAAAGTATTATCATCTCCTGGTTCTATATCTCAGATGGTTAATTCCAAATCCTCAGATTCTCTTTTGCTGGGGATGGCAATACCTGATGTCATTCAGCTCAACCAGAGATGTTACCTTAGGCATATGGACCCAATTGTTGGATGTTGGCCTTTCTCCTAACATCCATTATGTTGCATTTGACTACCAGGTGACAGTGTCTTTTCTCTCCCTCCTGATCCTTTTGTCTCTTGAGAGCTGGCTTGGCTTTTTCTCTACCCCCAGATTTCTTCAAAGTCACAGTAAAACCATGGTACTAATTTGCTAATTTGCCTTCAGGAAAAGTTGGAAATTCCTTGGAATCAGTCAGTAAACATTTATTAATTCCTACTGTGTGCCAGGTACTATGATAAGTGCTAGAGATACAAAGAAAGATAAAAGACAAGAAGCTTGCTTACCAATGGGGAAAACAACATGGAAATAAACTATGGACAAAGGTATTGACAGATAATCTGGGGGAAATGGACAGAGGGAAGTTTCTAGAATTAAGAGGAACACAGAAAGGTTGCCTGTAGAAAGCAGGATTTTAACTGGGACTTTCAAGCTAAGGAAACTAAGAGGTAGAGATGATAAAACAGAGCATTCTAGTCATAGAAAATGCCCAGACCTGAGAGAACAGCAAGAACAGCAAGACCTCTAGTGTCACTGGACTGGAGAGTATACAAGGGTGCTGAGGAGGACTGCCCCTCTGGTGTGAGGCTGCTTGGCTGCCTTTGGTGACCGCCTGTCACCCAATTCTTGCCTGTGGCTCCAAGAAGCTGGAGGGTGTGCAGTGGCCACACCCTGGTAAAAAAAAAACCATCTCAGTGGGCAGTGTAACCTAGGTGGAAGGTAACCAGAAGGTTTCAAATGTTAGAGAGGGGTGTCTACCCCAAGCATGTGAAGACTTAGCAGAAAGGCCAGATGAGAACAATGTGTTCTTTGAAGGCGGCTGGAGCAGGGACTGCAGAGCTCTTAAAGCTTGGTCAGACATTGAAGATGCTAAGGTCATTCACTGCATCCTGGGGCATCACCAGTCATCTTGACTTTGGTCTTGACATTGAACTTCAATGACTCTGGAAGAGAGAGTGAGACTGACAACTTTGTACAACTCTCCCTCACTTAAATCCAATTCCAGAGCTCACCTGAAAAAGGAAGAACAAATAGCAGCTAACTATATAACCCTGGACGAGCCACTTGGCCTCCTCCAATCTCAATTTCTTCATCTAGAAGATCAGGATACTAATAACCTAACCTACTTCACAAAGTTTTTTTGTGAGGGTCAGTATATGTGAAGTGCCTTGGCAAACCTCGAATCCTTGTACAAATGCTAGTCATTTTTATTGTTGTCTCAGAGGGCCTGCAGTAGCAGCAAGAAGACATCTGTAGGTCTTCCCTCATACGAGTATTAGCTGTGTGACCCTAACTAAGTCACTTCCCCTGTCAGTTTCCCTATGTCTAAGTTCCAGACGAATTCTTGTTCTGAATCAATGGGGTAAATCCCAACACCAGAGTGTCACATATAGATGAAATCAAACCAAAAAAGTCTCAATTCCAGGTCTGCCTTCCTTGACCTTATTTCACAGCTTATGAAAAACTTTGACAGGAATGACTGTCACTACCTGGATCAATGGTCTAAAATTAAATGTCGACTAAGAAACATCCCTGGTGAGATTTTCTCTGGCTCTCTCCCTTGCTAAGTTTCCCAAGCTGCTGGACTAGTCATTAATGTCCAGTTGAAAGCCAAGGCCTTGGTGTGCTCCCTTTCATCCCAGTCCTGGCTGCCTAACATACATTAACCTTCTTGTTAGTCCCCACGAGCAGGGAACTAATATGAGTTGTGTGATAAAGGGTTTTCAATACTTTGGTGTAGTTCGGTGAGAAGAGTAATGAGCCTGGAGTCAGAGGATTTGCATTCAAATACCAGCTCTGCCATTGGCTGCTTATGAGATTTGGGCAAATCCCTTCTGCTCCTCAGGCCTCAGTTTGTCATTTGTAAAATGAGGGAAGGGGACTGGGTAATCTCTGAGGTTCCTTTCAGCTCTAAAGCTGGAACTCGCTGTGACCTTGAGGGAGTTGTCTCACTTTTCAGCATCTCTATTTCTCAACCATATAAGTAAAATGGTAAAAAAAAAAAAATGTGACCTCTAAGGCCCCTTCCAGTTACAGAGCTATGTCTATGGGCCTATGCTGCTTCCGAGTGAAATTGGAATTTGGCACAACTGATGAAGACCAAGAAAATGAATGAGATTAAGGAGGATGTGTTCAGCCTCCTCTACAAAGCAGACGCTGTGGGATTGGGAAGAGTAGAGAGAGCAAGTATGGCTGATAAAAAACCAAAATGGTGGAAATGGCTTTCAAGGGAATTAGAAATCCCAGAATTCCACAGGCTATTTGAAAGAGTTCTTCTCCTCCTCTCTCCAGTGAGGATCACAGCCATAACTGTTATTTGATAACAGAAGGGAGGAAAAGAAGGAAATGTCACCAGAGAAAGGAGACAGGAAAAGCCACAGACTGTCACCTCTTTGCCATGAATGTTCAGCTCCTTTCATTTCCCCTCAATCCAAGAAGGGAAAAGAACTGAAGACTGGAGGGCCACAGTAACTATGCTGCTCCCTTCCAATGGGCAGGCTGGAGAAATTTTGTGGTAGAGAAGAACGATTATTGACTCCAGAGCCAGCAGACCCTCATTCAAATTCTTCCAGTCAGTGTCAAATTCTGCCAGCATCTGTGTGATCTGGGAAGTTACTTGAAATCCCTCAACCTCAGTGTTCTTCTCTGTAAAAGGAGGGCTTTGGCATAGAAGGCTTTAGAGACCCCTTCCAGATCTGAATCAAATTACCAACTGGTTTTGCCCCTTAAAATCCTTCCCTTTTCATTTCTGATCACATACATGCCTGCATGTATATGTATTGTGTATGTATATGTGTGTATATATCTATAGATACATACGTGTATATCTATAGATAGAGATATATTGATATAGCTATCCTTTTGCTTCCCATCATTCACACCTGGCCAATCAGTCCTCAATACTGCAGCATTCATGTCATTGCTCCTACTTCCTTGCTCTGGGAGAAAGTCACAGCACTGTGGCCTCAGAGGAGACGACAGATCTGTGCTATCAGATATCATCTGGAACCTCACTATTGGACAGAGGACCTTTTATTTTTGGTGATTGACCATCATACTCCTCAAAGAAGCTCTTCTACATTTTCCTCTATCCTTCAAGTCCCAGCAGAAATCTGACCTTCCAGTGGAAGCCTTTCCTCATCCTTCTTCATCCTAGCATCTTCCTTTCCATTGATTATCCTCAGTTTATCCTGCGTATGTTGTTTGTACATAATTTATTTGCGTGGTGTCTTCCCCATTAGACTGTGAGCTCCTTGAGAGCAGGGACTTTCTTTTGCCTTTCTTCATATCACCATTTCTTAGCACAATGTTGGACACACACACCTAATAAATATTTATTGACTGACAGACACCATGACACAATGAAAAGAGCATTGGATTCAGAGTCAAAGGACCTGGGTAGAAAACCCAGGGATATTGCTTACTTTGTGTGACTGTTTCTCCAGCTCTCTGGGTTTCCATTTCCCCAACTATAAAATGAGGGGAGGTCTATTACCTGACCTCAGAGGTCCAGTCCAGCTTCAGATCTAGGATTATAGAATCTCCATACCACTGATACCAGCCCTACCACTTCTCTCTTTCTCTCTCACCAAATGTCACCACCTCCAACTTCTCTAAGAAAGCTGAAGCCATCTGTCCCAAGGTACTTCATCTTATCTCCACACAACTTGAAATCCCCCCCACATCTTACCTTCTCTTAGTGTTTGCTTTGAGGAAGTATCTTTTACTCAAGGAAGAGGTGACCTTTCTTCTTGCCAGTCCCTATAGTTTTGCTCTCAGTGCCACCCTTTCCTATCTCCTCCAGGTCTTTGCCCCCTTGATCATCTTTTTTTTATCCTCCTATCTACTTTCTATCATCTAGACACATTCACAGATCTTCTCTATTTAAAAAAAAATTCCTCTACTCTGTCACTGCTGTTAGATCTTGTACTCTCTCTCCTCCCACTTCCAAACTCTTAGAGTTATCTAAGAATTATCTATATGTTTTCTTGACACTTCACCACCCACAGATTTTTCATCCCCTTGAAATTTGACTTTTGGCCACTCAGCTGAAGCTGTTTCTCCAAGGTTACCAGTAGTCACTTTGTCTGCAGAATCAGACGACCTTTTAGACTTTTCTCGTTAATTATCATCTGGATCATGCTTTAGCTTTCAACACTTAGCAATCACCCTTTCTTACTGGCTTTTCTCTTTTCCCCTCGTTTCTAAGATGCAGCTTTCTTCTGGGCCAGCTTGTCCTCATTCTCCTTTGCTGAGTCATGAACCAACTTCTCCCATCCCCTATGTGAATTTGTTCCCAAGGTTCTGTCTTGGACCTTGTTCTTTGCTATTCTACCCTATTTTTCTCATTAATCTACTCTTATAAGTTCCATTTTTAAGATTACAAATTTTAAAAGCTGGAATATTTCAGCAAATAGCAGGGGGGTGGATAATTATATGAAATCAGGACTTTCAATTACACAGACTGTTCTGCTCTGTTTTTTCATTTTTTCATTGTTTTTAATTTTTCATTATTGATCTTTTCTTTATTTTCCTCTTTTCTTGCATCATGACCACTACTAACCCACATCCCCCCAAATAAAAGTGCTTTCTCTTAAAGATATGCATATTCCAGAAAAAAATTAACATTTTGTCTGCATATGGAAATGTATGTCCCAATGTGCAGCCAAAGTCTAACATCTCTCTGCCAGGAACGGGGAGGCATGCTTCCTCACCAGTCTTGTGGATAATAAATGATTAGTCATTTCATCAGTCACATATCTTAAATCTTTCAATGTCAGTTTCCTTTACATTATTATACAAATTGTTATCTGGTTCTGATAACTCCACTCTTCAGCAGCTCATCTAAGTATTTCGGGGTCATTTCTTCCAGCACAACAATATTCCACTAAATTCCTGTAGCTATTCCCCAGCTGAAGGTCACCCACTTTGTTTCCAAGTTTTCCTGTAAGAAAAGTGCTTCTATAAATACATTTACTCAAGTTAGACCTTTCCCTCTGTCTCTGACCGTTTTGTAGGGCTGGCGCTCATTTCAAGGATATACAACACAGCTTAGGGAGCTTTTGGCCAGAGTTCCAAGTGTCTTTTCTGAACATTTGGAATAATTCCCAACTCCCACGGCAGTATTTTGGTGTGCCAGCCCTCCTACAGCCCTCCGGAATTGGTTTTCTCTTTCTCATCATGTTTGCTAATCTGATGGATATAAGGCATAATCTTCCAAGTTGCTCTAATTTGCATTTCTCTAATTATTAGATATTTGAAGCATGTTTGTATGATTGCTGGTAGCTTGAATCTCTTCTTTGGAAAATTTCCTGTTTCTATCCCTTAACCACCATCATTATGGTCACCCTGCCTTGAGAGCTCTGTCACCCTTCTCTCTTCAATCTCCATTGCTGCGCGTTTCTAGTCAGGTTCCAGATATTGTCATTCATACCTTCACAACAGTTTTCATGTAAATCCCGTCCTCTTCACTGACCCAGCATTACGCTCAACATGGTCTGGTCTCCTATTAAGTTTGTCTGGAGTCTCTTCTCACTCCAATCCACATGGGCAGGAAAGTGCTCTTTCTAAAGTGCAGATCTGACCATGTCGCCTCCATACTCAATAAATTCCATTGGTTTCTTTTACTTTTACGATCAAACATAAACTCCTTTGTTTGACATCAACACTCTTTAAGACCTGGCCCCTTCTTGCCTCTGAGTCCTTAGATATTAACACACATGGAAACATACTCCATATAGTCCAGACATACTGTCCTACTTGCTATTCTTTACACCAACATTCATCTCGTGTCTGGGTGCCTTTGTGTTATTGGTGTCCCATGCCTCCAAGGCACTCTGTCTTCACCAACCCATCTTAGAGTCTCTTGCTTCCTTCAAAACTCAGTTCAAATAGCATCTTCCACATGAAACTTTTCCTGATCTCCCTAACTGCTAGTTCTCCCTTACCCAAATGACTTTTATCCATTTGGTATGAAAGGCATAGCGACAGGGTTCATGTCCTGATATATACTGACTGTGTTACCTTGGGCAAGTCCCATAACCTTTTAGTATTCTAGGTTATTCTTCAAAACTCTAAGTTATAGAGAAGGTATCCATCCATATTGGTAAAGAAAATTTCCTCACCAAAGAGTTTTCTACACCAATGAAAGCTCTTCTCCCTCTGTCCACAGGGGAAGTCATACCCTTACATGTGGGTACAAAAGGAATATAACTTTTGATCATTTATACATCACAAGGTATCTTGGGGTTTGAGGGTCAGATTTTTTTTTCTTCTATGCTTATTTACTCTATCGTTGGTTGTTTTTGTTTTCTCTTTTAAACTGGGACAATTAACTCTTTTGTATTGTGTAGTTTTCATTTATGATTTCTGGAAATATATTTCTGAAGTGCCAGGCTTTGATAAAAACCCATTGAGATTCAACTGGAGATACTTGACTATCCCTTTAAACCCAAATCACTCTGAATTTCACTGACTGGCCAACAAAGAGATCCCAGACCAAACCTCACTTGATCATTGTTTCAGTTTTGATGAATCAGAGTGAGTGTAAATAGCAATTGTTTCTGTCCTGACTAGAAACTCAGAATCTCCTCCTCCCTGGCTGATACTTTTGTGAAGGCAAACTAGGCCATCTTTTCTCTAAATTCTTACCTAGCCTGTGATCATGGAATGGGTGTTGCCTCAAACAAACTGAGACCTGGGAAAGGTCTAGCTGTAAAAGGCCAAGGTCTCCCACTGCATCTGGGGCTATGGCCAGTCATCCTGACCTTTATCTTGCCACTGGACCAATGACTCTGGAGGAGAGAGTGATACTGATACCTTTGAATAGCTCTACCTCATTCAAATCCAATTCATTTGCAAGTCAAGACATTACCCTCCTGATGTTATTGATGCTCTTCAAGGATGTTGAATGAATGAGAACAAATACCATTGAAATTACAGATGTGTTGACTATCTGGTCCTTATATCTATTATTACATATCTGCAGATTTTCTCCTCTATCATCCTCCCCTTTAGAATGTAATTTCCTTGAAGACATGGATTGTTACATTTTTGTACATGCTTTATAAGAACCCAAAACAGTGCCTAGGGCATGCCAGGCCCTTAATAAATGCTTGCTTGAAACTGATAACTCTCCATTAAGCCACTCTTTTTCCATTGCCTCCATCTTTTCCAAGAAGTCATCCTGAAGGGTTTGTTGAAGGGTCAACGACCCCTTGTGTTGTCTAACCCCTGGCTGCCACAGGTGTACTTCTTTGTGAGGGATGCTGATGTTTTTGGTTGAAGTATCATGATGACCGATGCCTTTGATTTTTTAGCATGCTCCAGTCAATGGAATGGCCATTGGGTTATTAGTTTTCATTTTCCTATAGCTACCTCTGGTTCTTAGAAAGAGAAATTTGCAGCTATTTCATGTTTCCAGAACACAAATAGATGAGTGCTTTTCTGCCTATATAGGTGATTACCAGAGTATTTTTCTGACTATACAGACAAGAGCCTGAGTTCCAGATAAGTTCCTAGAAGGAAAGAGTAGCAAGATAAGTTAGGTACCTTGTCTTCTTTATGACTTTTAGAATATTGGGTTCCTTCAGATCAGGCAGAAAAGAACTTTATTTTTTTTGGCGGAATAGTGGTGTGAGTTTCAGGCTCCTGAGAAAAGATTGTTTTTCTTTCTTAAAGCCTGTTGAGTATGTTCTCTGAATATAATTCTTATTCCCACTCAACCACCCACTCACCCCCACCAGCCCCATCCCACTCTCACATTCTTCCATCAAAAGGTTTTTCATAAACATTTCCACAGTCTGTCTTACACTTGACCTTTGGAGAAAATCAATCAGGATGTAAAACTATGGATACTCAAATAGGAATATCTGATTTTTTAAAAATTAAAAATGCTTTCTCTTTCACCTTTAAAAATCTTTTCCTGGTAGGGAAATTGAAAGCACAAGCAGAGGCTTAGTGATTGGCTCTAGAGGATAAAATAACTTTTGTATCTTTAACAATTCCCAAGATCTGAACTTTCAGGTTAAATTTTATTGGATACTTTAAAATAAGTACAATTTAAAGGAAAGTTACTGAAGCAGTGTTCTAAACTGGAAACAACATTGCACTGGAATTCAGAGAACCTGAATTTGAATTCTAGATCTGCCACTTACAACCTGAGGGACTTTGAAAATATCACTTAACCTCTCTGAAACTCAGTTTCCTTCTCTGAAAAAAAATAGGACACTGGAATAGATGTCTACTAAGCCCTTGCCAGCTCTAAACAAATGCTGCAATTTTCTGTTTAATAAAATTTGTGTTCACTGAAGAAGTTTATGGGGTAGCTAGGTGATTCAGTGGATAGAACAAAGAGCCTGGAATCAGACACTTCTCTTCCTGAGTTCAAATCTGGCCTCAGACACTTAGCAGTTGTGTGACCTTGGGAAAGTCACTTAACCCTGTTTGCTTAAGTTTCCTCATCTGTAAAATGACCCAGAGAAGAAAATAGCAAGCCACTTCAGTATCTTTGCCAAGAAAACCCCAAAATGGGGTCTTGAAGAATGGGACATGACTGAAACTACTGATCAGCAACAACAGACTGTGGTCTTTAATGTGTAAGGTCCCTTTTTCACCTATGCATTTGTTGAGCACCCATGATATAAACAGCTGTTATTCATGGGACCACAGATTGAGAGCCAGAAGGGACCTTTGAGATTTTGTCAAATATTCACATTTTATAGATGAGCTTGAGCCCTCAGGTCATATAAGCCCTTTCTCTATGAGCCCTTTCTCAAAGTCATATAAGGAGGGAGTGCCAGAGCCAAGTACTCAGAATCAAAACCCAACAGTCTTCCCAATGCATTGTACTGGTGTGTGTGTGTGTGTGTGTGTGTGTGTGTGTGTGTGTATGTGAGCATGGGGGCGCATACAGGTAGCAGCAGCAATGCAGCCAACTCAAAGATTTTATTTTTCGTTTTTCTATAGCTAGTTCTGGCTCAGAGAAATAGAAGCTTGGAGCTATTCCAGAACATAAAAGGGTAAGTATTTTATGCCTATACAGAAGGAGAATCATTAAATTTTCAGTGTGATCATTTTTAATCTCAGAAACTGGCAAATGCCATGAATCTGGGATTGATTCATTGTTTTGAATTAAGAAGTGACAGAGAAAATATTAATAATTCAGATAAAACTTCAAAGTATGTCGCACATACTTTTTGGGGAGGAGAGCCAGTTATGTAATATTTGCCAGCACACTGAGAGGTGGGGGAAAGAGTCTACTTCTGGCTTCCATGGGAGAATGTTCTGGGAGGAGTATGAGGAGAGATAGCATTTGAGCAAGATAAGATGTTGATTTGGGAATGGGGAGGGGATATGGATAAATTTGAGATAAATTGAGGGAAATTTTGAAGGAAAACTATCTCTTGGCCCAGATATTGGTTCTATTCTATACCCAGGTTAAAGAAGTAGGATCAAAGACAATTAAGAGGATATAAAAGGATTAAGAAGGATGATGTACATCCAAGGATGATTAAGGAGTAGAATCTGATAAAGAAGATAGAAATAAGAGGAGAACCTAGTTGACAAGACTTGGCAAAAGTAAGTAATATAAGTTAAATGGAACAACTGAAGGGTAAAGCAAATTGGCACAGTGGATTGGTGGGTGAAGCAAGATGCAGATGGGATATTGGTACATCATGAAAAAGAAAAGTGGAGTATGACCCTGAGATTGTAATGAGACTAAGATAAAAAAGGTGAATGGGATTGTCAAGTTACTAATAGTGAAAATTGGCTGCAAAAGTATTGCTTAGGGTGGAGAGGTAAATACCCACAAGTATCTTATTTTTAAGACAATACTGAAGATATTAACATTGACCTGGTTGTGGAGTCAAAGGATCTGGGTTCAAATCCTACCTCTGATATTTTCTCTTTGTGTAAAATTGTGTAAATCATTTCACTTCCCCACACTTCAGTTTCTCCATCTGTCAAATAGATGGACTCTGATTTGCATCAGTTGTGTGATGTTTATATTTCTGTCCCAACTGAATGATTGTTATCTCTGTTTTGTGTACAAATTTATGTCCCTGTAGAGGACAAAGTGAAAGAAGTCAAAGACCCGATTTTTCCACTCCGGGTTACGAGGCTCGATGAAGCCATCCTAAAGGAAAAACAAGCTAAGTATCAATGAGAGGAGTATGGGGAGCGGAGATTTGTTCTTTTTCTTTTTAGGAAGTTAGAGAGTAGAAGAATTTTGCACAGAGTAGAAAGGGAATGAAAAGAATGGCTACAAAATTAGACTTTTTAAAAGAGATTAGAGACTCTTCCTGAAGTGAAGGGAGATGGATTATAAGAACCTGCTTGTTCTCCACATAAAGCTAGAGTGAGGCAACAGAAGCCATCTGAGTAAAATATACAATAAGGGTCTGCAAAAGAATCAAAGAGTAGTAATAGTAGTTGAAACTCAGGAATACAAAAATAGCTATATGTCAACCTTATAGCAATAGAAAAGTCTATTGTCTTCCCAGGATATGTATTCAAAACCAGATGACCTTCCAGAATATATCAAAATAGACAACTACCCATTTCCCATGATTCCTATGAGTGTGAGTAGCACTGCCAAAAGAAACTTAAAAGTATGGCAAGTAGTTCAGAGTTGGAGGTCAGAGGGTTGAACTGAAGGGTACTGAGGCACAAATAATGTTTTCTTCCACTGTTGCCCAGTTATGGCAAAGGATGTGGAAATGAAAAAATAATCTGGGAAGTGAAGGGCTAGCAAAGAAAGTGATGTCCATTAATGGTGTATGGATTTTGAAACCATGGCTTGAAATAGAGGGTTGACTGATTCCAGGCCAGAGGTGAAGTACCCTTTAAAAATATCATTTGTAATATATTTGTTAGGTGTCTTGCACATCTAGTATAAAAGGCTTTAAACTAAACAGGATGCAAGAGCAAGAAGGTTGTGTATGCATATCCCAAACTAAATACTATAGTGAATAGGTAACATAAAGGAAAAATAATGGTGATTGAGATAGTCAGAAATTCTTAGGAGACAAAATACAAGAAAGAAGACATTATCAAAACCATTGTCCTCGAAAGAATATACACATTATGGAATTATCTCTTCAAGGTACAGTCCTTTCATATGGAGCTATTTAGTGCTGAAAGAGGAAAAAAAAGTACTTTTCATAAGGAAAAAAGATCTAAATCAATTAGTAAAAGCTATTATTTCTGTCATAGGTTAACACTTTGATGCCTGAAAGGAGTGGAGAAACAAAATGGGTTTAATAAAAAAAACAAAAAAAACCCTGCTAGGATCAATGTAAAAAGAAGCAGTTGTCAAAGGAGGTGTGAGCAGTTGGGATAAAAAAATGAATTGACAAATACAATGAATAGTTCAGTGGTTTCAAGGGGAAGTGAAATAGTCTTTCCTTATTAAAACTTGGGGGCTATGAGCATGAAGAAATGTGGTTTCAGGGGCACAGTGTGATGGGAACTTAGAGCGTAATGGTCCCTTAGTTCATTTGCATATAGAGCGTAATGGTCCCTTAGTTCATTTGCATATAACTACTTAAGATGAGAACTTTTTTAAGCTGAGACATCATAAAATTATTTTGAGATCAAGGGATGATGAAACAATTATGGTTGGCTTCCCAGTGGAGATTTGGTGAGTTCCTTCAGGAGCGAAAGGTGAGATGTTAAGTGCCAGGAGGTACTGCTTTGGGCCATTGGGGCGGCTGAAGTTGAGGTTGGTGTGGTGAAGAGACTGAAAGATGGCCAAGAGAGGAAGGCTTAGCAGGTGACCATTTTTGTTCAGTTGAAGCTGTTTGAAGAAAACAGCAGCAGGAGCAGATAGGTGGGAAGAAGTCTGCTAGTCTGCTAATTCCTGATTGGCTGAATAAAGATTACCACTGCTGTTCAGGGTTGTCATAGAGTTTAAGAGAAGTAAAGCCCTTCAGAACAGCCTGTTGCTCTGCCCCCTTCTTATGATGCTCCATAGTGAGAATAGTTTAGAATGAGTGAGCTGGGAGTAGCCATGTGTCCATGTGAGAATTAGGAGGCACAACAATGTAGGTGGAGACACACCATGGTCCCATTTCACACAAATGCTCAACTTTTAGGAAAGGAGAACTGAGTCCTAGTGCAAGGAGACATATTTGACTTCCTAGTTATTCCTGATTATTTGTGGAATGAATCAAATGGCTAAAGTATGACTGCAGGTGAGCATACATTTTTCCAAAAGAAACAAGATAGGTAAAGGGGGAGAGGGAGTTAAAACAAGATAGGAAAAAGTAGTATTGCATAGTAAGAAGGTATACTCATGTGAGGAAATCCAGGGTTCAGAGGTGGGAAATAAGATGGAGAACATTTCTGTGAAGATCAAAGGAGGGAGAAACAGAGATCTTGTCATATGGAGTATTATAGGTGAGCTGGAGCCAGCTTAAGCCAGCTTCTGAGAGCCAATTGTTAAATTTTCAATGTGAATATTTACATTTCAGAGACTGGCAACTGCTACAAATCAGGACTTTGCTTATTGTTTTGTTCGTTTTTCTAGGCAATCAAGAGAAAGAAAATGTTAATAATGCAGATTAAATGTAAAAATGTGTCCTTTTTTTTCTACATCCCGTCCCAGAAATGATTGTTGAATATTTACTAGCACACTACTACAGACCACCAAGGCAGAAAAAGGAAACAGATGAAGGGTTTAGAAAACAGATCACCAGCCTGGCACAGAGGCATGATAGCAATGGAGGGTTCCAATTATTCAGACATCTGCTAGAGTTCTTTCTCTGCCAAAAGCATAGCAGCTGATAACTTCTTGATTTGCTTTAACAATAATTTCATCCTTTCAAAAGAGCAAATTCTTTTCTCTATTTGATTCTCACTAACAGGAAGCAAGTGGTTGCTGTTATGTAAATGATTGGAACCTTGAGAAACATCACACTCCTTCTAAGAGTTAGTTTGAAGGAAGGAAAGGAAAGCCTATGTATTGTCTGACATGCCCCCATAACTTTCAGGAAATCAGATTAAAAAATATTCAGAGGAAATAGAGGTAAGCACTGACAGACTAAAATTCTACATAAATCATTATTCTACCAAATGGGAGATTCTTAAGAAAGCAATTCTGAAGACAATTCCAACAAGGAGTGTTGCTTTTGAAAAGTAAGGCAAACTGAGAGACAGAGTTCTGAGCGTGACAAATTTATTAGTTAGACTAGCAGTAATCAATATATTGGGTCAATAGTCTCCTTCAATGGCCAAAGACCTTAAGTGAGGGCTGACACAGCCTTTTATAATAATTAGCAAGATTATACAGTAAAATCTTGAGCAACATAGGTGTGTCTTCTTCTAATTGGTTATGGATGACATGGTCAGAATCAAGATTACATCGTTTGAATCTCCCCTTCCAAAACCCTCTTATGCACAACTAAGACACATGATTGTGATTTGAGACTCAAGAGAAAGGTTCCCAGCTGATGGGAGTTTCTACAATAGTTGAAATTAATGAGATTTGACCTTTTAGGTTAATCAAGTTTCTCTGGAAAGTGGTTTTAAAGGTGGAGGTAATTACAAGAGAAAAACTTGACCTTTAGGCAAGTTCCTGTGGATTGTGGGGCAGTGGGTGAAGTTTATAAGGGAAAGTAGCTTGAAAAGAGAATATTCAATGTAGCTTGATTAAGTCTTAGCAAAATAAAAGTAAAATCAATTTCCATTTTTGCAAGTGTGAAAATGGAATTTATCTAAGACACTTCAATTAGAAATGAAAACTATTGCAGACTAGATTTAATGTGGATGGATTTTAAAGTGTGGCATGGAAGCTGAGAGAGAAAGGGAGAGAGGGGGGAGAGGGAGGGAGGGAGAGGGAGAGGGAGAGGGAGAGGGAGAGGG
>NW_027186458.1:4688710-4693316 GCF_028583685.1 Petaurus breviceps papuanus | reverse complement strand
AGAGAGAGAGAGAGAGAGAGAGAGAGAGAGAGAGAGAGAGATTTTTATGTTAGGAGAAAAAGGAGAGTCAGAGACCAGATGTTTATTTGGGGTGGGTGGGATGATGTCAATACAGAGAAGGAAGGACTGTCCAATACTGACTTTGCTCATTTCTCTGACAAGAAGGATGAGCCTTACACTGGAAATGAAATGACAAAAAATGACTAACGGGACTAATCCCCTAGATAAGTAAAAAGATAGTAAAAGAGTACCTCATTGCCCTTGTTTCATTCAAGCCACCAGAACAAGATGAACTACATCCTCAGAAAGTGATTGTTGAGTCACTGTCAGTAATATTCCATAATATTTGAAAAATAATGGGAAGTGGGAAATGGACCAAAAGTTTTTCAGAGGGAAAACTCTGGCAAAATTAAAAAAGGAAAAAGGAAAGCGAATAGAGTCAGCAAAGTGAAAGCCAGTGAGCTTTATTTTGACTCCTATGAAAAATTCTAAAAATGATCCTTACCTACTTGATAAAGATAAAGGGATTAGGGTGATTATAAAGGAGTAGCAAATAAAGGCAATGGTCAAAACAGGCTAACCTCATCTTCTTTTTAGGCAGTATTATTATATTAGTAAATTAGAGAAACATTGTGGGTGTAGCTCCCTTAGATTTTGAAAAGCTGTTCATGCATCTTTTTGTGAAGGTAAGGGAGAGAGATGGACTAGAATAATATACTCAGATGGATTAAGAACTGGTGGCATGGCAGCAATATGAGAGGAGCTGTTGCTGGTTCAATGCCAGGGTGGCAGGGGGTCTCTTCTTCAGTGACCCAGATATATGAATTTGGTCCTGTGCTGTTGAACATTTTTTTAAAATGATTTGGATCAATGCATAGATGGCTTATTCATTAAATTCACAGATAGCACAAAGCTGAGATGGAAAGCTTACACACTGGATGAAAGACATGTTCTAAAAGGATATTGAGAAGCATTGAGCTGGATCATTTTTTTTTTTTGCTTTTTGGAGGGAGAAGATAGGGCAATTGGGGTTAAGAGACTTACCCAAGGTCACATGGCTAGTAAGTGTTAAGTGTCTGAAGCCGGATTTGAACTCAGCTCCTCCTGACTCTAGGACCAGTGCTCTGTTCACTGTGCCACCTAGCTTCCCTGTGCTGGATCTTATAAGATGAAATTCACGAGAGATAAGCAGAAAATCTTGGTATGAAAAAATAAAGCTGTAGTGGTATACAGTGAGGAAGTGTTGAGGTTTAGGGTTTAGATTAGGGGTGTTAAGGCACCAAAATATCAACATGCTGGGTCCTGCCAAATGAATTCAACTCAAGTCTTCTTTCAGTCAAAGTAAAGCAAAGTTTTTTTAGAGATTTCCTTAATGGGTAGACTCTTTTTTTTTTTTTTTTTACAACAGGCTTTTGTCTTTATTTCTAAATGTGGTGAAGGGGAGGGGAAGAAGTGGGAGGGATAAGGTGGATCATTGTTGATTGAAAAAAGTTATAAAATTAAAAATATATTTTTATATAAAATGCTGTATTAACTTCTAGTTTACATCATTCATTTATGCAAGATTTTGAGTTACAAGTTTTCTCCCTACCCACCACCCCAAAATATCAATCCCACTGGATATCCCCTCCTCCAATCTGCTCTCTCCCATATCTTCCCCCATTCCCCCTCTGACTTTCCAGTAGGGGACGGTGGATCTCTATGACCCAGTGCCTATGTATCTTATTTCCCAGTTACATGTAAAATAATATTAATATATATGTGTATATATATATATAAAACATTTTATTTTAAAGCTTTGAATTCCAGATTTATTCCCTTCCTCCCTTGGCACCCACCCTTATTGGGAAGATAAGCAATTCAATATAGGTTGTACATGTGTAGTTATACAAAACATTTCCATAGTGGATATATTGTAAAAGACTGACTGTATTTCCCTCCCTTCTACCCTACCTCCTACTTGTTCTATTCTCTACTTTGATCCTGTCCCTTTTCAAAAGTGGGTGCTTCTAACTTCCCTCCCCCCCCAGCCTGCACTCCCTTCCATCATTCCCCCTCTCATCCCCTTCCCCCCTGTAGGGGTGAGATATCCTATTTGGTGTGTATGTCATTCCCTCCTTAAGCCAAATTCAATGAAAATAAAATTAACCCATTCCCTTTTGCCTTCTTGTTCTTCCCCTCCATTGTAACCATTTTCCCTTACCTCTTCTATATGAGATCGTTTACCCCATTCTGTCTCTCCCCATCTCCTCTCATTATATTCTTCTCTCACCTCTTAATTTCACCTTTCAAGTATCATCCCTTCCTATTAAACTCATCCTGTGCCCTCTATCTATGTATACCTGTACACATATATATATATGTACACATTCATATATGTATTCATATGCCCATATAAACTCCTGTATAGACATATGTATATATGTGTGTGTATGTGTATATATACATTTCTATTCCCTTCAACTATCCTCATACTGAGAAAAGTTTCATAAGTTACAATTATCATTTTTCCATGTAGGAATGTAAATAGTTCAACTTTGATAAGTTCCTTATGATTTCTTTTCCCCATTGACCTTCTCATGCTTCTCTTGCTTCTTGTATCCGAATGTCAAATTTTCTACTCAACTCTGGTTTTTTCATCAAGAATGCTTGAAAGTCCTCTATTTCACTGAATGACCATATTTTCCCCTGAAACATGATACTCAGTTTTGCTGGGTAGGTGATTCTTGGTTTTAATCCCAGCTCCTTTGACCTCCAGAATATCATATTCCAAGCCCTTCAATTCCTCAATGTAGAAGTTGTCAGATCCTGTGTTATCTTGATTGTGTTTCCACAATATTCAAACTGTTTCTTTATGGTTGCTTGTAATATTTTCTCCTTGATCTGAGAATTCTGGAACCTGGATATAATATTCCTAGGAGTTTTCTTTTTGGGATATTTCTCAGGAGGTAATGGGTGGATTCTTTCAACCTCTATTTTGCCCCCTGGTTCTAACACATGAGGACAATTTTCCTTGAGAATTTTTGAAGGATGATTTCTAGGTTATTTTTTGATCAGGGCTTTCAGGTAGTCCAATAATTTTTAAATTATCTCTCCTGGATCTATTTGCCAGGTCAGTGGTTTTTCCAATGAGATATTTCACATTGCCTTCTATTTTTTCATTTGTTTGGATCTGTTTAATAGTATTTTGATTTCTCATAAAGTCACTAGCTTCTATTTGTTCCAATCTAATTCTGAAGGAATGATTCTCTTCAGTGAGCTTTTGAGATTCTTTTTCCATCTGGCAAATTTGGCTTTTAAGGCATTCTTCTCCTCATTAACTTTTTGAGCTTCTTTTGCCATCTGAGTTAGTCTATTTTTTAAGGTGTTATTTTCTTCAGTCAGGTTGTTGACTCTCATTTCATAATTTTCTTGCATCATTCTCATTTCTCTTTCCAATTTTTCCTCCACTTCTTTTATTTGGTTTTCAAAATCCTTCTTCATTTTTTTGTTTTTGTTTTTCTGCTTTTTGGAGTGGGGAGGGAAGGGAAATTGGGGCTAAGTGACTTGACAAAGGTCAAAGTTTATTTTTGTGTCCAGTGTCTGAGGCTGGATCCAAACCCAGGTTCTCCTGACCCCTGCACCACCTAGCCATCCCTCAAAATCCTTCTTAATGTCCTCTATGGCCTGTAAGCAGTTCATATTTTTCTTGGGAGCTTTCGGTGCAGGAGTTCTGACTTCACTGTCTTCCTCCTGTTCTATTCTTTGATTGTTTGTGTCCCCAAAATAGGAGTGTAAAGTTGGGTTGCTCTGCTTGCTTTGCTTCCCTCATTTGCTCGTGTTGCCACTCAATTACTTGACTTTTGTGCTTTTTGCCACAGTAGGACTCAGCTACCAGATAGGGGAACTTTGTCTCAAATCACTGGGGTTTTCTCAGATGCCAAAGGTATTATGGGTGCCTGAAGCCTCCACATGCTCTGGCAAGTTGGTCGAACACCCCAGGACCTCCACCCTAGACAGCAATCCAGATCCAAGCAGGTTAAAGCAAGAGAAATTACCCCTCAGACTGGTTACTTGGTCCCTCTACAATCTGCAAGCCAGAAGCTGAAGCTGCTGCTGCACGACCACAGTGCCTCAGCAGCTTCTACTTCCAGGGGGTAAGGCCGGACCACACCCCCAAACTCCCAGTTCCCCAAATCCACACTGCACTGTCTCACTTTGTCCTTTGCATCTATGGGTTGATAATTCTGGAAACCTCCACAGCTGCTGGTGATCTGAAGTCCCTTCAGCCAGAGGCTTGTCAGGCCCACCCTGGGGCTAAAACTTCCAGCTTGCAGGGGGCTGGGCTTGGCTTCCAAAGTGCTGTGCTGGCCACTTTGTGCCAGCCTGCCGGGCTGTCCTCAGAGGGAGGTTAGCTTCTCTGTGTCATTTTGTGGGTTCTACATCTCCAAAGTTTGTTCAGAGTAATCTTTTACATGAATTGGAGGATGTGGATGCCAGAGCCCCAAGGAAGTCCTGTTTCTACTCTGCCATCTTGACTCCACCCCCCAATGGGTAGACTCTTAAGGAGCCTAAGTATGTGTGAAGCTTGTATTGACAAGCAGGACAGAACAATCTGACACAGACT
>NW_027186458.1:4666210-4683710 GCF_028583685.1 Petaurus breviceps papuanus | reverse complement strand
ATCTTCTGAATACAAATCTACCTATCTCATTTGCTAATGACTGAAGGCCAGGAAGAGAAGGCAAATCCTTTTCACTGACCTTTGAACCATGAGGGGTCTCCTATGCCCACTGTTGTCTCCAACTCATTTGCTTATTGGCTATGACGGAGACAGATTCTCTGCAGAAGCTTCAGGAATGTGGGTGAGTGGGGATGTCAAAGTAGACGGGGGATGTTTTCCCTTTGCTTGAGATTTTGTCTTGGTCCATTTGTGACTTTTGCTGTGTATATAGGCCTTGCAGAGGATTTCGAGCAGAGCGATAAAGCTACATAGCAGTGATTGATTTTAGTTCGACAGGAAATGCCACCACTAAGATATCATTTCATAATTATGACTTCATACTTTTTGTAACAAGTTGCTATTGATTCTTTTTTAAAAAAAGTTTTGGAGTAGCTAATTTGTAATCAGGGAGAGATAAACTTTTAGGCATGAAATGATTGTGGAATATGAGGGTCATTAGGGAGTCAGAGTGGTTCAACAGAAAGTATATCAACCATGGTGCCAGAGGAAGTCTGGGTATGACAGCAGTGATGATGATGATTGATGATGATGGCTATTAGTAATATTGATTAATACTAGCTAGCCCTTATCTACTGTCTAAGTTTCCAAAGCTCTTTATAAATATTATCTCATTTGAATGTCACAACAACCCTGGAAAATAGGTGCTATTATCTCCATTTTACTCTACATTTAAATCTCCATTTAAGTCTGAGAGAGTTGCAGTGATTTGCTCAGCTCCCATAAAGCTAGTAAGTGTTTGAGGCTGGAGCTGAACTCAGGTCTTGCTGATTCCAGAGCCAGTACACACTGCAGCGATTAAGAAAATAGCTAACACTTTCAGGTTTGCAAAGTATTTGACAAATAATCTCATGTTTTTTAAAGATAATTGTTAATCTGTTTACTACCCATGATTTACTACCAATGAGAGGATGCCCATCAATTGGGAATGGCTAAACAAGTTACGGATATATGAATGCAATGGAAAACTATTGTGCTAGAAAAATAGTAAAGGATGTGACTTAGAAAAGCATGGGAATATTCACATGAACTGATTAAAATTGAAGGGAGCAGAACCAGAAGAAAAATGTATACTGTAACAGCAATATTGTAAAGAAAGTCAACTTTGAAAGTGTTAGTAACTCTGATTGACACAGTGACTCACCGTAATTCCAAAGGACTCATAATAAAACATGTTATTCGCCTCCAGGTAGAAAATCGATGACCTCAGAGTGCCAATGGAAGTATATCTCCTGGAATTATTTTCTTGGTTGTTGATACTGTGTTTTGTGTTTTGGGGTTTGTTTTGGGGGGGAGGGGTTGGAACATAACTAAGAGAGAAAATTGTTTTGCATAAATAAAAAAAAGGAAGTTAATGTCCTAGAAAAATTCATGTCTTTCCTGCCAACAAGGAGAAGAGAACTCTTCAAACTGATCCTCAGAGCCTGAGCCCACCCACCATGAACCCTGTCATTAGCTCTAATGCTGAAAAAAAATCCTGCCAACGCAAAAAAAAAACAAAAAAATTGAGCATCTGTTAATGAATGTCTTCTGACTTTCACCTCATGTAGAATTCTGTGGATAAGCTTTTCAGCTAATCATTAGAACTACGTGTTGTTGAGAAACTGCATTGCATCTCTGATATTAAAACATGTCCTGAAAAGTGAAATTTTGGTGACGGCTGGAATTTTTCCAACTTTAAGCCACTCTAATAGAAAACAGTCTATCAGGGAGAACAGAGATATTGTACTTACCATTATGCGTACTTGTGGTCTCTCCTCCAAAAGAATGCAAGCATCTTGAGAGTAGGGTTTGGCTTCATTGTAATTGCAGCCTCAGAGTCTGGGGCCTAGCATAGGGACTGGAGGGACTTATTGATTGGTTGATTACTGTATAAAACCTAATAAGTGTTTGTTGATTGATTGCTATGTGACCAAATTAGAAGAAAGAAAATTTGAGATCTGGCTTCAAAGAATTGAGAAAAAGAGGGGGAGTCATATATAGAGAGAGCATCTTTTCCTGTCCAGAAAGGCAAGGCAACAAGCAGTTACTGACTGATTACTATGTACCAGGCACTGTATTGGGTGACAAAAAGACCATCCCTCCCCTCAAGGAGTTTACATTCTAATGGAGCCAAGACAACACACCAAAGGGAGATTGTGGAGAAAGTACCTGTGATGAGGCACATGTAGAAATGTAGTCAGAAGCAGAGAAGGGAGGGGAATGAAGGATGGTCAGTCCGAGCCCTTCTCCAAGATGGAGGCCCCAAGTAGGAACTTATCAATTGGAAAAAAGGATTGGTGTGGAAGAGAAAGGGATAGTCACAGATGTGTGATGATGGCAAATTTGGGATCAGTGTTCAGCTCCCTCCTGCTGTGCTTCTGGAGGTGAAAGGAGAATGATTAGGGCCTCTGAAGCAATGGTGTGTTGGGAAATATTGAGTAACCAGATCTCAGAAAATGCATGACACACTTTAAAATTTAATCTACCTTATTAACTTTCTCCATCTTAACTCTTAACTCTGGACAATAAACAAAACAATAATCAAACCTTGATTTGTGGAGGGACTTCTGAGTTATTAATGCTTACACTGAAAAATTCATTACTCCTTATCTACCTTTTGAAAGGAAGGAAGAAAATGAAAGAAGGAGGAAGGAAGGGAAAAAGGAAGAAGCAGAGGGAGAAAGAGACAGGGGGAGGGAGAGATAAAGGAAGAATGGATAGAAGGAAAGAAGGAGAGGAGGGAAGCAAAAGGAAGGAAGGAGCATTTATTAAATATAAACATAATCAAGTCCCTTCCATTCTTAAAAGAAAAAAATCCTCTTGACCTGGACACCCTCTCTAGTTTTTTTTTCTGTATTACTACTGATGATGATGATGATGATGATGATGATGATGATGATGATGATGACAATGATGATGATGATGATTGATGATGATGATGATGACAATGATGATGATGATGATGATGATGATTGATGATGATGATGATGACAATGATGATGATGATGATGATGATGATGATGATGACAATGATGATGATGATTGATGATGATGATGATGACAATGATGATGACGATGATGATGATGATGATGATGATGATGACAACTAGCACTTATATAATTTCTGCCATGTGCCAGCGACTGTGCTAAGTGCTTTGCAAATGTTGTCTCATTTAATCCTCACAAAAGCCTTGGGTACTAGCATTTTCATCACCTTCTGGCTAAGGAACTTAGCCAGACATAGGCTATGTGACTTGTCACAGACAATAAAGTTTCCGAGGTTACATTTGAACTTAGGTCTCCCTGACTCCAGGACCACTGCTCTACCCACTGCACCAGCTAGCTGTCATTTCTCCCCTTTTCCTACCAAAATCCTCAAAAGAATAGTTTATCTCCTCTTGCTGCCTCATTCCTTCACTTTTCAGGTTCTTGCAGTCTGACTTTTGACCTAGCTTTTTACTGAAATTACTCTCTCCAAGGTTCTCGTAATCGATTAAATATCTAACTCTTAAAGACTTTTCTTTCTCCTTTGGATGGTCTTCAATTTAATTTGATTCTAAAAGCATATATCACAGATGTAAAAACATTCCAAAAGTAATCCCAGCCCATATTGTTCTTTCTCTTCAATTCTGGACCCAGGTCATTGTCCATCTGACACGAATGTAAAGATATGATAAAGCATGTAGGAAAACAAAATTACTAATTTGTCAAAATGTTTGGAATTAAAAAAATCTTTTTGTGAATACATTTTTTAACATAACCTGAATTTCCCCCTGCACTCTTCTCTTTCCTCTTCCAGAGGGTCATCCTTTATAATAAAATTGTTTTGTTTTAAGAAAAAGAGGAAAAAGTTTTTTTAATAAGAAAAAAAAAACAATTAAAACTTTAAAAAGAAAATCTGGCAATATGTTCAGTGATCCACACCTGCAGACTTCCCATCTCTGAAAAGAATTGAAGGTTAAGTATCTTCATGTGTTTCCTTTTAGTGGCCATGCTTCTTCTTTGTAAGTCTGCAACATTCATTTTCTAATATTTTGTGATTATTTTTCTTTGCACTTACAGAATGTTATAATCATTATGTAAATTGTTTTCTTGGTTCTGCTTACTTCACTTTGAATCAGTTCATGTAAGTCTTCCCATGATTTACTGTATCCATTATGCTCATCATTTCTTACAAAGAGTAATATACCATTACATTCATGTACAATATGTTGTTTAGCCATCCCTCTGTTGATGGGCATCTGCTTTGTTTTCAGTTCTTTATAATCACAGAAAATGCCACTCTAAAATTTAAGTGTATATAAGGTCTTCCTTTTTACTAATGGCTTAACTGGGGTATATGCCCCAACAGTGGATTCTCTGGGTCAAAGGGTATTTAGCCACTTTATTTGCATAATTCCAAATTGCTTTCTAAAATGCTTTTAAAAATTCACAGTTCCATCAATTTGGAGGGGCATGATTATGTATTGGTTATTTCTGAGGCAAAGTTGTAATCCTCCAAGATTTAAATCCAAATATCAGTTTGATGGCCCAAAGAGACAAAGAAAATGTCACCAGGAGGTCTTCAAAGGTTCTGTCACTTCGTCTCTGCAGGACCTTCCAGCACTGCGCAGATCATAGCCCTCATTTCCCTTTGCATCCTGGGTTATTGGTTCACATTCTCCCATGGGCTATCTCCAAAGAATTCACCCAACATTCTAGAGTTCTTTTAAACTTGTTTTAGTAACAGTGTGAAACAGTAGTAAGAATGTTGAAGTCAAAGCACTACAATGCAAATCCTACATCTGATGTGCAGTGTGACCTTGGTCAGGTCACTTATTAACTTTTCTGGGTCTCAGCATCCTCGTCTGTCCGATGAGACTATTGGACTAGAGGCTTCTAAGGATCATTCAAGTTCTCTCATGGGTCCCAATAAAACATTTTGACCATTCCCTGGTCATTAACTGGACAGTTAAGTGATACAGTAGACAGAGTACTGGGCCTGAAGTCAGGAAGACTCACCTTCATTAGTTCAAATCTGACTTCAAACACTAGCTGTGTGACTCTGGGCAAGTCCCTTAACCTTGTCTGCCTCAGTCCCTCATCTATAAAATGAGCTACTGAAGGAAATGGTAAAGCAGTCCAGTATCTGTGCCAAGAAAACCCCAAATGGGGTCACGGGGAGTTGGACATGACTGAACAACAACTGTCATTAATCATGCTTGCCACGTGACTGGCCCAGTATGTTTTCCAATTATCTTTTTTCCTCTTGATAGAACAGGTAACCATTGGAAATATACTGCTGACTACTTAAGGCCACCATGAATCTCAAAAACTATGCACCTTCTGAAAAATCGAAGGTCCAAGGAACCAGGATGTAGACAATCCCAAAATGATTGAATATTCTGAACCATCTCAAGAAAGTGGGGTTCTGAGTAGGTCCATGTTCCTATGAAAAGGTCAGTGGAAAAGTGTAGCCCCCTGCAGCGACAATGAGGACAGTACCCAGGGCACTGGCTACCTAGGTTCTATTTTCCTAGTCACTCATTTCCATAGATCAACTAGAGACTCTTAGTTTACAAAAGCTAAGATGTCTTGAATCTCATAGCTGTTTGGTGATTATTGGGCAATTGGCTATTGTCCGGTCATGGTCATGGGCTAGCCTGAAGGCCTGTACGATATGCTTATGGCTGTCATTAATTAGAATGAGATCACTCATGGCAGGGATCCAGCTCTGAATCTAAAAGAGTTGTCAAAAGGATATGCTAACCTCTGCTCTCTTACTTCCTGCCTAGGAAGCAACAAGCCTCAGCGTTAAGGTCTCTAGGGAGCAGAACCAGAGAGGTTTCTGCAAGTGTCCAGCAGTCTTAGTCTTTTCTCAAAAACCACAACAGTACCACCCAGATGAGTGTTACAGCTGCATCTGGAGTTGGAGGGTATGATTATCGTCACCCATCATGGAGCAAGGCCGGGGTTTCCAGCAGATCAACCTGTCAAGCCGAGACTCCAAGCCCTTCGAGGAGCCAGTCCAGCCTAGTAGAACAGGAATCCATCTGCCATTCTCCCAGAAGTGAACTTCGAGGTGATTCCTGGGAGACAGAACATTGAAGTTCTACAGTTCTGGATAGCAAAAATACATTGGAAACTCTGGTCACTCATTACCAAATGCACTCTCTACATGTGTGACTCAATACCATTGTACTCTAAATTTATGTTTCTTCTTCCCACAGACATTATTTGTATGTATGTTTATAATACATGTATGTATATGAAAGAGTATTCTCTGCCTCACCTCTTTTGGGGGGAAAGTTTCATACTAACTTCTTACTATAACAACTTAGTAAATGCCTTCACTGTAAGTAATTTAAATCTAATGCCTGATTGATAAGGAGAAATACACTGATGAGGACTTTTGTCCTTTAGCGGTAGTATGCCGTGTTACACTATAAGACCCTAGAATGTCACACACAGACCACCTGAGGAGCAAAACTGGAGGGGAGCACCCTAAAGGAAATGTTACTTATTATTAACCCTATAACTCCTTGTGGATGTCTTCTAAGGCAGTGTGACCTCTAGTTAAAAGACACTTACTCTATGACCACACACTATGACTTAGCACCTTAAGTGTACTAGAAAATAACATGACAAATTGCATGTGACTAAGACAACTTTCGTTCTACATAATGTTTTCAATGGACTTTTATTTGTTTGTTTTGCTTTTAAAGATTTCTACCCTGGGACACTAGGATTCACAGATTCCATACAATGTGGAAGCTAGGGTCTTTATTGAGGACATCATCATAAATCCAACTTTCACAAACTAGAAATTATTTCTAACAGAATTTCCAAAGAAACATACCCACAGCATAACAACAATCTAGTGCCAAGACATGTTTCCTTAACTGAGCAAATCAAATGTAATATTTCCTTACAGTTGAAGCCTACTAAAGAGAAGAACCCAAATCCCTGAATCTGTATTGACTTTAAATAATAGATACAAATGGTGAGATAAATAGAAACAGATTTCACCACAATTCAAACAGATTTCTTGCTGTGGTTTCCCAGAATTGACTTAGTTTTTTTTTCCCATTGTTTTTTTCGTGTACAGTGGCCACACAACTTCCTGTCTTTGGAGAGATTCAGAAGCAAAATCATTCAGAAGATCACTAATGCAACCAAAGATGGGGTATTGCTGGGCTGGTATCATGTTTTCCCTATATCTTCCCTTCTTCAGGTTAATCATTCCCAGAACTGAACACAATAGCCTGGATGCAGTCTGAGTACGGGAAAAGGACAGAGGCATTATCCCAAGCCTTGGACATTTGGAGATCTTACCTGTGATTCTGTTATTATTGTTGGTGGTGTTCAGTCATGTCTGACTCTTCATGAGCCCATTTGTGGTTTCTTGGCAAAGATACCAGAGTGGTTTGCCATTTCCTTCTCCAGCTCATTTTAGAGATGAGGAAACTGAGGCAAATAAGGGAAAGTGACTTACACAGCTAATCATATTTGACCTCAGGTCTTCTTAACTCTAGGCCAAGCTCTCTGTCACCTGTAGCACCACTTAGCTGCCTTATTATTATTATTATCATCATCATCATCATCATTATTGCTTTTTGGGGGGCAATTGGGGTTAAGTAACTTGCCCAAGGTCACATGGCTAGTTTTGTGTGTGTGTGTTAAGTGTGTGAGGCTGGATCCAAACTCAGGTCCTCCTGACTCCAGGGCCGGTACTCTATTCACTGTGCTACCTAGCTGCCCCTGCTGCCTTGTTATTATTATAGAGAACTGCAAGTGAGGAAATTTCCCATTCCAGATGGCACCTCTTTTGCAGTTTGTAATCTCAGAGAATTGCCTAGGATTTTAGCCAGTAGGTGTCAGAATCAGAACTTGAACTCATATCTCATTAAAACAGAGGCCAACACTAGGTTATTTATGCTTCTCTGCATCTCAGTCAAGGATTTTAGGTCTTTCTTGATTTAGCAAGAAAAACATTAAAAATTATCCTGGATGTTTTATTAACCACATCTGCGTATTCAGCTAGACCTTAGATAAGGAAGGCCTCCATCTTGAGAGTCTTGCTTGACTCAATGGAACATGATTTTCATGTGTTTTTCAATGGAGAACTTAGGGTATCTGAGGATCTCTTTTCTCCTCAAAATCTCAGTGAATTTCCTCATCCAATAAAAGTTAATTTTATTTATTACATTACACATAAGCACATGGTTGAGAAACTATGTGATTATTTGGGTTGGGAAAGAGAGGAATTGTTTAGATGATTGTTGGGAAATGTAATCTGGCTTGATCATTGAAAGAAACTTAATGCTTGAAGAATTTACAGTTTTATTTTAAATTTTTATACTGAAGGAAATTTGAACTAAGAGCACGAATGAAGCATTTCTGTATTTCATAAAGGTTAGGAATCCAATTTGTGTGTGGCAAAACAGTATTGAAAAACTGTCATTATGTAATATTTATCCAACCCACAGAAATCAATATATCTCTCCCAAGACACACCCACCTCTTTTTGAGGGGAGTGAGGAAGGGAAGGGAGCAAGGAGGGAATTTAAGGCCAAAGCTCTATCTACTTTATCTTGCTGTCTCAGCATACTTCCCCCCTCCCTCTTTTTTTTTTTTTTTGCTTTTTGGAGGGGATTTGGGGTTAAGTGACTTGCCCAAGGTCACATGGCTATTTTGTGTATGTGTGTGTGTGTGTGTTAAGTTCCCCCTCCTGCTTTTGATAAACAGGAGACTTCTGGGATTTATAGGGCAGCTAGGTGGCAGAGGGGATAGAGTGGTGGGCCTGGAGTTGGGAAGACTCATCTTCCCAAGTTCAAATTTGACCTTAGACACTAGCCGTGTGACCCTGGGCAACTCATGTAACCTATTTGCTTCAGTTTCCTCATCTGTAATATGAGCTGGAGAAAGAAATGGAAAACCACTCCAATACTTTTGCCAAGAAAATCCCAAATGGGGTCATGAAGGGTTGGACACTACTGAAAATGACTGAAAAACAGTAAATCTGGGATTTATACCCCTGAAAAAGAAGGTAAGTAACATGCTAAATTTGTACCCAAGACAGGGTCAGATTGAGAAGGGATAGGGATGGGGGCTGCACCTGTTGTTGCATTGATGGAAGAAATTCTCTCTACTGATGCAATGTCAGTCAACACTTTCTCTGTTACTTAGAGTCTCCAGGAGTTGTTCCAGGTGACTAAGGTCTCAGAACCACACAAGCGGTGTATGTGGGAGGTAGGACTTGAACCCAAATATTCTGGTTTCCAGACCAGCTCCACAATACCATGTTGCCAATTAGGAAAAGCTTTTATTCTCATCTTTTCCAAGATGATTTGACATTGAACAAAATAGAGGATAGGATTGAAAATTAGGATGTCAAAGAATTAGAAAAATATGGGTGCCACAGTTAAAGCTAGTTATTTTGTCATGTCTGACTTTCTTTAACACCATTTTGATATTTTCTTGGCAAAGATACTGGAGTGGTTTGCCATTTCCTTCTCCAGCTTATTTTACAGAGGAGGAAATTGAGGCAAACGGTGTTAAGTGACCTGCACAGGGCCGCATGCCTAGTGTCTGAAGCCAGATTTGAACTCATGAAAATGAAGCTTTTGTTTACTGCATTCAGTGTTACACCAACAAAAACATCTGCCTGTCATCCTATAAACATTCTTAAACTTCCCTTCCCTCTAGGACAGAAAGCAGAGATTTTAAAGATTTGTAGTATCCAACAGCTGCTTGGCCCTCAAATGACACATCTGGAAAAGCAAATGAACTATTAACATAAACAAAACTATTGTTTAATTTATCTGAAATTGAAATAAGCCAAAACTTTGCAGAAAGACATCTGAATGCCTCAGAAAGGGAGACGGCTGCTCCCCCAGTCCCAAGGCACAGAATCACCCAATCTGAAATTTGGAAGAGAACCAGCAACATTTCACTTAAGTCATATACAAAAGGAATCCCCACTATCGATGTCTCATGATCATCCAGTGCGTACAGGAGAGTGGCTGAAACCAGGATTTCCCAGAATCTGAGGCTGAACCTCCCCCTCCTCTGCTTCCCTGCCTCAGCATCCCCATATGGCCCGAGGAGCAGCAGCCTTCTGGGATGGATGGTCTGAGTATTTAATTGAAGACCTTAAAAAACCAGGAAGCCATTGCTATTCTAGGTAGCCAACTGCCCTTTGGGAAAAGTCAAATTATTGGAAATTTTTTCCTCCCATCAAGCATGAATTTACATCCATACGTTTTATATCTATTGCTTCTGGTTCTGCCCTCAGGGACCTACAGTATAAATCTAATCCCTCCTTCACTTAAGAACCCTTGAAATAGGTGAAAACAGCTCTCACGTCTCTCCCCCCACCACACACACACATACACACACACACACACACATTGTTCTTTTCTCCAGGTTAAACATGCTAAATTCTTACAACTGACCTTTATATAACAAGAATTCAAGGCCCTTTAGCATCTCAGCTGTGGACATGTTCCAGCTTAGCAATTCTTATGAAGCTGTGACATCCAGAACTTCAGAGGAGATCTGAGGAGGGCACAGAATATTGAACTCCACTTAATGCAGCCCAGTATCAAATTAGCTATTTAGGCTGCCATGTCATGTACTGAGAAATATGAAGCTTGCAGATCCCTAAGATCACCAGATCTTTTTCAGAACTGATGGCTACCTATGCCTCCATCTTGCATTTGTGAAGATGATTTCTGTGCCCAAATGCTAGCATGTACAATGTCTACTGAACTCCCTCTTATTAGATGCAGCCCAGTGCTCTATCCAATCTAGATTCTTTTGGATTGTGACTCTGCCTTCCAGTATCCCTCCCTCCATATCTAATATGTCCAAGCTTTGAGTCATGTCTCTCCTATTCCTGGCTAGCCTTTACATGGCACTTTAAAGTACACACACACACGTGTGTATACATACATACATGCACACGCATATGCAGAGAAAGAAAGGGGGGGTTAGAGAGAGAGACAGAGAGAGAGAGAGAGAGAGAGAGAGAGAGAGAGAGAGAGAGAGAGAGAGAGAGAGAGAGAGAGAGAATGGAGATAAGATGGAAAAAAGGTATTGTCTACCTCCCAGGGTATCAGAATCAAGTCCTCATAATACATAATAACTGAAGAAGGTAGGTGTTACCTTTCTCTCCATCCTATCTCTCAATTTTACAGATGAAGAAAGTGGTATAGAGGTTAAGTAATTTGATCCAGGTCACTCAACTAGTCAGAATCTGAAGCAGGATTAAATTTTGCCCTTTAGCTGCCTGCCATTTGGAAATTTGATGAGCATGTGCTCCATACCATTGTCCAAGTCATTAATAAAAATATCTCCACTGTGCACCTTGTGCTACATTGACATGTCACCCTTAGCAACTAGTCTTCGAGTTCAGCCCTCTGGCATGCTCTGAATCCACATCATTACATTAATGTCTACAAGAATGGCAAGAGATTCTTTACTAATAGCATTACTCTACAGCATCTCGCTCACCTCTTAATTTAGTAATCCTTCAATAAAGGGAATGTGGAGAGACTGGCATGTAATCCCTTATTCTCAGTGAAGCCAAGATGGCCCTTTGTAATCCCTACTTTACTTTCTAGATGCTTTCCTTCCATTTTTAATGATCCATTTTCAGGAACTGCAGTCGAACTCACGGACCCAGAGTTTATAGATTTTATCCTCTTTACATTTATGAAAATCGGGATATTTGCCTTCTTCCAATCTCATGGGACGTCTTCCAATTCTCATGATCTTCTGAATATCATTGAGTGGTTCAGCAATCAGATGTGTTGGCTCTTTAAGGCTGTGAGAATGTAGTTCATTGGTACCTACTAATTGAGGCCATTGAGGCCTTCTCTTACTACCCCCTTACTTGTTCTGGGTATCAGCTTCCCGACAGTCATGTGTATTGTGTTCATTTCAATATAAAGACCATTCTCCTCTACAGCTAAAACAGAGGCAAAGACTTGAGCAGCTCTGATTTATGCCTCTTGTCAGTGATTATCATCCCATCTACACCCCTGCCCAAACATCCTGTCACTTTTTTTTTTTGCTTTTTGGAGGAGGGAAGGCAGGGCGATTGGGTTTAAGTGACTTGCCCAAGGTCACACAGCTAGTAAGTGTTAAGTGTCTGAGGTTAGATTTGAACTCAGGCCATCCTGACTCCAGGGCCAGTGTCTATTCACTGTGTCACCTACCTGCCCAATCCTATCACTTCTCTGAGCCTCCTTTTTACTCTCAGTATGGTTTAAAAAAAAAACAACAGCATTGTTTTGTCTTTCACTTTCCTTCCCAGTCTTAGATCATTCTGATTTAATGTACTATTTCTCCCACTATTTTTATAGGACAGTGCTATGTTCCTATACTCATCATTTGTTACTCGGTCTTACATCTATCTTCTGTATATTTGCTTTTTCTTCTAAGCTGATTGATGAGTCCCAGTACATCCACAATGATCTCTTCAGACAAAGCCCATTTTTCCTCCTTATTTGAATTATTTCCCCTTGTGTCTACATTATTTCACTTGGAGTATTTCCCATCTATCCTGGACTAACTTTTCCCTGAAACATTTTTCCCCATGGGATCCTGCCTATCTATCCACAGAATTCTTAGAAGCCTGCTTTCCTCAGTTCTAGGGTGTATGCCAAACTGTGCCCAACTTTCCTCTCCTCCTCTCTTACAGATTCTGGGAGGGAGTGGCCACTCCTCCATCCATCTTATGTCCACTCCAGCAGCCAACTCCTCCCCATTAGTGACATCAGAGCCAGAACAGGATTTCCTCATATTTGTTTCTCAACCATTTGAAGAACAAAAATTTTTAAGGTGAGTCAGATATCAGATCTGCATAATTGAAATCTCTCATGCTTCTATGCCCAGCTTATGATTTAAATCCATATTCCACACTTATTTCCTGTTCATGTTCAGGTAGTTTATGGTCTTCTCCAGTGTTAAAAATCACTTCTGTTTCTTCCTCTTTTAACCTTCATCCAAATAATCATGTTTTACACCCCCCTGATTCCTAGATTTCCTTACTTGAGCATGCCCTCTTAATATATAGTTCCACCTCATTTGTTCCCCCTTTACCTATCTTGCTTGTTTCAAATATTACATGCCCATCCAGAGTATGGGACCCACCAAGTCTCAGGGATAGGCCTGAGGTCAAATGTGGCCTCTGGTCTAAGTACTTCCAGGTTCTCTTGTTCATTACCTAAAGCTTGGGCACTCATTGTGCAGAGGTTCTTGAAGTCATGAGTTTGGCTCCTGGCTCCATTTTTAAAAAATTTTGTCTTCTGTGAATTTGTGGACAGCCCAACTCTTTCTCTTTTTAGTTTTGTGTAGTTATTTTTTATAGCTTCTACCTTGGTGGGTACATATATGCATTTTTCTCCCTTTACCACTTTTTTTATTTTAAAGTCCTTGTAATTATATTTTCAAGGCACTTGGCCAATACACTTGCCAACATTTTTTATGCACTGTTGATGGAGTTGTGAACTAGTCCAACAATTCTGGATCAGAATTGGCAATTAAAAGGCTATCAAACTATGCATACCCTTTGACCCAGCAATACCACTGCTAGATCTATATCCCAAAGAGATAAAAAAAAAAGGAAAAGAACCTATATGCACAAAAAATATTCATAGTAGCCCTTTTGGAAGTGGAAAAGAATTGGAAATTGAAGGGATATTCATCAATTAGGGACTGACTGAACAAGTTATCACATATGATTATGACAGAGTACTATTGTGTATAAGAAATGATGAAGAGGATGGCTTCAGAAAAACATGAAAAGACCTCTGTGAATGTTGAGTTGGAGTTGAATTGATGTAACATTGAAAGGATATGGGAGCTCATTACGCATAGGAACAGTGAAAGACTTGGCTACTCTGATCAATATAATGATCCAAGACAATTCCAAAGGACTTGTGATGAAGAAATGCTATCCACCCCCAGAAAGAGAACTTATAAACTCAGGGCAAATTAAATATAATTTTATCACTTTCCTTATTTTCTTTGCTTTTTAAAAAATATAGTTAATATGGAAATATATTTTGCATGATTTCACATGTATAATTGATATATCGCTTGCCTTCTCAGAGGGAGAGGGAGAAAGAGAATTGGAAACTCAAATTTTAGGAAGAATGTAAAAAATAAATAACATTTTAAAAGAGCTTATTATGTGTCAGGAACAGTGCTAAGCCCTGGTTGGGGATACAAATAGACATATGCTCCCTGTCCTCAAGGAGCTTACAATGGAATGGGGGAAGACAACACAAAAAAAGGAAAGCTGAACAGGGAGGGAGGGCAGAGTTCACTGGGCACAGAGGTAGGGAGGAGAAGTCAAAAATAAAACACTGAAAATGAATACAGCCAGAGAAGCTGAAAAAGTCCAAAATGAGTGCAACTGGGTGGGAAATGAGATGTCTTTAACCTTAGACTTTTAGCTACTCCTTAATCATCCTTGAATCTGATTCTCTTATAAGCTGGAAGTTGAATCCAGACTAATAGCTGGATCTGGACATTGACCTACTTCAAATTTCCTCAGTTACTCTCCAATTTTGCCAGATTTCTCTCCCCATCTTCCATACCTGTCCCACTTAGCTAATTCAAGCCTCTCCAATTCGCTTACACAATTTTCTGCTTTGGGGCACAGGTTCTTCTCTCTTTCCAACTTCTTTCCATACCCTTTTCCCCATTGAAGTTGGAGGTAGAGTTGGAACTGCAGAGAAGCAAAATCCTGTGACCATTTTCTCACCCACCACCTTACCACTAGTGGGTCGAAGACTATGCCTTTGAAATATACTTTTAAAAAATCTGGAATTTCTGCCCTCGGACCCCACTGTCCTGAACGGTGAGAAAAAATGAGCTGATGAGCTATTTCAGGCAAGCCTCCGCCATACTTCCTTTTCCTCCTTATATCCCAACATATCTTGACAGCTTCACCCCACCACCACCAGTTTGAGAACTATAAGCAAAACAATTTTTTTTTATTTCTCTTCAAAGGTGTATTTCAATGCACCCCTAGAGGATCTTACTCACCATCCCCATTACTTTATGGACCGAAGTGATCCTTTCTGATTACTATTCCCCTTATGCATATTTTTTCCCTCATTACAATATAGGTTCCTTGAGGGCAGGGGCAGTCTTTGCTTTTTGTAGTGTTTGGTACAAAATATAGTGGGTACTTCATAAATTCATTTTCATTCATTTATTCTATCATGCAATATAGCTTATCTATTCATCCTTAGAATAGCTAGGAAAGGGTTTGATATGTTTGTTCTTCAGAAAACATAACAAAGCACTAGACAGCATAGAATCAAGAAGGACCAGGATAGCAGGATTATTAAAGTTGACTGGAGTGATCAGGATACATTCTATAAAGGACATGTGGCTTAAAATTACTCTTGGAATGATGGGTACAATTATAGCACAGTAGTTTTAGAGAAGAAGATATCTAGCACATCATCTACCTACCTTTCTTATTTTGTTATGTAAAAAAACTTCATCTTAAGGAGTTGAATGACTTAGCCACGGACACATAAGTAGTAATAATAGCCAGCATTTATACGGCACTTTAAGGTTTGCTGTACAAATATAATCTCATTTTAGTGTCCCAATATCTCTGGAAAGCACATGCTATGGTCATTCTCACTTTACAGATGAGGAAACTGAGGCACACCGTGACTAAATAATTCAGCACACTAGGACGTGACTGAGGCTAGATCTGAACTCAAATCTTTTTGACTGCAGGTCCAATACCCTACCCAGTGGACCATGTAACTATCTCAAGAAAAAAATAACAGAACTGGGATCCTGTAATCCAATAATCCTCCCAGAGATGTTTGAGAATCCCTTGTGAGAGTGTCTGTAAATGTGCCCAACAAAGGTAATAGGATATCGTGATTCTCAGGCAAAGGGAATCTTCTCGTTTATAATTGGGGCCAAGGAAGAGAGGATAAAAGAAAACTAATAAATATTTCCTTAAAAAAACCAAACCTGTTTTCCCCTCCTTTAGCATTTTTAAACATCCTCAGATCTCTCCTTTGCTTTTCTTTTTTGGCCGGGTTTCTGGTACTAAATTGAAGTGGCAGGCTGAGCAATTAGAGGGTCTGGTGATTGTAGTGCACGCTTTAGGGAAGAGGAGAAAGGCAATCTGGGCAAGAGAGTTCATTAAGTCTCCCTCCTCTTATACAGGGCTGAGGGCTCAAAGGAGCCAGGAAATAACTAACTGCCTCCCTACCTCTCAGGACTCTACTTGTCACAGCTGGACTGATTATAGTACTTAATCTTCTTTTTTTCCTGTGATTTTCAGAATATCAGGGGAATTGACATGATGGCTAAAATTGAGACAAGAAAGAAAATAACAGTGTTCTGGAGACCAAAGCTGGCCTCTTCAGAGTAGAGCAGAGGCACTGGAGGGATGTGAGGAAATGTTGCCCAAATACCACGTTCACCCAAGAAAATGAATTCAATTCTTTAAGGGAGAACAACGTTAAAAACAAGCAAATGAGAATGGCGGCCAAAGCAACCACAAAATCCATTATGGACCCATTAGCAAGAGTTAAAGGAAGTATGTGGAAAGAGCCTTTCTGGCTAATTCAGTTCAACAACTATTCATTAAGTATGTGAGAGGGGAAGAGACAGAATGACGTGGTGACTAGAGAGCAGGCCTCAGAGCCAGGAAGACCTGAGTTCAAGTCTAGCATTTGACCAGTACTAGCTGTGGAATGTTGATAGTCATCTATCCTTGCAATGCTCTAGAAAACTCTCTAAGACTGTGGTTGCAGAGAAGGTGCCAACCCTCCTCATCACTGAGCTGCCTATATGGAGTAAATCCCATATGTGCCAAGCCCCGTGTTAGATTTGGGAAATAGAAAGATGTGATGGAAGCATTCAGGGAAATTTCCCACCTCTAATCACCTCTGGCTAGGTTATACTCCACAGACCTGGACTTCTCCTGGTGTCACATGTACTGTCCTTGAAGCTGGGTCACTTTAGTGACATTCTCCCTGACCCTTTCCAATGCGTGACATGAGCTGGCTCAGTGCTGAAATGCCTAGTAGTCTGGGATGATGTAGTATGATAAAAACCATAGTTACTTTATAAAGGATGGGATGGTTTTACTCTTAAGAAGGCAAGGAGTTCATTAGATACCCAAGTAAAAGGGTTGTGTTTTTTTTTTTTTTATCACATTTTAGGGTCTGCAAGTATTTCATTGAATTCTAACCCCAAACCTGAATCACTGACTGCCCTGAGCTAGGTATGCTCCCAAATCCTTGTGAGAGCAGCAGGAGCAGGAGGCCACATCAGACATTTGAACATGAAAACAATGTCTCACTCTCTCTCTCTCCCTCTGTCTCTCTCTCTCCCTCTGTCTCTTCCTCTCTCTCTCTGTCTCCCTCCCTCCCTCCCCCTCTCTCTCTCTGTCTCTCTGTGTCTTTCTCTCTCTCTGTCTCTC
>NW_027186458.1:4608929-4665810 GCF_028583685.1 Petaurus breviceps papuanus | reverse complement strand
CTCTCTCCCCCTCTCTCTCCCTCCCTCCCTCCCTCCCTCCCTCTCCCTCTCTCTCTCCCCCTGTCTTGCATTCTACCAAAAGAACCAGCATAATGCAGATGAGTAAATAGGTCATTTGAGGAGGAAGGAGAGAGGAGAAACAACTTAAGGGATCAAGACTGGTGCCCCATTGCACAGGAAAGTAATCCTCAGTTCCGCAAGACTATGTCAGGGTTTGGCCACCACATGTTTTCTTGTGGTCACTGCACGACCTGCTCTGATGCTATGAATACTACTGCTAGCCAGCCAGCTCGCCAGCTAGGAGCCATTACTCATCAATAATACTTGATATTTACAATTTACCAAGCATTTTCATTAAAATGTATAGTAACTCATAGCCATGTTTCTCTCTCTCTACAACATGTTTTATGCACCTGAGAGAACCTACTTCTTTTATGGATGTTTTCATTGAGACTTATTTGTGCCTGAGACCAGAACGCAGTTATCAGGGATGTAAATCCCTAATAAAACTGAATTGCCCTTATTATATTTCAAAATCTTCCACATACCTTTTTCAGTCTCATAGTTTTTCATTTTCCTTTTCTTTTTCCTAGCCCTTCTCTATGTTTTTGAGTTGTCTCCATGGAATCTAGGATAAAAGAAAAATCCATTAAAGAGAAGAAAAGTCTCTGTGCTAGATAAATATCTGTCATGACAAAAAACTAGTCTGCTAAATATATTACCCACCAAAAGCCATGTTTTTATTCTCACTTCTTGCCTATCACTTTCTTTTCTCCCCCTACCTCCATTGGTTGTCTAAAGATTGACCATCCGACTTGCCTTCTGCATAATTTCACTGCAAGGTGAGACATTCATTCTAAACAGTCTCGGTCCTTCAGTTTGGGAAGAGTTCTTTGACAGAAGGAAATTGTACAGTATGATAGAACAGAGCCCTGGACATCCCCAATTAGGAGAAGCTGGCTGTTAGAACTGTCAGATTGTTAGGTTTGCCATAAAATTCTCCCCAGCTCTGAAAATGGAAGATTTTCCAGGGGGAAAACCCCAGATTTGCAATTCTCAGTCTTCAACTCTCAGGACACCTAGGTGATTTTCTCAGGATACCATTTTTTTACAGCTATGCATCCAATGGCCATTTAGTTAACTTTTCAATGATAGAGAAAATGTTAAGAGAGTGCACTAGGGAGTTAGAATGAAGGCAGGAAAGAAAAGTCCCATGCCTGGGATCCAAGAGCTTGTATTTACAGAGTCCTCTAATGAAGACTGACTGCACTTTAAACACCAGACTGTGGTCAAACATTTTGCAGAGCCTGTCGCCTTCATCAGGGCCAGAGCAGACCCTGGGGCTGAAAATGTCCAAAGTGTTGTATATATTTGAGATGCCAAATCCTACAGGCACTTAACACATTTTAAATACATCTGGGAGGCACTAAATTACTACGATCCCTTTAAAAACGCAACTTCAGTTCTGTGGGAAACCTGAAGCCAGCTTGTCTGAATTTTATGAGGTTCTGTTAAATTGAGACAAAGAAAAAAATCAAACCAGAGAGTTAATTTGTTACAATACTCCAAGCAGGTTTTTTTCTTTTTCTTTTTTTCTAGCAGGGTGTCTCCACACAGGGTGGTAGGTGGTTTTAAACTTTGTTTTGTTTGGGGCTTGTTGTAGGGGGTGCTGAAATGCCACCCTTTCCCTCCAGGGCAGCCTGTTCTTGGTTGAAATGGAAAAAGGGATGGTGACATGGCAGATCACACAATGTGACCACTCACCCATCTGATGATGCTTGCACTCTCCAGGAGGCCAGAGGCTCTTCCTGAGTGGCCCTCATTGAAGGAATGAAAAGCATTTATTAAGCACTCACTATATGCCAAGCATAGGCAGCTAGGTGGTTCAGCGGATAGAGTGCTAGGACTGGAATCAGGAAGACTCATCTTCCTGGGTTCAAATCTAGCCTCAGACAACTACTGACTGTGTGACCCTGGGGCTCTTCACCTCTTTGCCTGTTTCCTCATCTGTAAAATGGGCTGGAGAAGGAAATGGCAAACCACTCCAGTATCTTTGCTAAGAAACCCCCAAACGGGGTCACGGAGAGTCAGACAGGACTGATCAACAACAATAAAAATATGCTAAGTACTGTGCCAAGCCTGCTGGGGCTAAAAACACAATAGTAAGCCAACCCCTTGCCATAAAAGGCTTGCATTCTAATGAGAGAGACAACACATAGAAAGGAAAGGGGCAGCTTCATCTAGACAGTCGATGGGACAATGGACAGGATGAGAGAACATTGTATACAGTGATAGCAATATTGTTTTAAGAATGAAATGACTTTGAGGAAATAAGTCATTTTGACTATTAAAAATCCCCAAATTATGGGAGAAAGCAGAATGGAGGAAGGGATATCCTGTGGGACTGCTATTTTGGGGGGCTAGGGGAAAAACGGGGAGAAAATTTGTAACTCAAAATCTGGCGGAAATGAATGATGTAAATCAGAAGTTAATAAAGCATTTTTTTTAAATCCCCAAATTAACTCTAAAGGACATATGAAGAAAGATGTCATCTACATCCAGAGAAGGAACTGATGAGTAGAGGTATGTATAGAATAATTTCTATATGTATTTGTGTCTAATGGTAGCAATTTCTAGGGGAGGGGGAGGGAAGAAAAAAAGGGGGGAAAAGGAAATTTACATGATGACTTTATTATATAATTTAAAAGAATGCAAGATATGCATGATAGAGTTTCAGTTTCATGTACAATCATCTCTTTTATTATACTGCTAAGAAAATTCTTATTTTAGTCCATAAATTTTAAATGGTGTGTTGATTTGATTGCAATTCAACGTACAAGAGGCAAAGTAGATTGGAATAAGGTTGGAGGGAGGAGGAGGGAGGGAAACAGGTCCAAAAATGTCTGGGTGAAGGTGCCGAGGCATGGTCCCAGGGAATACTGTGTGAAGTGTCTTGCCCCCTCGAAGGCCCTCCAAATCTCTGGAGGTCCAGTTTGGAGAGTAGGTGTGGGAGCAGCCAGCAAGCAGCAGGGTGGAAAATGACTAGGGTGAAGAAGAGGACTTAGGGTCTATCCGAGTGCCAAGTACATCCTCTCAACCTGGCCTCTGTATGTTGGTGTTGGTGACATAACTCTGACAGCCAAAAAGTTATGTGTCCCTTGTTCAAGAGTGACATGTAGCATGCCAGCTCCCTAGCCATCACTATCCCTTTTCATGGAGGCCTACAGAATTATGGGTGTGAATCCTTAGGACAATGAATTCCTTCAAAAGTTTTCAAAACACTATTTGTTTCGTTATTAGCAAGATGACCTCTTCAAGAAAAGCTAGACTCCACTTTTCTAACACCTCAGCCAAGGGAAGATAATTTAGGTATAGTCGTTGATCCTTCAGTCTCAAAGAGAAGTAAAGACATTATAAGAGTGAGGTCTTGACTTAAGTGAATTGGATTTAAGTGAGGCAGAGAGCTATACAAAGTCGTCAACCTCACTCTCTCCTCCAAAGTCGTGGAAGTTCAGTGGCCAGACGTAGGTCAAGACAACTGTCAATGGCACAGAATGCAGTGGGAGACCTTAGCATTTTCAAGCTAACACCTTTCCCAGGTTTCAGTTTATCTGAGGCAACACCCATTCAGTGATTAAAGGCTAGGTAAGAATTGAGAGGAAAGATGACCCAGCTTGTCTTCACAAAAGTATCCATCTGGGAAAGAAGATTCTCAGAGTTTCTGGCCAAATCAGAAAACAATTGCTGTTTAAACACACTCACCCACTCATTCATTCATCAAAACCCAAACAATGGAGACAACCCAAGAGAGGGTTGGGCAAGGACCTGTTGTTGGCTAATCAAAGAAAGCCAGAGTGATTTGGGTTTAAGAGCAGAGTCAAATAGCTCCATTTGAATCACAATGGGCTTTTTCAAAGCCTGTTTTTTCAGAGCTACAGTTCAAGAAATCTTAAATGAAAACTACACAAGACAAAAGCTTTTTGAAAAAAAATGACAGAATGAATAGATAACAAAGAAGAAATATCTAACCTTCAAACCTCAACATATCTTTCAATGTATAAGTAATTAAAATTCCATTTTAGAGGGAGCACCCACATGTAAGGGTGTCACTCCCAGGTACACAGAGGAACAGGAGGAAGAGGAGGAGGAAGGGAGGAGCAAGAGGCCCATTAGGTCCACAGGGGGCAGCTACTACTACTGACAAATTTTTGCTCATTCTTCCTTCTTGAAGAGGATCAATGACATCATAAGGGTGATGTCATGACCTGGGGATGAGTTGGATTTAAGTGAGGCAGAGCTGTGTGATGTCATTAACCTCACTCTCCCTTCCAGAGTCATTGGAGTCCAGTGGGAAGACAAAAGTCAGAAAGACTGGCGAAGGTCCCCAGAAGGCGAGACTTTAGCTGGGTCTTGAAGGACATAGGGCATGTTCTCTCTAACCTTAGAGTGTCTCCTAGAGCACTGAGAGGTCAAATGCCTGCTAGAATCACACAGCCAGTGCATCAGAGGTTGAACTTGAAGTTAGGTATTTTTGACTCAAAAGTCACCTCTCTGCGCCTTCCACCATGGTGCCCCTAGAGGTACTCATATTAATAAATTTGCAAGATGAATAATAGCCACCTCAGAGGGCAAGCCTTAAAATGCTACATAAATGCTAAGTTACATTATTGCAATCACCTTCATTTTTCAGCTGAAGTAACTGAGGTACAAGGGAATATGAGTTATTATTAATGGCTAGAATGCAAGCTCTGGCAGATCCCCACAAAATGGGGTTTCAAATATGGGCTCAGAGATGACACTGGCACAACCATTATATAAGGATATTATATTAGATGATGTGCTCATCTAATTTGAGAGAAGGGAACTACCATTTATTGCATGCCTACTATGTGTCGGATATTGTGCTAAGTGGTTTACAAATGTTATTTCATTTAATCCTCATAACAACCCTGGGTAGTAGATAATATCGTGATCTCCATTTTGCAGTTCAGGAAACTGAGGCAGGGAAAGGTTAAGTGACTTGTCCAGTGTCAATAGATGGTTAGTAAGCTAACATTGATAATTTTTTTGTTATTGTTTTGTTGTTAAGATATTTACAGTTGTGTCTAATTTTTTATGAACCATTTGGAGTTTTCTTGGCAAAGATAATGGAGTAGTTTGCCACTTCCTTCTCCAATTCATTTTATGGATGAGGAAACTGAGGCTAACAGGGTGAAGTGACTTGCCCAGGGTCACACAGCTAATAAGTGTCTGAGGCCAGATTGAACTCAGGAAGAGGAGTCTTTCTGCCTCCAGGCCCTGCACTCTCTCCCCTGTGGTGCCACTAATTGTCCCACATTAACAAGATTAATAAGTATCTAAGGTTTTTTATTTGAATTTAGGTCCTACTGACTCTGACTCCAGGCACTGCATCATCCAGTTTCCTCAGAATCTTAGAGCCAGAGTATGCCTGAGGTCATGTATTGTATAGACAAATCCACTCACAAAGACTGGTCTACAAAGCACAAAAGTGCATCAGCAGAGGGAGTATTCCACCAAAGAAATCCCACATTCTTTAACTGTTGAAGCAATGTTTAAAAATGCACCACAATTCTCATATTTCTGCCCTGACTACTTCTGCTCCTAACCACACATTATGAAAGATCACTGGATTTCAAGCCAGATGACCCTGGTCCAAATGTCCCATAGGATATGTGACTTTGACCAAGCGTCATTATCTGTGAAATAAGGGGATATGACTAATGGCCTTTTCAGCTCTCATCTCTAATCCTATGGTTTGGTAATTGGGAATAACATCCGTTATTCAGTCATCTGGATTTTAAAACCCAGGAAGTAGAAAACATCTTGATGATATAATGCTTTCACCCTCAATTTTCCATCTAGCTGAAACAAAAATTCAAAACTAAAGGACGGTGGGAAATTACTGGGGATTTTTGTTGATTGCAGTGTTGGTCATAGGGTTAGAATTATTGGGGACCAAAAAGATGAAGCTCAACCTGTTCATTATATAGATAAGGAAACTGGGGTTTTGTTTTGAGATGATGACCAATTCAGAATCATATAGGTAGTAAGTGTCTGAGTCAGGATTCAAAATCAGGTCTCTCCTGACTCTAAGACCAGCACAATATCCACTATTGCACATTGCCTTAAAATGTGACTATGGAGGTAGCTCAGATTGTCAAGAGATAGGCTTCCAATGGGGCAGCTGGGCAGCACAGTGGATGGAAAGCCAGGCCTGAGTCAGAAACTCATCTTCCTGAGTTCAAATCTGGCCTCAGACACTAACTAGCTGTGTGACCCTGGACAAGTCACTTCACCCTGTTTGCCTCAGTTTCCTCATGAGCTGGAAAAGGAAATGGCAAAGTTCTGTAGAATCTTTGCCAGAAAGAAACAAAATAGGGTCATGAAGGGAAAAGAAAGTTAAAATAAATAAGGTCATGAAGAACAAAACAGGTCAGACATGGCAAAAATGACTGTGAACAACTACAGATTTTCAATAGATTGTCAGATGAAGGCAGACCTTAGCCCAAAGGCCCTCACTTAATTTAATCCCCAGCTCTGCCAGTACTTTCCTGCTTTGTCACTCAACACCATTCTGCTATCTCTGAGGATTTCAGACACCTGAAGAACAGAGAAAATTGGGCAAAGTAGATAAGAACTTATAAGAAGATTAGCTCAGAAATAGGCCAAAAGAGTCTGAATGATAAGAGGTGGGAAACTAGAAAAACAATAAGGAAAGAAATACGGAATCTTTTGTCTCCTTCAGACAGCCCAAGATGTGTGATCACATCTCCTCATTAAGCCCTAAAAAAGCACAGAATCAGAGAGAGACCCTATGGCCCTTCCTTCTGATACAGACATTCCATGAGCAAGAGCATTTCATTTACTAAGTAACATTACATTACATTAAAGTTACATTACAACAGCAAGGTTGCAAAGATGATCAATGTGAAATATTTAGCTACTCTATCAATACAATGATCCAAGGACTATTCCAAAGGACTCATGATGAAAAAAAAAAACTCTATTCCCCTCCAGAGAGAGCACCACTGTAAGCTGAAGTATGATGTTCTTACTTTCTTCATTTTTCTTGCTTCTTTTGAAAAAGTTTCCAATATGGAAATGTGCTTTGCGTGATTTCACATGTGTAGTGGATGTAGAAAATTTGGAACTCAAAATTTAAAAAAAGAAAAGAACGTTAAAATAAATAAATAAGAAGTTCAAATATAAAAAGAAGGCTAGTTGACTGGGGGAGCAAGGAAGGCGGTCATCACAGTGGACTCAGTGCCGGTCAGACCATAGCTTTAGTACTACACAAGTCTTCGTTTATTCAGCAGGCATTTATAGAGCACCTTCTACAATTTAGAGGCAAGAGATGCAAAGGGATTGAAATATAATGAAGATGAAGGGAAAAAATGAAAATAATCCCTCCTCTCAAAGGGCTTAGCTTTGGTCTAGGGATGCAACAATGCCCAGGTAAGGAGTGCTCATTTTAGGAGCATTCAGTTTCCTAATCTGTAGCATGAGGCTAATAACACCTCCCTTACTGGACTAATGTGAAGATCAAATAAGATAGTATTGATAAAGCCTAGAGCTTTCTAAGCCTTAAAGAGCTATGTGAGTGCTTAGCATTAGTACTTTTAACAGGAGGATTAAGGAAGCCAGCACAGGGGAAGAGGGGGCATCACCAGCACTTACCACAAATTCCGGTATGTAAAAAATGATTAATTGTTGAGAACAGAGTGGAACAATAAGGGTATTTACTCTGGAGACAAAGGACCTGGGTTCAAATCCAGACTGATATTTACTCGCTAGGACCATGGGCATATCAGTTTGGACACTTGGTAACTCCAGTGTGAAGATGGACATAAAAGAGGATAGTGAATCCTATGTAAAAATTGTGGCTCAAGTGCAATAGAAAAAGTGCTGGATTTGGAGTCAGGAAACGTGGGTTCAAATCTCAGCTCTGTTAGTATATATGTCAGTGCTCAATGCTGTCACCAGTGTGACCTTGGGTAAGTCTCCTAACCTCTCTGTGCCTCAATTTCCTCATTTGTAAAATGAGAGGGATGATTAGCTTAACTGTAAGATCCTCTCTAGTGGTAAGTCAATGATCCTATGAAACTGCCCAGCCTTCCTGGGCCTCAGTTTCCTCATTTACAAAATGAGAAGATTTAGACTACATGATTCTAAGTTCCCCATCAACTATCCTATCAACTCCACACCAATGACTGATTCAAAAAATCAAATCTATTCCATACTTTCTGTGACTTTAAATTTCAAATGCAAAGTTGACCAGAAAAAAATTACAAATATTTCCCTTTGGAAAGTGTGATATAAACTCATGCTGGTGGCCTATATCTCTTCATGTTTGAAACACCACTGAGTGCCATCAGAGAAGAACCAATTCTTGGTTATGTTGTGGTCTGCGTGAGCACAAAGTCTTCCTTTCATTGGTCTCCCTGAAATATCTATTTCTAGTACTCTTCTAATTATAAAGAGTCAGGGATTTTTGTGTTCTTCCTACCACAAAGTTGAGTTGCCAAGTCAACTAGAATGAAGATGTAATTTGAAATGAATGAATCACTTGTTAGCTTACATTGACACAAAGTAGATTCCCATTGATTGGGGGAATGGCTAGAAACAAGGTACTTAAATGTGATAGAATATTACATTCCAGTAATAAATGATTGAGTATTGGAAATTCAGGGAAATATGGGAACTGATGCAGAATGAAACAAACAGAACCAAAAGAGAATTATATATGATTGTAACTCTTTAAGTGAAGAGGTAACTAAAAGGAAGGAAATCTCTGACTAGCTGAGAAAAGAATAACGATCCCAGAGAATGGGTAATAGAAATTGTATATCCATTATCAGATGTGACCACCCTATCAGATGCTTTTGCTCATTTATTTTTCTTTGTCACAAAGAAGAGACTACTCAAATACCAAAGGCATCAATAAAACCTATTTTGGAAGAAAAGTGCTGAACCCAATAACTTCCCTATAGCTTGGATCACGCATATAAGCCTGTCTTTTTCAGAGGTTGTGATGTTTTAGCCAGTCTTCCCATTTCTTTCCACAGGGCTCCTGGGGCAGCTAGGAAGATTGACATCGTCAATTTCTGTTTTGAAGTTTCTCCATCTGACAGGAGAACTACTTCCACAACTTGTCCAGACGCCCTCAATTTGTAACTGAGCTGAACCGAGAGAATAAATCTTCCTAAGTTAGGGTCTTTGCTCTTCCTGTCCAGCAAGCAATAGTACCAAGTCCTTACATGTTCTCCTTGGGGTTCAGAAAGCACCACTACTCACAGCAATTGTCTCTATAAGAACTCAGAGAAGTCTAAAGCAAAATCCTTTAGGAGCTTCACAAAATCACATCCTGTGGATTCAGTCTAATGCAACCTGAACAAGAATGCCCTGAAGAACATACCTGAAGAGGGGTTGTCCAGCCTTTGCTTAAGACCTCCAGGGAGAGAATCAGTGGCTACCTCTGGAGGTAGTCCATTACATTTGTGGAATGTTCTAGTTAAAGAATTCTTAACCTTTTGTGCTCTGCACCCACTGGGTAGTCTGGTGAAGCCTATGGATGCTTTTTAGAATGATGTCTTTAAAGGTATAAATAAAATATATCAGATTGCAAAGGAAAGCAATCCTATTGAAGTAGTCACCAAAATATTACAACAACTATATCAAACAAGTCCACAGGCCCCAGGTGCTCTAGTTGGTAGGAAGCTTTGTTATTTATTTGCTTTACTATTGCTGCTGTAGTTGTTTTGGTTTTGATTTTAATTTTTTCACATTAAACTGTTTTAATGGTCTCAAAATTCTGTGGCAGATTTTTGATCAAGTTATTTCCATTAAAAATTACTGCTTTTCAAAACTAATAACTTAAAACTTCCCCAAAATATATGGTCCACAAAAATATTCCTTTCCTCCTGAAGCTTTTACAATGTATTGCAATCCCAGTCTTTCACTATTAAACCTAATGACCAACTGAGACAAACAGTTCTGAGACCATTTTTCCACCACTGACTAAGACTGGGATGGCAGGTGTTGTACAGAGTGTTCATTCAGTCTTCTGGGCAGATTTTGTGACCTTGACAGCTCCAGCAGTCTGCTTGTCAACAGCCTTGATGATACCAACTTCAGTGGTCTGCCTCATATCCCGAACAACAAAGCAACTCAGAGGAGGGTGATCAGAGAAGTGCTCTACACACATGGGCTTGCCTGGAACTATGTCAACGATGTCAGCATCAGTGGATTTAAGGAATTTAGTGTCATCTTCCAGCTTCTCACTGGAACAATGGCCAATCTTGAGTTCAGTAAACTTATAAGCAATGTGAGCAGTGTGACCATCCTGAACAGGTGCATAGCCAACACTGATTTGACCTAGATGGTTGAGGCTAATGACCTATGCCATGAAGCCAGTTGCTTCCATTGGTGGATCATTCTTACTATCATCAGCCACATTACCACTGTGGACATCCTTGACAGATATGTTCTTAACTTTGAAACCATTATGCCCAGGCAGGGCCTCACTCAAAGCTTCATGGTGCATTTCAACAGATTTTACTTTAATTGTAACATTGACTGGGACAAAAGCAACCACCATGCCTGGTTATAGAATACCAATCTCCACACAGCCAATAAGGACAGTACCAATACCCCCAATCTTGTAGACATTTTGGAGGGGTAGTTGCAGAGGCTTGTCAGTTGGAAAAGCTGGTGGCAGGATGCAATTCAAAGCTCCAAGCAGTAAAGTTCCATTGGCACTGCCATCCTTATGATTTCTTTCTATCCCTTGAACTAAGGCATATTAGAATTTAGTTCCAGCATGTTATCATCATTGCAAATGGAAACTGGAGCAGAGGCTACTATGTGAGGGCCATAGTCTATTTTCTGAAAATAGGTACTGTCTTCCTTGACAATTTCTTCTGGTTATAGCAGGGCTCAGTGGAATCCATTTTGTTGATACCAACGATCAAAAGTTTCACACCTAGTGTGTAGGTCAGAAGGCTCATGGGTCAGCCCATTCTTTGGGATACCAGCTTCAAATTCACCAACACTAGCAGCAACAATAAAGATAGCACAATCAGCCTGAGATGTTCTGAGATCATGTTCTTGATAAAGATTGCTTGTGCTCAAGCATGGAGAGTGGTCACATACAATGACAAGCAGGATGATTTCAGAAAAACCTGGAAAATATGAACTGATGCATAGTAAAGCAAACAGAAAAAGGAGAGTGCTGTAGACAGTAACAGCAAAATTGTTCAGTGAAGAACTGTGAGTGACTTAGTTATTCTCAGTAGTACAATGATCCAAGATAATCCCAAAGGACTAATGATGAAGCAGACTGACTCTAGGGAAAGAACTGATATTGTTTGAATATATACTGAAGCATATTATTTTTCACTTTCTTTCATTTTTCTTTTATTCAAGTCTACAAAATGACTAAATTAGAGATGTTTTGCATAATTGTATATTTATAACCTATATCTGATAACTTACCATCTTAGGGGAGAGAGGGATAGAATTTGGAACTCAAAACTTTAAATACAAATGTTTAGAAATTTTTAAAAATGCATTTGGGAAATACAAAATACCAATAAAAATAATGTAAAACATAAAAAAGAATGATACTTGCTGCTCTCAAATTTCCACAGGGAGATAGCAATAGTGATACCGCATTCATGTTCAGCTTTCAGCTTATATCCAAGACCCAGGCACACTTGAAGGAATCCTTTTCCATTTCAACAGCCTCCTTCTCAAGCTTCTCCATGGCTCTCTTATCAGTTCTGTCACGTTTGTAGGTCATAGGGCCAATAATGGTGAACGTGCTAGAAGCCACACGTCCAATGATGACAGCGCTAACTCGAATCTTGCGCTGGCCCGTCTTTGTGGAGGCTGAGGGACGGTTTTCGCGGTGCCTGTGTTCTGGCGCCACCCCATTGGGATAAAGTGGTTTTGCTTTTTATTAATATCAAGACAAAATTTCCCTAGCAGCATTCCACCCCCCCCCACCCCCCCCCCCCATGCCTCAGTCTCAATCCCTCCATTTTCTTGTACTCACTGAGATGTGGCTCTCAGCTGATGACACAGCTTCCCTGGACTCTCTTTCCAGCATTGGCTGCACATTCACTCATTCCCTTGACTCATTGGACGAGGTAGGAAAATCCTAACAGTCCTTGCTCCCCATTGACACTTCCAGGTTCTCCCTCTACTATTATCACTCAGTTACCACTCTTCCTAAGAAATTGCTCAGTCCACATATACCACCACCCTATCAATATTCTGGTAACGGTCATCTACCTACCTCCAAGATGCTCATTTTTTTTCACTGAGTTCAGTGATGGGCTCACAGCCTCTCTCCTCTTCAACACCTGCCCTTATATTAAGGAACATACATACATATATGCCATATATATGTACACATGCATATACATATATACATGTATGTATATCTCTCTATATATGTATGTTTATATATCTAGTCTCCCTTTATCTGATAATTTATTGGAGGTCTGTTGTTATAGGTCAGTCACTTTCGATATGTCTCACTCTTCATGACCCATCTGGGGTTTTTCTTGGCAAAGATATGAGAATGATTTGCTACTTCCTCCTCCAGCTCATTTTATGGATGGTGAAATTAAGGCAGAGTTGAGTGACTTGCCCAGTGTCTGAGGCCAGATTTGAACTCAGGAAGATGGATCTTCCTGACTCTAGGCCCAGCACTCTAACCACTGTGCCACCTATCTGCCCCAGCCAGTAGATGGAAAAAGACTGAAGAGAGGGTGAGGACCATGGAAGGGAAAAGAATCAGGAGAATATGGGAAGGGTGGAGATCAAGGGTGCACATTGAGGCATTTACTTTGGCAAGGAGAAGGTCCACCTTTTCACAGGAGATGGAGTAAAAGATGAAGCAGAGAGAGAAGATGGCTCAATGGTGTCATATGACAAGGGGAGAAGAGGGAACTGAGCAAATTGCCTCAGTTTATGTATCAAAGTATGATATGACGTCCTCAGCTGTGTGGATGGGTATTCTAAAGGACCTAAAAAGAAATGGAAATGTTTGAAATAGCAGATGTGGTGAGGGGATAGAAAATTGATTAGGTAGATATAAAAGGATTGCCTTGCTACAGTGAGAGTGAGTTGAGATCATAGAACATAAATCTGTTGCAGAACCAGTCAGCAGTTTTGTGATTTCCTCTAGATAAGTTTAGCAGCATGTGAATAGGAGGGAAGAAGGAGGATAGGGGCAGAAATAAAACAGGGTTGGGATTTGGTGAGTCATGATCTTCGACTGGGCAAAGGGACAAGAGACTGCAGTGTAAAATATAGTGCAGGGTTAAACCCAGACACTGAGGTAGGGATGGGAGCGGAATGCAGCCAGTGCAGAGGTGATGGCCTCAGGAAGAGATGAGGTATGGAGGGACTGAAGGGCATGGTGAGGATACAAAATGGGTGTTGTAAGGCAGGGAAGAAATGAAATAATCCAAGACTGTGAACAGATGAAGAAGTTCAGAGTTCATGAACACGGAAGGTGAAGTCTTATGGGCATAGCCATTGCTGAGTGTAGCTGAGATGAGATGGAGAGATTAGATTGGTCATGAAAAGAGAGCAGATTGCAGAACTGGGAGATTAGGACATTTGAAGGCCCATTAATATGGCCCTTCATATTGAAGTCCCCTAAGAGGAGGGCAGAGCTGGGGAGAAAAGACTATGAGCCAGACACTGAACTCATTGAGGAAAGAAGAATAACCTGGAAATCAATAGGCAACAGCTGCCAGGATCTGGTTTGGGTAATAAATTTGAAAACTGAGGACAGCAAAGGAAGAGAGGTTGCTAAGCGATGGTGCTAGAGGGAGATTCTGTGTGTGGCAACAGAGAGCAAGAATTTTCACTCTCTCAATCAGTTTAAGTATTCCTGGAAAGGAAGGCCAGGGATGCATCGGCAACAGAGACACAACGAGGCAGTGAGTGCCAGAAGATGGAAGTGATGAGAATTGAAAAGGCTTAAGATGAGAACAAGTGTGTTAATCATGAAGGAAGTGCTCCAGAAAACACTTGGGAAGGGCAGGAAGATCTGGAGAAGGACATTGGGGGGGGGGTAGGTAAAGGTTAAAGGGGGTTTAAGTAAGGGAGTGGATGGTGGGGGGTGGGGAAGGGACTTTGTTCATCTGGTAAAAGGAGTTTGGAATCACTGAGATGGGCAAAATGGGGGGGGGGTGTATGGGATGAGTGATGAGACTGTTCAGCCCTTCACGATGCAACAACATGGAAAGTGATGATATTATTTTCTGTGAAGTCCAGGAATCCTCCCTCATAGAAGGCAGGAGCAGGTGGGAGTAAGGTCTTGAGGCATCTGGTCAGGAGGCAGGAGGCATTGGGAAGCACGACTGGTCCAGGAAAGGGCTGTGGAATGAAGATCGGGTTCCAGCTTGATACAGAGCTCAAGGGACTCACTGAGAAAGCCTTGGAAGGAATACCAAGCCTAGAAATGGGGGTTCTGGATCCCAGAATGACTCAGGACTTGCTGGGTGCCACAGAGGTTTTCTTCTAAAAGAATCTTTCCTGTAATTGAGAAACAAGAAAATAAAACACTTCCTTCTCAACCAGGAGTGCACATCAACAGAAAAAAATTAGATAGAAAATTTTATATTTGATCTTTTTTATTTTTGCTTTTTGGAGGGGGGAAAGCAGGGCAATCGGGGTTAAGTGACTCACCCAAGGTGACATAGCTAGTAAGTGTCAAGTGTCTGAGACTGGATTTGAACTCAGGTCTTCCTGACTCTAGGGCTGGTGCTCTATTCACTATGGTACCTAGCCACCCCAATTTTACATTTGATCTTGAAGGTAATAGAGGTCCACTGGAATTTATTGAATGGCAGGGAGGCAGTAAATAAAGAAATAAGTAGGGGCAAATCATGTATGGGGATGGTATGGTTATACTTGTGTTTAGGAAAATCAAGCTGACAGCTGAGTCCTTCAGGATGTATGTTGGAGAGTGCAGAGAGACTTGAGGGCTCTGGATTGGAGTGGGTAAAGACTCGAGAGGCCATTATCTTAGGGTCATGTGGATACTAAGTCTTCATGAAATCCAAAGAAAAGACATTAATAATATTAAAAGTATGGGGGAAGGGAAGTTCTTGAACTTTTTGTGTATTGTAGACTCCACTGTCAGTCTGATGAAGTCTCATGACTCCTCAAAATAGAGTTTTTTAAATGCAAAATAATAAAATGCATAATAGGATTACAAAGAAACCAATGTATTAAATACAATTATCAAAATATTAACAGAGCAAGTTTTTGGACCCCAAGTCAGGAATCCTGAAAGACATATTTCATCAGAAAGACCCAGAGGGAGAACTCCATCCAAAAAGACAGACTGACAAAAAGGCAGATCAGGTGCTGAGGGTTCGATCATCTAGAAAGGAAAGCATCACTGAATCACAGATGTAAAGTTGATAGGGACCTTAGGGGCTAGCTGGTGCAGCCCCTTCATTTTCTAGAGAAGGCTAGAGAGAACCAGGCAGGATGCAGATCTCTCCTTCCCTGCCTTCCAGCTCACACAGGTAGTAAGTGTCAGAGGTACAATTGGAACACAGCTCCCATCCCTCCACAGACACTCTCCTTTAACGGTGATGCCTTCTACACTTCTTTCTTGTAGCACTGTGAATTATAAATTCTGGACAATTTATTCATCTTAGAAGAGGGAGAATCTAATCATTAAAATGTTAGTGGAAGCACCAGGTCCAGCTCATGAGGCTTACTCAGGTATTAGGTGTAGGAGACATCAGATGTTAAGCTGGAAGGGACCTTAGAGGTCATCTCATTCAATCCCTTTCTTGTGTATCTGAAAAACTTGAGGCCCAGAAAAACCATACAGAGAATAAATACAGAGAGGGGAATTCATCTGAGAACCACTGGTTTTTGTGAATGGCTATTATTTATAACAAAAATGACAATACAGAGTCATTTGTGAGCTTATTATTATTTAAGTTACTAAAGCTTCAATAGATTAAAAGTGCACTAAGATTTTTGGGACACCCTGTATGCAAACTAGTAAAAGTTAAGCTCCTTTTTCTCTCTGTATTCCCAGTGCCTGGCATGCTGTAGGTGCTTAATTAATGTTTGTTAAATGAAATTGAATTTCATGTGGAATTTCATGTGTTCTGTTCTTTAAAAAATTCAGGAAGTTTTCTTAGTCTCTCTTGCCCATTTGCCTTTTTAATGAAAAGATCTAGTAAACTCATTGCCCAAAACAAAAAAATGATATTTTTAGGAGGAACTACCAACCCCAAGGCATCACAGACAGATCAAAATATCAAAGTATTCAGAAAAGTACTTTGTGATCACCCTCGATAATAATTACCATGAATTGGTTGCCTGTCTCCTTCATTTTATAGGGAGTAATCTAGAAATATAACACCAAGAGGTAAAGCTAGAGCAGAATATAATTCTTTAAGACATCAGTATAGAGGATAATTAAACTTTAATGATCTGATGAGGTCACCAAATCAACAGTATAAAGGTAGAGGAGGATCCAGGATGAAGCCTTGAGGGACATCCACACCTAGAGGCTGGGAAATGGCTGAGGAACCAGCAAAGGAGATTGAGGAGGAGTCAGGTTGGGATCAAACCAGGTGGAAGTAGTGTCACTGAGGGCAACTAAGTGGTGCAGGTGAGAGAGTGTCAGGAAGACTCATCTTTCTGAGTCCAAATATGGCCTCAGATACTTACTAGCTGTTTGATCCTGGGTAGGTCACTTAACCCTGTTTGCCTCACTTTCCTCATATGTAAAATGAGCAGGAGAAGGAAATACAGACCATTGTAGCATTTGCCAAGAAAGCCCTCAAGAAGAATCACAAAGAGCCAAGTATGACTGAAAAACGACTAAATGAGAACAAAATGTCACAGAAGCCCAGGAAGGTTAGAATACACATAATTAGAGGTTTGTCAACACTATCGAAAGGTCATCAGATTTGGTAATTAATGGATCATTGGTAATTTTGGAAAATGAAGTTTCAGCTGAGCGGGGTCAGAAGCCAGAGTAAAAAATGTTGAGGAATGAGGATGGGGAGATGAAGTTCAGTAAAGAATAGTGATAGCTCTGTGTGTGTGGGAGTATAATTTCTGTTTACAGGCTCTCATGTTTATAAATACTAGCACTTGACTAGGAGAATATCAATTTTCCTCCATTGCTTTGGGGACTTCCAAATGGGATCAGTGTCTGCTTTTCCTCCCTTCTCCTGCCTCAGCTACTTAAGTAGGGGTGTGTCCCCCTGTCTCTCTCCTGAGATCAAACTTTTTCCCCAAATTTCTAACTGCTACAGAAAGGATTTAATAGCACTTGGATTTCCTTTTCTACTAAAGGAAGCAAGTCTAATACAAATAGCAATGATGATAAGCAATCAGGGAGCAAACCATTTGTAAGGAAAAGCCATCTGAACTGCTTGCAATGAGGATTGCCCCTTGCCAAAGGAAGAAGTTATATCTACCAGATTAGCAGAGATTCAAGCTTTGCATTAATCCCTCTCTACAGCCAAGTGAGGAAAAAAATGAAGCTCCCTTGAATTTTTCTGCCATCTCCCCAAGGCTAGTCCTCTCTTTTGGACTCCTAGTATCCGACACAAGAGCTCATAGGTCAAAGAGAACCAATCTCCCTTGATTATCCTGCCTCTCTTCCATTAATAATCTCCAATTTATACTGTAAATAACTTGTTTGTACAAAATTGGTGAGTGTTGATCCCCGCATTAGTCTGTGAGTTCCTTGTGAGCAGGAATTGCTACTTTCCCTCTTCTTATTATTTATCTTCTTAAAGGCAATAGAATTTTATTAACAAAATAAACCACCAGGAAACATCCCCAGCAGCACTGATTACTTGAGTCTATTGGGAGTGTTGCTGACACTGAAGAGAGTGAGATGTGTGCATGCACTGTTCTTTCACTGCAGGAAGTATTTCTTCCATGGAAGGAATGGAAGCTTTGGATTCTGGTTCAGCAACTTCCCTGAAGAAATTATTAATAGATGTATCCTTGGGACCTAGATTGTTTCCACCTTTTGTTGCCAAACAAAGACAGTAGTGCTGCTGAAGTTGCCCAAGAAGCTCCATTAATCAAGGAATTCAAGTGATTCTGTTCTGCTCATTTTGGTTCTGCCATAGACTTCCCTCATGTCAATGGCAGATGGTTTCTCCCATCCATTTTGATGGCAGATTTTGTTCCTGAGAGTCTAAAGATTTGCAGGTTTCAACTCCATCCAGATCATACTGCCACCTTCAAATGTTCTCAATTATGCCCAAACTTATCATCCTGATTCGCCTGTTCATGGTTTATGAAGATGGCTGTTTCAAAAGTGTTGGCTGCCCATTTTATGACTTGCTGACTGCTCCAATACCATGTAAACCAGTACACATTCTGCTATCAGCAGAGTTGGTAATTGTGTATTTATGTTACGTTTCTTTAGTTTCTCTTCCATGCTATTTATGTCTCTGAGATCTGCTCCCACATTGGCAAATCTATTTGAATCCAAGACATGTCCATCTAGTAGAAAAGATTCTTTTGAATGTAATACCTGGATTGGTTTTGATAGAGAAGATTTGGCTTCAGTATTATATAGTTTTCTTGTGATTATCACCAGAAAGTGAACTTCAAAATATTTTTGGTAAAAGATTTTCATTCTTTAATTTCCAGAATGCAGTGTACATACCAGCACCAAGATTTATAACTTCACAACTTCATTGTCTTCTTTAGGAAAGCCTTTAGTAGCTGATGATGATGCCATGAACCCAAGCAAAGTACCCTCTGTTAATTTCAGGATACTTTCTTTCTTTTGACAGTCTCACAAAATGTTGAATGGAAGGTTGATGCCAGTAGCCAAAACTTACAGCAAAGCTCTTGTATAGGGAGGTGACATCACAGGTGCCCATTATTAGATGCCAGTGGATTTAATTTAGGAAATCAGTGGGAGGTTTTCACTTAGAAATGAAGTCAGATTTCAAGTATGAAATTTTGAAGTCAATCTTGATTTATTGAAAAGTAAGCTCACTGTTGCTTTCATACAGAAAAACAAACAAACAAATAAACAAAACATTATCTCAGACTGGAATTGAGGTTCTCTAGAGAATTTTGTGACTGGTCAGTTTTAACTTCAAGCCAAGAAAAGATGTGAAGAAGTTGAAGGGTCTTGTACTGGCTTACAAAAAAAAAAAGAAATCCCATTTGGGTATTTGGTGATAGCAGGGAGGAATGTTCTCAGTGATGACGGCTAGATGGCCTCCCCCTTTCTGAATGATGAAGGACTATAAAGTTGTGTCTAAAGCACCTTTGGAGGCACCTGAAGGAATGTTGGCCTTAGAATAAAGACAGTCTTAGCTTCAAATCTTGCCTTGGATATTCACTAATTGTGTGATAACATCCAGGTACCTTATCTTTAATTTGAGATAACAGTAAGAGGACCTGCATTATCTTATACAAAGCGTCGTCGTAAGGGTCAGATTATATAATTATAACAACAATACGTGAAGAGCATTTTAAAATTTGCAAAGCACATTATCTCAAACCTTGAACTGTTATATGTCTCACTTATTAATATCCTGTCTTTAGTTGTAGACTCCCCTCCTTTGAAGGGCAACTAGGTGGTTCCATAGTGCAGAGGATGCTGGCTTCGGAGTTAAGAAGACTCATCTTCCTGAGTTCAAATCCAGCCTCATACACTTACTAGCTGTCTGACCCTGGGCAAGTCACTTAACCCTATTTACCTCAGTTTTCCTCAAGCAAAAAAATAAGCTATAGAAGGAAATGGCAAACTACTCTAGTATTTTTGCCAGGACAAACACAAATGAGGTCATCAAGAGTCAGATATGACTAAAGATAACTCCTCCTTTAAAGGTTATATAAATTAAAAAGGTAAGTAAACTTATCAATTTTTTTGACAGAGCATACTAAACAGGGAAGGCATTTTATTTTTTTCCTTTTTTTAAAAAGAAGACAATCATCTATTTTTGTACCTTGATTTCCAAATATATCCTCCCCAGTGCTCTACCCAGTGAGCTATCCTTTGTAACAAAGAATAAAAGGACAAAAAATGCAGTGTGTGTATGTGTTTTATAGTGTGTGTATGTGTATATATGTATGTATGTACATGGATATGTGCATGTATATGCCATGTCTAACAGTATATGTCACATTCTATACCCATAGTCTCCCACCTCTGCAAAAAAAATGGAGGAAGGTGCATAAGAAAGTCATATTCAAAAAGAGTGTAGAGAGAAAAGTATATTAGCTGATAGGAAATAAAAAGGGAACTTTCTTCCAACCACATGGCGGTTTTGCAGGGATCAACCACAGCTCATAGTTTGTTTCCACCACCTGCCACTCTTCTGAAGAGGAAAGAAGAACCTTCCATCATACCATCATAAAATGCAAAGGTCTGATTGGTCTTTTCTTGTGGCCATCCAAACCACTTAATATCTCCTGAAATCCCAAAGCTGGATACCAGCCATCCAAATGAGTTTTATTGTCCACAGAGGAGCTATTAGTTTTGGGATTTGACTTTAGGGAAAAATAAGGAAATGAGTTAGAGAGAATTTAATAAAATTTGAGGATGACAGCTTAAAGTACTTGACACAAAATGTTTTGCACATGGCTCAGCAGAGAGGAAAGTGTCTTAGGTGGAGAAAAAATAAAGGTAGAGTTGGGAAGGAAAAAAGTGAGAGAAAGACATTGGGAAGAAAACCAGAACAACTAAGAGACTGAAGAAAACCTTAAACTTTGCTTTGACAGCAAAGAAGAAATCTTGAAATGGAGGAAGTTCCTGAGATTGAGGACAGGGAAAGAGCTATGGCATTGAAAAAGCTGACCTGGAGTCTTCCCTCAATAATTACACCACTGAGTCTTTTTTGGTTTGTTTATTTTCTTGAGACTTGATACCCCCATATCACCCAGGCTAGAAGAGCATTGATTTCTCACAGGCTCAATACCACTGATGATCACTGAGGACTTTGACAGGCTGTTTCTGACTTAGGCTGGTTCACCCCTCCATTAGGCAGCCTGATAAGACCTTTGCCCTAACCCCCCATGCCCCAGTCCTGTGAGCTTACATCTTGGTTCTAGACTTAATGCAGATATTTCATCAGTTTTAGCACTACTGCAGCCCCAAACTCCCAAGCTCAAGCAATCCACTAGCCTCAGCCTCAGTGGTAGGGTTCTCAGGTCTGTACCACCACACCTGGCTACTATGTCTTGAGACTAAAAGCTGGCTTCCCACAGGTGTCTTCTGAAAGACAAGCAGAGCCCTTCCACAAGCTTGACTTTTGGTTAAGTTACAGGGAATTTTTAGTCTCTGTAGGGGAAACACACACACATATACACACACAATACATAACATATCCAAAACTGAGATCATGAATGGTGTCACTATGGGTGAGGAATCTATTGCAGATGTGTCTGGCTTTGATCCATGCATAATTTCCCTAAGATGTAACCAAATGAGTGCAGAAAGGCGAACAGCACAATCATCCATGGGGTGATGCAGAGAAGCATAGTCACAATGATGCTCTGTATAGGGAGACGACTTTTGAAAAGCTTGGAGTTTACAGCATCTTAGGCATGGAGTCGGAAGGGATATTAGGCCAGTCTCCCTCATTTTGAATCCCCCAGAGCCTGGTGCTACACCTGATTTGGAGGTGGCTATTAACAAATACTTGTTCATAAATGAGAAAATTGGGGCCCCGAGATGTTAAGTAACTTGCTAAATGTCTGAGGAAGGAGTTGAACCCACTCCCTCTACAGCAATTTCCCCAGTACCAGGAAATGTCTCAGGGCATATAGAGACTTTGGGGAAGGGCCTGATCATTGGACACCCCAGTGACCTTCATTATCCAAAAGGTTCATGGGTAGAAAAGAAGTGAGTAGGGTGTGGAGAGCAGACAGCTCAGATAGTAGCCATGATGATCCCTGATTCCCTTGGGAAGAAGTAGCCAAGAGACCCTCACAATCATCTCATGAGCCATGTTTCTCTTGACACCAGCATGTTCTTCTTGCCTTCAGACTGCAGTCCCTTCTTCTTTCTTGTTTGTCTTAAGTCTCTTTTCCCCCAAAGATAGAGGGGAAAATGACCTTGAGAGTCAAGGTCATGGTGTGTCCAAAGATCAGGTCCCTCATCCTGAGTCTCTGTCTCAAAAGTAAATTACAAAGGGAAGTTTTGATCTATCCCTTGCCAAATTCATTGAAAACTATTGCTTCCTCCCAGTCTAATTCTTTGGGCATGATGGAGCCAATTCAGAGAACAAACCCACCCCCCTAATATGGACCCACGATGTTTATGGAAATCGTGGGCTCATAGAGTATGGTGCAGGAAGAGAGATCTAAGGTAATATCATGCAAGCCCCCCCCCCCACCACACACACACACACATTTTACAGAGAAGAAAACAGAGACCTCACCAAGTTAAGAAGCTGTTCCAAAGCCACACAGATAGTGAGTGAAAGAGAGCAGTGGAGAAGCAGAATCCAGTGCTGGATTCCCAGTCCATACCCTGGGATGTTGGCAGTGCTTTTGTACCAAGCCCACTTGTCCAAAATTCATACCAGTCCAATGAAAGGAGTCCAGTCTCTCCCCCTTAGATGACAACTATCCCATTCCCAGTGCCATTTGGAGTTGTCTGCTTCATTAATACATCACCTCTTCTCTTGGATTCTATTTTTTTAAAATAAGGTAAGGTCTGTTGAGGACTTTTTAAAATATATATGTCTCTCTCTATATCTACATCTATATATATGACAGTCACCTCTGTTCCCCATATGCTACAAAAATGCATTAGGACTATGAAAAGGAGTTAATTAAAATGAACTCGATGTAGCATTTGACCTAGTGGCTAGTTCCCCTACCTCCCTGCCAAGATGACGGACTTATGATCATCAGATCATAAATTTGTAGTTGGAAGTGAAGCCAGGGGCATCTAACTCAACCTCCTCATTCTACACTTGAGGAAAGAGAGAAAGAAGTCGGTCAAACTGCTCAGGGCGACATAGCTGGGATGTTCTGTTTTCTCCTCTCCGATCAGTTCATACTAGTCTCCCCATGATTCTCTGAATTCCTCCTAGGCATCATTCTTACGGACCAGTAACTTTCCAGGGTGTTCATATGGCATTCCTTTCAAGCAGAGGAGTATGACTAGCTGGTTTCATTGCAAGATAACGAAATAAAAGCAGAGAGAAAATCTGGGTCATCATTACTCACAAGGCTTAGAAACAATTACGTTCAACTACAAATTAATATTGACATTGTTATTCGCATTTAATTTTGAACAGGGGAATAACAGCAAGGATTTAAAAAGTTCTCTGCCTTATGCTAATTTCATTCCTCCATGCCACGCCTTTTAAAATTTGGAATTTGGCTTATGGAACATCAATACCAAACAACCAACCAATTTAAAGTTTTCTTGAAACTTCCAAGCATCTTGAAGACTTTAGTGCTCTAAACTTTAGGGGTTCCAAACCTGGGGGACATAAATCCCCAGGAGTGTATGAGTCTTGTCAAAAGAGTTCAGGGAATATTTGGTAAATAATTATAATCTCCTATTAAAATATTCCAAAAGTAGTAATATGAGTAAAAAAAAAAGTTTATGATACTAATAATGATGTTATGTTACAAATAGTATTCATTACAAAAAAGTAATCTGTTTCTTGTGTGCATATTTGCATGGTAAACTCTAGAATTTGCTTCATTTCATACAGAACAGAAGATATGGGAAAGTTTATTGAAAGCTAAAGGTCACAGAAACTGAAAAAGATTGGAACTCCCTGCTTTATTCAAACTGTTGTGCCATCAATGTGGACATTCTCTCCTGGGATTCAGATTGCAACCCATGCAAGCCAGGTCATGCTGAGTGACCCCTGGCCCCATCATCCCATCAGTCACTCCAGGGGATCTGTCCAAGATGTGACAGGTCTTATTCAAGGTCTCTTGATATTTCGTGGAAACCCAGGAACGATCCTTATGCAAAGGACAGGTAGCCTATCCACTGGCCATCTTTCACGCTTGCTATATGACTAGCCCACTAACCCTCTTTTCTGGTCACATCTCACTCAACAATGACTTTTCACTTGCTTCTGTGGTACAATTCTACATTGGAAATGAGTTGCAGTTTGCTCACATCCACTTTGGCATCCCTCTCCATTGCATTTATAGATGAAGGTCATCTTTAATTCTGGAGATAATCATATTCCATAAATTTAAAGTTGAAGCCATTAAAAGACATAATTTTGCTGTCTTAAATAAGGACTACTTGCAAGTCAGCAAAACTGTTCAGAGGAGAACCTGAGGAGACAATAGGAAATGGGGCAAGGTCTCAAGAGGGTTTTCCATTGAAGATGAAAGGAAAATCTGAATCAGAAATGCAGCTCTTTGGGAGGATATCAAGGCTTTACTGCCCACCCAATCCAGGAGGAACAGTTCTCTTGGGAAAGGGAATCCCAGGTGCTGACAGGATGAAGAGGCGCTCTGAGAACCTCCGGACATTCAATCCTTTTGACTTTTCCCCTCCTCACAGCTATATTCTTTCCTGTTTTCAATATACACAGAGACACTTTCTCACCCTCAGGCAGGGGCCCTACCTGTTTTTCCCATTACATACATCTTTGATCAGCCCATGTGTGGTTGGGATTACCACCCAGAAAGTTCTAACTTAGAGCTAAGACATTTTGGACCCAATTCTGTCAGACCAAAATAGAATTATTTACACATTTTTCTTCCAAGAAAAAATGAAGGTCAGGGATGGAATGCTTGTGCACATTGTTTGATGAGAAAACTGTCTGAGTTCTGTTTCCTGTTTCTCCTGGGGGAGAGACAGACAGACAGAGAAAGAGACAGAGACAGAGACAGAAAGACAGAGACAGAGACAGAGACAGAGAGAGAGAGTCATTGTGTGCTCATGGGCTCCCTTCTGCTTTTTAGTTCTCTTTTCCATCTTCTGCCACTCCCATTTATAGAAAATCACACTCCAGTGAGCTTCAGATTTTATTCCAGTTTATTGATCAGGGGTCTTTTTGCACAGGGGAACACTCAGGAGATCTGGAAAAATATTGTAGAGCTAGTGCAAAGGTGTAACAGTAATTGTACCACATGAAGCATGAGCAGGAATGGGCCTATGGGGCCCTCCCACAAACAGAGGATCTTAACCTTTCATGTGCAGAACAGCCCCTTTGGTGGTCTGGCAAAGTCTATTTACCAGAATGTTTTTTGAATAATGGAGGGAAATGTTCAATTTCAGTGAAAGGCCAGTGAAAATAAAGATGTCATTTTCTTTTGCCCATCCAAGTTCTCAGACCCCCTCAATCGGGTCTATGAACCCCAGGTTAAGAACCTTTCCTCTAGAGCCTGCACGGAGACCCTCTGGCAACTTTGGAGGTCATATATGGTTCAGCTCTGACCAGATCAGTGCTTGGGCTTATGCAGAAAACTTTGGGTGGTCCTTTGATATTTTCCTCCTGCCCCATGAAATAACAGCAGCAGAAGGTAGATTATTTCAGTTAAAAGGAGAAACAGTTTTCTTATGTTCTCTTATTTTGACTCCCCAGAATTCACGGTGGGATCTTCTCTCCTCTCCTGTATAGTACAGGTCACCTTCCCTTCTCCACCACCTCTCCATGGTACCTGAGCAACTGGTTCCACATGGCTTCAAGAAGAGGACCTAAGGTGGGAGAGCTTGAGCCTGGGCCTTGCGCTCTCCTTTCTACTTTGGATTCTCTGCCTGAACATAGGTGACTGAACAGTGACCCTGAGATTGGCCTTTTGAGAGTAGAGATGTCAGTGCCTCCAGAATTCCTGATTTCCTCAGTTGGTGCAAGCTGCCCTTCAGGAAGCTGACTTCCCTGCACCTACTAATGTGATTCTTGGAGCATATGAGGAGATCCCAAGCCTAGGGTTGGCTTGGCAAAAGACATGGACCTGGAGAAATCAAAAGAGTAAGGGACTGTCGTTTGAGAGTTAGATGGGCCTTAGAAGACATTAAGTCTAAGGTTACTCATTTTACAAGGAAGAAAATGAGACAAAAATGTTAAATGACTTGCTCAAGGTCACAAGGGCATCTGAAGCAGAATTCAAACTCAGGCCTTCCTGACTTCACTGCCTCTCAATTACAATTTGTTTGTAGATCATAGAGAGAGTTATAGGACCCAGAAGCATCCTGGAGACAGTTCAATTTGGAGACTGTTAAATGTTCAGTTAACATTTGCACCTCAGAAATTAGCTAATGCTACAGATCAGGTCTTGAATTATTGTTCTGTTCATAGCCTAGACTGAGGAAAGCAATGGAGAAAATGTTAACACAGTACGTGAACATTTTTTTCTTCAAGGAGTCAGTTGTTAACAATTTACCAGTATGTCACTGAGACAACTGTTTATTCTTTGGTGCAAAAGGAGAGTTTAATAGAAAGTCCAAAGGTTCCTATTGACAGAGACTTAAATCATGATGCAGTAACTTCTAACTACTCTCCAAGGAGGTTGAGAATTCAATAGCCAGAGAAGAGCCTAACTCATTTCTTCAGAGCCCAAGATCCCCCATGAATGAATTGGGAGCCCTGAGTACCGTGTTTCCCCGATAATAAGACCTATCCCGAAAATAAGCCCTCCCCTTACTGTGTAAGTTTCCTCTAAAATAAGCCCTCCCCCGAAAATAAGCCCTATTGAGATTGCTACTGTAGTGAAGGTGATCCCCTGCGTGACATGCTACATTATGGTACCCTCTGTATGCACCGTCCCCCCCCCAGGTGAAACGCACACTGCGCTCCGAGCTGCATCCAATCAGAGCTGCAGCAGTGAGCGCGTCATCCTGTTCTTTATTGAATTCATTATTGAATAAAGGTACATTTTTTTGTTCACATTTACCTGTTTATTAAAATTGCTGTCAATGTTCATTAAAATAAGCCCTCCCCTGAAAATAAGCCCTCTGGTGTTTTTCTGTCCAAAAAAATTAATAAGACAGTGTCTTATTACTGGGGAAACATGGTAGGAGAGGGAGAGAGGAAGTGGCCCAGCTTCCCCACACCTAGTTATGAATATTTGCTGTTAGACATGGACTTACAATGCACTCATATGCTTGCCTGGAGTTTGTCCTGTGGGTATGCCTCTATGCTCTCACAGTGGCATCTAGTACTTACAAATCCAACAATCTCCTAGTAACCAGTCTTGTTATCACTGAAAATGGTAACCAGAAGAGCACCACTCAGATTTATTTGTTGACATGAAACTCATGTATTGTTCTGGTTTCTAAAGAGCCCGCATACAAACTGAGAGAAAACATCCCAGAAATAGAAACATACTCTGTTCTTCTCAAGGCCTGAATGAATGAGATGATATCCAAGATACCACCCAGCTCTACATTCTATGAAATTAGTGGAGAATATCCTGGTAAGCAGCCAGACAGGTAGACATCAGGGACAGGTCCATTCCTGGGGACGGGGGCTGGGGCAGGGACAAACCAAATCATACTTTTTAGAATTTCCACTTAGAAATCTTCTTTTTAAAACATTTTTAGGGGTGCCTAGGTAGTGTCATGAATAGAACACCAGCCCTGGAATCAGGAGGACCTGAGTTCAAATCTGACCTCAGACACTTAACACTAGTCTTGTGAACTTGGGCAAGTCACTTAACCTCAATTGCCCTGCCTTGCCTCCTCCAAAAAAAGACCAACACATTTTTTTCAGCATTTTTATTTGAAGTTTTAAGTTCCAAATTCCATCCTTCCTTGCTCCCTCCCCTCTACCTTCCCTGAGAAGGTCAACAATCAGATATAGGTTATACAAATGCAATTATGTAAAACATTTTCATATTAGCCATTTTGTGCAGGAACACTCAAATAAGAGAAAAAAATGAAAGAAAGAAAGTGAAAAACAGCCGACTTCCGTCTATTCAGACAAGATCAATTCTTTCTCTGGAGGCAGTTAGCATGCTTCAGTGTTAGTCCTCCGGGATTGTCTTAGACCAGCCTATCTTTGAGAATAGCTCAGTCATTCACAATTCTTCATCGAACAATATTGCTATTACAATGCACAATGTAGAAACATTCTTAAGTAATAGAAATAAAAGTAACATCAAGGGCAGGCAGCCTCATTGAATTGAATGTTAAATCCTGAGGACAAATGTAAGTGGATGCATGGGAGTGGAAAAATTGCCTGAACTGCGTATGTGTGAAGGGAAGAAAGAGGATATTGTTGCCTGCCAGATGGCCCCAGTCCTACCTTCATTGTATCAACAATGAGTTTTAACCCAGAGATTACACATTCCCAATTGCAGTGGCTTTCAGCACCAAAATGGTGGCCTTCTCCCATTCACACCAATCTCATGGCACCTTGTCTACAGAACAGCTCAAAATCTGTTCAAAGTCTTAGTCTAAAGACTATTTTCTTTCATAGAAAATAATTTTCTCTAATTCCAAATTTATCTAAACTCAATCTAACTAATAGCCTAGAATAATCATAGCAGATAAGAGTAAGAAGGGACTTGGGGCCAATTTGTTCTACTTGGACATAAGTAAGAATTTCCCCTATGGCAAAGCTGCTTAACACTTTCTGTGCCTTCCTAAGACTCTGGTAGTCTGGTGAAACCTATCTTTCTTGAAATAATGCCTTTAAACATATAAAGTTCAAAAAAGAAAAGATTGCAAAGGAAACTAATTATATTGAAATAGTTACCAAAATTAAGAAAGAAAGGAAAAAAAAGACAGATCCCACATTAAGAAGTATTTGGTGTGTGGACTGCTAAATCTCACCTTAACCTTTTTTTTCTCAAAATACAGTATGTGTCTTTATTATGACCTTGAGAATCATTAGCAAACATGTTCTAATATTTAAAGAACAACCAAAAAAAAGAAACTTGTATATGTATTTTGTTCTGTACGTTTGTTTTTATTAAAAGTATATCTTAAACTTGACCCGTACTCTGGGCTTGCTGTCTGATCTGTACTCAGACTGGCAAACTGAGTCTCCAGAGAGAAGCTACTTCTCCCTGCAGCATCCTAGAATCCCTGAGGGCCTGAGGGGTAGTATGCGTGCGTGTGTGTGTATGTGTGTGTGTGTGATTATGCTATAGTTCATAATCTCCTACCACGGTAATTTTTCCCAGTGATTATCAATTGATGCCAATTAGCTAGCCAGACTTAATTAGTTCTTAGGAATAGGTTTTAATTCATGTGGTGTTTAGTAGTAGTAGTCACAGCAGCAGCAAGCATTTATGGAAGATTTTAAGGTTTGCAAAGCACTTTTCTTTGTCCTTTTTCCTTCTTTTTGGAGGGGGGAAAGGCAAGGCAATTGGTGTTAAGTGTCTCACCCAAGGTCACACAGCTAGCATTTATCGAGTGTCTGAGGCCGGATTGGAACTCAGGTGCTCCTCCACTTTTCTAAATATTATCCCATTTTAGCCTTTCAACAACCGTGGGAGGCATGTGCTATTATTTCAAAACATTCATCAAACCATATCCTACAAGCACATACCAAGTCTGTGGCAAAGTGCATTCAAATTTGGAGTTCATGTGGAACTCCTTGTTCTGGGGAGTCCTTTGTTCCTCTTTGCAAGGCTCTCCAGAATTTCCCCATAGGACTGACATGGCTTCCTTCTGGGGTCCTTCTAGAATACTGAAGCTGTCCTTCTTTGGTATCTAGGTGGACTTTAGTTGTGGGGATGCCCATGAGAAATTAAAAAATCTTCCAGCTTTCTGAAGTCCACAAGGTCATCCTATGGTCTAAAAGAAGCTGGGATCTCTTACAGAGATCTCTTACCAAGGTTTCCTTTCAGGGGATTGGATCTCTCCTCTAGGGTGACATGGACTTGAAGATGTTTGAACATAACTTACAGGACCGACAGGCCATGACTGAGTCTCCTAAGCAACCCCAATACATTTCACGTGCAGCATCACCTCTTTTTCACCCAATGGCTTTCATTCCTTCCAAACTGATCAAGGACTTCGTATGCCTAATATAATATTGCTTGGCTGTTTGATTGATTCAGTAGAGGTATCTATCTCTTACTTAGAACTCATTCATTCATACCTCTGATAAGTTCAATAGAGAATTCCAGGATCTCTATAATTTTAGAAGTAGGGGTATGGACTAATGACTAACCCCACCCCCACCCCTGACACAAAACAGTGACACAATTTACTTGTTTGGTATTGTCTCTTTTAAATGTTGTTTTCATTTGTCTGTGTTTATCCTTTCTTTCAAAAAATATTTTATTTCTAGACAGTCAACTTCCTCTCCAATACTGGTGAAATCGAAGGTCTAATCTCTATTGCTATTCCTCCTGATGGCAATTGTAGGCAAAAGGTAAGTTTGTGATAGTACAGAAGTTCTACTCTGTTTTATTGGTTTCATCTACAAGAACCATCTACATTGGTTCTGAATTTGTGGCATGGAGATTTGCCATTTGTCAGTGCATGAAAGACAATGAGCTCCTGTTCTAATCAACAGGTTAACTCTTTTTTGCCTTTCAGTTGGTGCTACATTTTTGCAACCTGTGGTAATTTGGCACCCAGCTTCTAACATTCCTTAAATAATAATACGTTTATCAATATCTGGCTTCCTGAAGAATTCACATTCTGGCATAGTCTCTTACTTGCTGTGTGACCCTGGTTACATAACTTAACTGCTTTGTTCCTCAGTTTCCTTATCTGTAAAAATGTGAGGGATGGACTCTGCCCTTAAAAAAAATTTATGATCTTTGAATCTTTCTGTGCTTTCTGTTGGTAATGACCTGACCCTGAAATGTCATCATGAGCCCTGCTGTTTCCATAAATATATCCGTGTAATTCAGCAATTTGTTTAATTTTTATGGGGAAGTCAAAGTATTATTGGTAAAGTTTATGCAGACTTTATGCCTTTTGATTTCACCCTTGTATCTCAGCTGTTTCTCATAATCCATTTGGAGGTGAACGACTTTCAAGTTAAATTCAGCATATTCGACAGAGTACACACATTACCAGTGTAATGTGGTGGGGAGTGTCTGGTGCCTGTGCAGACATCAGAAGTTTGCTAAAATGGTGTTATCTCACATGGAAAACACTAACAGCTCCTTCTGGAGGACTGGAGCATGTATGGACTGTGCATGGCTGGGAACAGCTTTTTTTTTTGTATTGGCTATGGAGCTAAGTTCAGCATCCTGACTCAGTACTAGGTAGTGATGGTTTCTGAGGCATCAATATCTGATGGAAGAGGTTGTTCCTTCATTCAATGTGGTAAGGGCTGAAAGCCTCAGAGCCTTCTTCCACCTTCACTGAGGCCATATGGTACCCCCAAGACATAAGCCTGTGACTTTAACCTCTTTGTTAATTCTTTTCTGTTTTACGGAGTGGTCTCCAATGTGGTATGACAGCTCAAGCTAAAGGAATCTGGTGTTGCAGCCAGCCTAGCTGAAGTCAGCAGTGGTGGTACCTTTGGACATGAACATGGTAAGAACAATGCTATCTAGGAACTGTGCTAAGGTATAAGGTTAATTCCTTCCTTATTCCCAGAGACCATTGTATATCCCTCTGGAGACTGGTTTTACATGTTTGTCTTTTTGTTCTTGCCATATCTTTGAAATAAATATCCCTTTGTAAAAGCCAATCTGACATCATGTAGTTAAAGGCAATTAGAGTGCTAATCATTGGGTCCCTAAATGGGAGGAACATGACTCCTGCAGGCTTAAGCTGCTGGCAGAGAAGAGATATTTCCCACTTTTTTCAAAGTACCTAAGAACCTTGAGAAAGATAAAATGTGACAGGTCTGTCTAACCCTGAGAGAGAGGAGCCAGAGCAGCCACATTAAACCAGCCTTTACTATTGTTGAGGGATGGGACGTCCACTTGTGAAACTATTTCTGCAGGTCCTTGAACTGCTTACCATGTGCTCCTGGAATGGTCATCAATCCTCTTCCCTCTTTCTGATGAGGAAGTTAACCTTACTGTATCTGCCTTAAGGTGATGTGCCCTGCGCTCCATTAATGTTGCAAAGATGTTTTGTTAGCGTAGCCGTTGTTTGATTAGAAATGCCACCCCCAAATTAGCTTAAAATTTACTAAGCACTCTGGGGCTTGTAGTTTTCTTCCTTCTCATCTTCCTAGTCAGAATGCTCACACGAGATAAACAAAGAGAGGACTTTGGGAAGACTCGGAGGAGGAGGAGGAAGAGGGGAGGAGAAAAACAACAGCAAAGAGAATGAGAATAAGAAGAAAATGAGCAAAAGCAAGAACAGGGAGAACATGAAAGAGAAGGGGGAGGGGGAGGAGGAGAAAGAGGAGGAGGAGGAGGAGGAGGAGGAGGAAAGCTAGACACTAGCATGAGAGAGAGGTGGTGGGGAACTCATTCACCCTGCCCCAGCTGCCATGGTCTTGTGGAGCTAGAAGCAGTCTGAAGGCAGTTTTAATAGTGAAAGAACTAAGGGCAGCAACAGCAAAGATGGAGTTTCTCTCCCCACATAGGGAGAATTTTAAAGTCTGTTCTCTGTAGTTGCAATAATAGGAATCTCTAATCAGGATCCATGCATTGCAAGCCATGTTAAGAAACTGCACTGTGATCATCCTTCCCCACCCTGCTGCTCCCCCCCCCCCCACCCATGCTAGCTCAGCAATAGGTGTTCATTTGCTATCAGTTTGCGTGTTCAAACTAAGCTCTCGTCTTTTCACTGACTTAGGTGGCCTCTATAAGAATTGACCTAATCATGTGCATTTCCTTGTGTCCCTTTGCTCTTGGTTGGAGTGTGCCCTGGTAGCTTCTGGTCCAGGGATCTTTTGATGGTTTTAGCCATGCGGAAGGATAGTAACTATGAAATTCCTTGCAGAATGGGAACCTCAAACTCTAGATAATTGTTAGAGAATCTCTCTCTCACTGGAGGCATGTATGATGAGCTATTTCACATATGTTTTCACAAGTTATAAACTCCCCAAAGCAGGGATTTAAAGAAAAGTTTGGGACCTATCACTCCCTAAGACTAAAGAGCTTGCCTTGTATTGTGAACTCACTGGCAGGGGTAGGGCATGGGAGAGGGCACCTGTGATAGGTTTGGGAGTAAGAGTAAGAGATGTGGTTGTAATTTCCATTTCGCTTTCACCCTGACCTCCTAAACCTTGTTGTAGAGTGACCTCTAGTGTTACATTAAAATGACTTTTAAATCTCTAACAATCCATTTGACTGTTCCAAAAGTGGTATGTTGAAACTGGTATTTCTTTGGTACTAATTGCTATAAATGGATTCTTCCCAAAGAGTTTTTATTTCAAGATTCCATTTATTCTCTTGACAGGCAGATCCAGCATTTCCTCCATTATAACTCTATGTTCCATGTGTCTTCCCTGAAAGACACTAAGAGATTCCTAAGTATTGCCTTTACCAGTGGTTCAAATGGATCTCCAGATTCAAGCTTAAAGCCTCAGTCCCTATCTTTCCTTGTTGTGCACTAATTATTTTGGACTTCCTGAATGCTGGTAATATTAGTATACCATCATAGAAGCCCACAGGATGATGAAACTGTTTAATTTGTTTTTTTCAGCGGAGCCAAATAGCTTGATGTCATTTGTATATATCAAGTGATTCGTATGATGCTTTTGTTTGTCTCTCTCACTCTCAAAACTATACTTTGCTTCACTTAGGAGACACAATAATGGAATTAAGGCTAGACTTAAAGAGCTTGAACTGTATCCCTGAGAAATACTACATTTCATATACATATATATGAAAATATATATATATATATATATATAGTGCTTAAAATTATTGAGTTGCTGCTGTATGTATGTGTGTGCTTTATATTTTGGCAGTTATATAATGCTTTAAAACTTACAAAGTACTTTACAAACATTATCTTATTTGATCCTCTCAACAACCTTGGAAAGCAGAAGCTATTAATATCCCTATTTTACAGATGACAAAACCGAGGGACAGAGAAATGGAACTGACTTGCCAAGGATCACATAAAGAAGAGGTTTTCCCTTAGAAATCAAATTCCCTATTGGTTACACTATACTTGGACTTATTTTAAATATTTTATTTTTTGTTTTCATTATTTTTTTTTAAAGCACAGAAACATTTTTATTCTTCTTTTTAGTTCCAGGTTGCCTTCTTCTCACTCCCCCCTTCACTACACAGTAAGAAGTCAGAAAAACAAAACCTATTACAATTATGTATGGTCATGAAAAACACATTTCCACATTAGTCATGAAAAGGAAGGAAGAAAGGAAGGAAGGAAGGAAGGAAGGAAGGAAGGAAGGAAGGAAGGAAGGAAGGAAGGAAGGAGGGAGGGAGGGAGGGAGGGAAGGAAGAAAGAAGGGAGGGAGGGAAGGAAGAAGGAAGGAAGGGAGAAAGGGATAGAGAAAGAAAGGAAATTCTTCATTCTTCACTCTGCATATATTAGTACTCTGGAGATGGACAACATTTTTCATTGTGAGTCCTTTGGAATTATGCTGGGGGTCATCATGTTGATCAGAGTGCCATTTTTTTTTCAAAATTTGTTATCTTTACAATATTGCTGTTACCATATAGATTGTCCTATGGATACTGCTCACTTAATTTTGCATTAGTTCATGCATATATTCCCAGATTTTTTCTGAAATCATCCCCTTTTCCCTATAGTACAATAGTATTCAATTATATTCATATGTCATAGCTTAATCAGCCATTCCCCAGCTTGAGCATTTCTTCAGTTGCCAGTATTAGTTATCACAAAAAGAGCTGCCTTAAATATTTGTGCATATATGTCTTCTTTTTCTCTTTCTTTGATCTCTTTTGAGTATAGCCCTAGTATCAATATTTCTGGGTCAAAGAGTATAAACAGACCCAAGTTGTTTATGCTTCGAGTTTACCAAACACCAGATTACTATTCTTACGTACTTCTGTATATCATGTACCTAATCTATTCTAATAATAATAATAATGTAATCTCTAGTTCACCACTCCACCAACAGTCTATCATTGTAGTTGTTTCCCCACAGACCCTCCAGCATTTGTCATTTTGCTTTTTTGTCACCAGACATGGTATCTCACAGTTGTTTTAATGTTCATTTATCTAATTCTTAGTGATTTTAAGCATTTTAAAAATAAGATTATTGATCATTTTGATTTCTTCCTATGAAAATTGCCTATTTATATCCTTTGACCATTTATAAATTGGGAAATGACTCAAATTCCTGTAATTTGTTCCAGTTCCCTATGTATTTTAGAAATGAGACTTTTAACAGAGAAACTTGCTACAAAGATTTATTCCCAATTTCTTGATTTCTTCTCATTTTAGCTATAATGGTTTTATTTATGCAAAAACTTTTTAATTTTGTAATTATCAAAATTATTGATTTTGCTTTCTATGAACCTTTCTACCTCTTATTTAGCTATGAACTCTTCCCCTATCCATAGATCTGACTGGTAATTTCTTCCCAGTGAATAGAACACCGGCCCTGGAGTCAGGAGGATATGAGTTCAAATTTGGCCTCAGATACTTGACATACATACTAGTCGTGTGACTTTGGGCAAGTCACTTAACCCCAATTGCCCTCCAAAAAGCACACACACACAAAAGACATCACTCTTTATGTCTAAATCATGCACCCATTTTGAGCTTATCTTGGTATACAGTGTGAAATTGTGGTCCATACCTAGTTTTCTTCCAGACTTCCTTTCAGTTTTCCCAGTAGTTTTTGTCAAAAAGTGAGTTCTTGCCCCAATATCTGGAAGCTTCGAGTTTACCAAACACCAGATTACTATTCTCAAGTACTTCTGTATATCATGTACCTAATCTATTCCACTTATCAACACACTGTTTCTTAGCCAGTGTCAAATTGTCTTTATGATTACCCTTTTAGAGTACAGTTTGAGATCTGGCACGCTAGGCTACCTTTCTTCATGCTTTTTTTTTTTCCCATTGATTCCCTTGATATTCTTGACCTTCTGTTCCTCCAGAGAAATTTAATTGTTATTTTCTAGTTCTATAAAATAACTCTGGTGATTTGACTGGTATGGCACTGAATAAATATATTCATCGAGGTAATTTTGTCATTTTTATTTTATATATTTTCAATACATGAACAAGTCAAGAGTATGACATGGAGACAAAAGTTTCGTGACAATCAAAAAGAAAGTGTAAACACTAGAGACAAGCAATGATCTGCTGAGTTTTGCACTCCTGGAACTTTTGTGTACATCTTTTTTGCTCTTCAGCTAATGTACTGTTTTTAGGCCATTTTAATGATGCAAGGTATAAACGATTTGCACAAAATACCTAGATATTTAATGGAGCTGTATTTAGAGGGGTCGTTGGTTTTCTCATCTTTTGGTGGTAGATAGGTAATATCGCCTATTAAGGAAGCTAAATGTCTATAGAGTTGGTCCTGGAGTAAAGAAGAAGAGCTCAAATATGTCAAGACACTTAACTTATTTCTCTCTCTATTTCTTTCTCTTTGGAACAGCACCTATCTACCAGATAGAGTTATTGTCAGAATACAGTGAGATGATATTTATAAAGCACTTTTCAAACTTAAAGTAATACAGAAATGCGAGTTATTGTACTTATTATTGAGAAAGTTGGGATAAGACTTGCATCAGAAAGGAAGCTGGGAAAGTGTGTGCTGATAATTCGCAAGCCACCTTGAAAAGTGTGAGTGAATAATTACAGATCTTATCAATCCCAGCTGTTTTCCAGTTTTGCAGGGAAGCTAGATTCAGTTGACAGCTTTAATAAGTAGTCTGCCATCCATTATATTAACGATGTGTAACCTTTCTGTTTCTCATTTGACCCAACTTCTGTTTTCATGGTGTTAGGCTTCTTGCAAACAAATAAATCAGTGGTCTCCAGAACAGGGGATGAGGCCAGCCCATGGCCTGACCCTAAGTTGGCCATGGCCTGATCATAATGGATATGAGCCATTTTCTATCCTCAATGGATTAGCCAATAATGGGAAATGTGTCCAACACAGACACATTTGCCTTCATCCCCTTGCCTTATCACATTGGCCTCTTCCTCTAGCAAGCTTCTGTGAGCTCCTCAAGTGAACTTATTTCCTAACCAAATTTTCATAGGTGCCACTGAGAAAATCTTGCCTCACTACCTGTCTTATAGATGACTTGAAGGATGTATCATTGTTGGGAGAGGGATTGTGTTCTGAGGTAGTGACTTACTATTGGGTAAGACAGAGTGAGTCACACGGGATGAACAGTCATGGATGGATTGGGACTTTATCATGGGCCTCATTTAACAATCTTTGCCCTCAAACTCATCCCTTCCAATCTTCCCTATTAATGCTGAGAGCACCACCATCCTTTGCTCAAACAAGTTCACAGCTTCTGTATCATCTACTCCTCCTTACTCCTCACTTCACATATGTAAGTAGTTGCCAAATCCAATTATTACTATCTCTTGAAACTGTTCCTTTTTCACTCACCACACAGCCATTACTCTAAGTCAGGCCCCGTTCACCTCTCCCCTGGATTGTTATGGTAGCTTTCTGGCTGGTCTCCCTACCTCTAGTCTCTCCCTTCTCTGATCCACCCTCCTCAGAGCTGCCAAAATGATTTTCTTTAAGCATGGGACTTTATCATGTTACTCGCCTACTCAATAAGATGCAACGACTCTCTATTGAGCAAATATCACCCCTATTTTATCTCAGCCTTTTAAAATATCTGGTTTTGGACAGTTTTACAACAAATACAATTATTTGTACAGTAGTATATGTATAAAATGCTTACTTAAGTATACTATGTATATATATATAAGTATTTTACTTTATTTTTTCTATGTTCAAACTTTTTAAACTGGTGGGGGTATGTAAGCAACACATTTTAAACAATTTTCACATCATCCCCCTTCAGAGGTTCTCTCTCCTTTCATTGCTTAGTTTCTCAAACTTCAATAGTGAAGTTTTTCATTGATGTTCAATTTTGTTTTCCTCTTTGTACTGCTTTGACTCTGTATCCCCTAACCTTTGAACAATCTGCCTTTAATTAATGAAATTTAGAATCTTTGATATACTCTTCTTTTCTGAATTCTATTCAACATTTCCTTTTGCCTTTCACTGGATGATATGGCATTCAAGTTTTCCACTATATACCATTTAGATGTAGATGATGCCTTGCTATAAAACTTCAACAATTCTCTCAAAAGATTTCTCTCTTGGTGATAATTGATACCTGTCATTAGGGTTATTCCTTGATAGTATTGCCTTTCCTTTCAACATTCTTACCATACCAATGCCACCGCAATATTGTTATATGTAGATCCTGGATTTAAAAAAATATATATTACACGTCAAATAGTATAAGAAAATGTGTTTGTCTTTGATAGTTAATAGCCACTACAAATATGATTATTCTGTTTTTTAAAAATAATTTGCCTGGCAGATCAAAAATATATTCTTCAAAATTTCAGACTGGGCATGTCTATCTGCTTTTCAGAATAGTCATTGGTATTGATTTTGCCATTTCTTTTGTTATTAGAAATGCAACCACAATTGCCGATGTTTCTCTCACAGAGGCTATACAGTCTTTTACTGTCTCTTTAAATTCCAGAAGTCAAATGGAATGTTGAGAAAAACAGTTTGTGTTAGCAGTTTTGAAGTGACAGTTGAGAAAATGGCAGCAGTGACAGTTTCCCTCTGGAGGCATGGAGAATGCGATATTTTGTAGGTTATTCATGAGAATATATGGAGAATACATACAGGAAGGTGATGAGGAAAAGTGTCTTCCTTTTCTGAACAAGTTAAACTGTGATATTGAAGACTCCAGAAAGAGAATTCTCTGAAGAGTCCATGAAAGAGTGGCAAATAAAATATATTCTGGAAAGACTGGCTCCTATTATTAGTGAAGAGAAGACAAAGAAAAGAGAAAATATCTTTTATTTCCTAAGAGATTGAATTTTGGGAAGAATTGTGAATGATGTTTCTAAGAGACTTTAATCAGCAACTGGAATCAAATGAATTATGTGAGATTGTTTCCAGACAAGTAAAGAAGACTCATTCATCATTAAGTCTACATATGAAGGTGACTCATTTGTGAAATAGGCCTTGACTTTCATCATTCATCAATATGTTGTATGACCTGGAACTAAGGAAAATATCAAAAGCAGCATGTAACCCATGCACACAACTGGCAAGATTTGTTGCCACTTTTGTTACTCTGGCACATAATGGATAATTCCTATATTCTATTTCATGGCCACTTATACTTTGTCTTATTAAAGGGTCAGTGCCTTCTGCATAAAGCATTTCTAATAGGTGGAATGCTGGTGTTCCCAATGTGTTCTTATCACACATACCCAGAGCCTACCTGCTGAAAATGCTTCAGGTTTATCAGAATACAAAATCATTCCATTTACTCTTCTCGAAGTCAAGCTCTTCATCACAAGAGTTTTTTTTTTGAGGGGGAGAAGGAAGGCAATTGGGGTCAAGTGACTTGCCTAGGGTCACACAGCTAGTAAATGTTAAGTGTCTGAGGCTGGATTTGAACTCAGGTCCTCCTGACTTCAGGGCCAGTACTTTACTCCCCGCACCACCTTGCTGCCTCCATCACAAGAGTTTTGAGCAGGGACAGCCATTGTATCATCTTTGCAGAGTGCTAACTTAGTTCAATGTTGCCTCTAGAACTTAATTCTCCTGCATTTCAATGATCCTGGCATATCTTCATAGTCAATATAAAAATCACAAGGCACGTGAAATCTCTATTGTATATCACTTGAGCTGGCAGTTCTCTATTTCCTCATTGCTCCCCACCTCCCACCCAACCACCTCCATAGATTATAAGTGGGATTTTCAGGTGGATATTGTTATTGTTTTTGTTATTATACACTTAAAATGTAAGTACCCCAGTTTTGGGGTACTCCTTTCTTAAGTTCATTTTTTGTATGCTCTATGGTTTCTTATAATATTTTTGATAACATATTGAGTTAATTACCTTCTTTATAAACATAGCTACTTGTAGCCTAATCAAAAGTTCATCAGATTTTGTTTTTCTTCTTGTAACTTTTGCAAAAGTCTTTACCCTCAAGATAAAATAGTTTCTCTCAAGGTAACTAAGCTTGAAAAAGACTCTCCATGAGTTCAGCCATATATAATTTGTCCAATTATCACTCAAAATTACTGTCCATAAGCTAAATAATATGCTCCCTTGTCAGTTGATGTTCTTAAATCCTGAAGATTAAAAATAGGATCCTGATAAGGAATAGCATTTTCCAAAGATATTTGTATTTACATAAATAAGTGCAACCTAGTCTTAAATCACATTGTTGGCAAAGACGTATTCTGTGACCATCATATAGAAGTACATGTTTATAGAGGTGTGAAGAATACTAGTGAAGAACCAAGAATTACATATATATATATATATATATATATATATATACATACATACATACATACATACATACATACAGATGAAGTAGCATATTTCTCATCTGGAAGCACCCAAGGGGACCTTGGTAGCATTCTTGATCCCTGAACTCACTATTCATACAAAATCCAGCTACTTCACATCCTTTAATAATATCTATTAGCATATATTCAAGTCATGCATTTGGGGTTTGCTTTCCCATTTAAGTGACAGAATCAATATTTGCCACATACCTATGCATTTAGAAAGTATTTATTGCTATGTGTTTTCGATATTTGCCCCCCCCCCCCAATGCTTGGAATACTCCTTTCAACTTTGCCTCCTGGCTTCCCTGACTTCCTTCAAGTCTCAACTTTACGCAAGAAGCCTTTCACACACTAAAGAACTGTGGGTGCAGTTGTGCACTAGTACAATAATTCTGGAGAACAATTGGAAATTATCCCCAAAGAGCTGTAAAACTCTGTATCCCCTCTGACCCAGCAATATCACTACGAGGTTTGTATTCCAAAGAGATCAAAGAAAAGAGGAAAGAACCCATTGGTACAAATATATTTAAAACAGCTCTTTTGTGGTGACAAAGAATTAGAAATTGAGGGTATGTCCACAAAATTGGGGAAGGCTGAACATTGGCATATGATTGTAACAGAATACTATTGTGTTATAAGAAATGATATGCCGAGTGGTTTTAGAAAAACCTGGGGAAACTTATATCAACTGATACAAAGTGAAGCAAGGAGAAAATTGTACATAGTAAGAGCAATGTTTTAAGGATGATCAACTGTGAAAGACTTAACTACTCTTATCAAGACAATAATCCAAGAAAATTTCAAAGGACCCATGGTGAAAAGAGTTATCCACCTCTAGAGAGAGAACTGATGAACTCTGTATACAGGTTGGAAAATATTTTAAACTTTAATTTTTCTTGCTTTTTGTGCATTGTTAATTCAACATAGCCAATATAGAAATATGTTACGCATGACTTCACAATTGATATCATATTGCTTGCCTTCTAAAGGGATGGTAAGAGACAGAAATGAGGGAGAGAATTTGGAATTCAATTTTTTAAATGAATGTCAAATTTTTTTACAAGCAACTAGGGAATCTTTGATGAAACTAAAATATGTTAAAAGAAATGAGTGTGATATAAAAATAAAAGGCAATAATAAAACTTATTTTTTTAAAAGAAGCCTTTCTCAATGCTAGTGTCTTCTATCTGTGACTATTCCCAACTTGACTGGTATTCATCCTTTTGTACATAGTTATTTGCAGGTCATCTTTTCCATTAGATGATGAGCTCCTTGAGAGTATGAGCTGGTTTTTGTCTCTCTCTGTATCCCCGAAACTTAGCATAGTGCCTGGTAAGTGCTTAATAAATGCCAGGTGACTATGTTGATGAAATATCTTAGAGGGAATAATCACATCTCCAAACCGTGGAATTAATCCTCCTAACCTATAATAAATACCATTATTTAGCTTCAGAACCTCCTCTGCCGCCATCTATGGGAAGTCTCTCTTCCATTGGACTTGGTACACAATATCCTCTATAAGAAGGGTATACATCTTTGGTGAGTATGCATCTGTTTCATGTCAATGTTACTTTCCTCCAGAGAAGAAAGGAAACAGAAAGCCCAAAGCTGACAGGGTTTTGAGAGTAAAAGAACACTAATCATTCTTGATAAGAAACCCTGGAAACATTTGACTAGAGAACTCAGGATTCCTAACCTGAATGTCTAAGAGATTAAAATCTAAGTTGTTCAATCCCCATTTAACAGAAATTTATTTAACAGTATCATAGAACATTTGAGAGAACAAATCTATGTGTTTTCATGTGGGTTTTTAACATATAATGTCAGGTTTCTGAATCCTCCTTCTGGATATATCCTTATAAAATTGTAGTGATTTGACTTCTGGCCATAATTTGTTAGTTCCCCAAAACCTGAAAGACTCTGAAGAGTTGATCAGTTTCCAAATCTCCATGGAAAATTGGCTTCTTGGCTACTAATTACACAAATATTGTAACTGTACTTTAAATATCTACTCTTGTTGAATCTTTATAGGCTCATATGATGCTCAAGATATTATGTTCAGAGAGTTGGAAGGGACCTTAGAGGTCATATAGTTCATCTCTCCCTCCCATTTTTGCAGATGAGGAACCGAAGGCACAGAGAGATGAAGTGATTTGCCCAAGATTACATAGATGTTAAGTAGCAGAGTAGGATCCAAACACAGGTCATTTGACTCCAAACCCAGAATTCTTTCTGCTATGCCATGAAACCTCTCTATTGTGTCTCTCAAGGAAACCTTAGCACATGAACTTTATTTGAAGAAAGTCCCTGAGAGTGTGGCATTTTTTCCCTTCTGGGTTCTGCTATGGGGCAATGATTCATAATTGATGAACAAGTTATGTAAATGATTATAATTAATAATACTTTTATAAGCTCATCTGGTTTCATTTAGGAGAAAGAATGGCCCTAGAAGAGGAAAAAATAAGTTGATGTACTCTGTCCCTTATACCACAAGGAGGCATTGAGAATTAGTGAAAATTAGTGAACACTGGTTTTCTTCTCCTTCCTCTTCTTCTGAGAGCTTCTAATTTTGAAATCCAATGACCAGGCTAATCCTATCTGATATCAGAGAAGACTATTGTCCTAAATTAGGGCAATGTAATTTCTAACTTGTTCTGGTTTCATTTGCTGAACCATACCATCAGCCACTGTTTCCCCAAATATCTGGGCTGTGGCTAACTCCTACCAGATACATGGGGAATCTTGAATTCAGACCATATCCATCTTCAAAAGGGTCTCAGAAAAGATTTTGGTTCTGAACAGTTCAGCTCTTGCCCCCCCCCTTCAGATTTTCTCCAAATACTAGAGATCTCTATAACTTTAAGAGCAGCTAGTTGGTGCCGTGGATAGAGTGCCGGATTGGAGTCTGAAAGATTCATCTTCCTGAGTTCAAATCTGACTTCTAACACTTACTAGCTGTGCAACCCTGGGCAAGTCACTTAACCTTGTCTCCCTCAGTTTCCTCATCTGTAAAACACGTTGGAGAAGGCAATGGCAAACCATTTCAATATCTTTGCCAAGAAAACCCCAAGGGGGTCAGGAAGAGCATGACACTACAAAAAATGACTGAACAATGACTATAGGTGAAGCTCTAGGTGTGAAAGGGGCTACCTCTAGGTTCAACCCTCTCTCCTACCTGAACCTTGATTCACCTCAGATTAAGGGAAGTTGTGAGTTACAGTATCACTCAAAATATCACTTCCTGATTGAAGTCATTGTCTGATTTAGAGAGTGTTTGTTCATCTGGAGCTGGTGTCTCCCTCAGTATCTGCTAAGATAATTGCCCATCATTTCTTTTCTCCTGCTCATCAGAGCATCTGGATCCCTCTCCTATGGACACTTAGTGGCGGTGATCAATTATCTGAAAGGGCCCCCATCAGTCTCTGGAGCTATTCTGTAAATAGGCAAGTTTCTCATTTAAGTCAGAGTAGCTTCCCCACTGATTTTTAAAAACCATGGTTTCTCAGGAAAAAAAAATCTTTATCTTTATGAAAGGCCTTGAAAATGTAGCTATTGCTTGTTTCTATCAGAGTATTTTTTTGAGCAAAAAAAAAAATCATGGCCTGGAAAGCTTTTATCAGACTCCCTCTCAGCCAAACAACGTGCTGGTTTTGAGTGTGCACATCTTCTCCATTGTCTAAGTACAAGGGAAAGCCTACCTGCCAATGGGGGAAAGCTTGTATGAACCAGACATGCCCATTCAGAAACTAGAAAACCGCCATGGTTCCTAAAGGGTTGTTGTGGGATCATTTCTCAATTCGTGAGTCTGCTGTCAGGATCCATGTTTACCAAAGCAGAGAGTTTGAGAGCCTGCTACTCAAGGAAATGCTACCTGTGGCAAATATCACAAAGCCTGGCATTCCATCTTACCATCCCCAGGGAGATCCATAGCCCGAGTTTCAGTTTTCACGTCAATGAACAATTAGGAACAATGAGACCTGTACAAAATGTCACTGGAGTGAAATCTGACATTTCTAATACATACGTTCAACTCTTGTTTTCTCTGAGACTAGTTGTCCTTATCTCACCCAGGCTGGGGGTGCAAGCCATCACGTAGGGCTCCACTCCCATGACTGATCAGCATGGGAGCTTTGACCTGCTCTGTTCCAGACTTAATTCAGCTCCCTCATCCTTAGGTAGCCTGATGGCTCGTCATACTGGTGCAGGACGTAGCCCAGAAGCCTGAATGGCTTTAACCCTCCTGAAGTTCAAAACTCAGATTCAAACACTCTACCAGCCTCAACTTGTGTGTTAGCAGGGACTACTGGCATGTGCTATCAGGCCTGGCTGTTTACATATTACTAGCAGGCTGCCAAAAGCTTTATACTATACTTGTTCTGCATATCTGGTGGAAAGATCAGTCACCATAAAGATATGGCATTATTATCACCTTCAGACAAGTTCCAAGGTTTACTAATTCTTAGATTATCCATATATGGAGCACATGTTGCTAGAATTTTTCTTAGTGTGTCTAAATTCATCATGTAGACCTTCATGTCACAGAATGATATGGGGATAGAACCAAGTTCTTCCAAGTACCCTGGGTGGGATCAGTTTTAGTTCAGTACAGAACTCTCTTGGAGACAGGTACCACAGACAGAGTATGGGACTTTGAGGAAAAGCTGATTTGAATCCTGCTTCAGAAGGTTACCAGTCATGGTACCCTTGGAAAGTCACTTATCCTCTGTCTGTCTCAGTTTCCTTATCTGAAAAGGAGGGATAGTAATAGCACCTATATCACATGGTTGTTGTGGGAATCAAATGAATTCATATATGTAAAGCAATTTGCAAACCTTAAAGGACTATGTGATCCCTAGTTGTGAATATCATTGTCATCGTCATTAGGACCTCGCCATGGCACAGTGGATAGAGTGCTAGGTTTGGAGTGAGGAAGGCTCATCTTCTTCAGTTCAAATCCAGCCTCGAACTATATGATATATATATATATATATATTTATGATATATATTTATATGATTTCTATTATTTATATATTTATATGATCCTGGGCAGGTCACTTAACCCTGTTTGCCTCAGTTTCCTCATCTGAAAATGAGCTGAAGAAGGACATGGCAAACCTATCTCTGCCAATAAAACCTCAAATGGGGTCATGAAGAGTTGAACACAACTGAACAATGATATTAATATCAGTAGTAGTAGTACTAATGAGTAGTAGTAGCAGCAGAAGCAGGTGGTGGAGGAGGAGCAGAAGCAGGTGGTGGTGGTGGCAGTAGAGTACTTGTTTTTTACTAGCATCTCAGCAGTCAGGTACCCTCCAAAGAATATAACTTGAGTCTTTAAGCATTATTTCCTTATTTCCTGGCTCATATCATTTCTACCAGTCATTCATAGACAACTGAGACAAAGGAAACTGGACAAATGAGATAAGTGACACACTCACATTTATATAGCAATTTAAGGATTGCAAAGCTCTTTACAAATGTGATCTCATTTTAGTCTCCCAACAGCCCGTGGCTGTAGATGCTAGCATTATTCCCATTTTACAGGTGGTGAAGCTGAGGCTTAGAGAGCCTGGGACTTGCTGAGGGTCATAGACTAGAGAATGTCTGAGGCTGGATCAGAATTCAGGTCTTTCTAGTTCTCTACACACTCGACCACCTGGCTGCCTTATGAAAGTGACATGCTGTCTGATGGAACTCTCCTACTCATAAGCATATATACTAGGTTGGGACCCAGCTCTCTGGTTGCCACGTATATAACCATCACTCTTTCCTTTGGTGTCACCATAGGGTCAGTGTCTCATGGCCTTCAAGATCATTATCTGTGTTCATGCTTTTTATTTTTTTGAAAACAGTGAAGTTTATTTGGAACATGTACTGTCCCTGAACCTGAGAAAGGCCATTCTTTCCCATAACCTCTCATAAGTATGAAAAATGCTTTAATGAAATACATCCACATTAAATGCTTTAGGGAGAAGTGCTACATATTTTCAGTGGTCTTATAATGTACTCTTTTTTAGACATGGGCCTACTTGATTAGGCTCTGTGTCCAACAGTTTTCACATTGTTCAGCAACACAGTCCAAGCCAAATCCAAGAACACCAGTTTATGTAGCGGGTAGGGAGTCTCACCCTCACTAAGTTCTCTGCTGGTGATTACAGTTAGCCTATGAAGACCAGTCTCAGTACAGAGCATCCCCTCAGGTGCTGCAGACTACCATCTGTATACAGAACAAAAGGCTTACTCTGATCTGCATAGGCCAGAAGTTATGCACTCAATCTATTCTTTGCAAACTTGGGGAAAAAAAGACGTGATACTTGTAAAATACTGGTCACATTGTAGGTATTTAGTAAATGTTTTTGTTCCCTCCCTCCCATCCCTCTATATTTGTTGTCCCTCCATCTCCAAAAGACTTCATAGATTTTAGAACAATGTTATTTTGCTTATATTTCTGCTTCTACCTCTCTTCAGACATATTTATGAGAGTGAAGTCATTTGGTGTTCTAGCAATAGCAATGCCATTCATAACAAATTTGGAAAAACAACCTACAAATCCTAGGGAGTCTTCAGATCTTGATGGTTCTTTGATGGGGTTAGTTCAGGAGTATTTCCATATCCTTTTTTTTTTTTTTGCTTTTTAGAGGGTAATTGGGGTTAAGTTAAATGACTTGCCCAACGTCTCATGGCTAGTTTTTGTGTTGTGTCTCATGCCAGATTTGAACTCAGATCCTCCTGACTCCAGGGCCGGTGCTCTATTCACTGCACCACCTAGCTTCCCCTATTTCCATATTCTTTTGGGTTGCAGCTCACACCTTGTTGCAAAGGCATATGACAGTATCCTTGACAGAAGTTTTTCAAGTCTCCAGATAATACTTCCCAGTTTGTTGATTCCAGTATCTTTCTAGTACTTTAAATGCATTAACATTGGCTCCAATCAGTTTTAATGCTTTCATGATAGTTGGTGAATCCAGACACAAAATGCTACAGTGTTTACCTTCCTGCTATTGCCAACATCCTTAGAGACCTTATTCTGATATACCTCAAGTGTGGGGATAATTTTTTCATCCAACTCACCAATACCTGACTCTTGCTTAAGCTGCAAAGGCTTTTCCCCAACTATTTCTCATGAAATAACTGGAATATAATATAGCTATCCCTTCTGCATCACAACTTTCCCCCATCACAGCTTTGCTATGTTGCCAATTGACATAAGAAATTAATTGGGAATTCGGGGGAGTTTTGCAAAAGCTGCAGAGGACACATGGAGGTCAGCAGATGACATAGAAAAAGTATAGAAGCTCAGAAATTGACAAAATATAAGTATAGTATTGTATAATATCAACATTTTATCTTTTAATAACATGAATATACACTCTTTTTTAAAGTTAAAATAAATAAAAAGTTAAAGTTTGTGAAAAGAATGAGATAACCAACAGATTTACCCAAAGATTACTACATCGTACGTGGATTTTCCAGATCACAGGGGGACCACATCTCTAACCCTTTTGGAGGGATAACTATAGTTCCTTGAGATCTACTTTCAACTCAAGTAAAAAAAAAAAAATACTTACTCTGTGCCAGCAACTATTTGGAGGGCTCAGGATATCAACAAAAGCAAAAATGTTTTAATGGTTCCTGCCCTCAAGGAGCCTGCATTGCAATGACAGAAGACAATACATGAAAGGAAGTTGGAAAAAAAGGTGGGGAAGGTAACCATTAAAGAAGTCTAGAGAGCTAAGAATCCAACAGAGAGGAATGAGGTACATAGTGAACAGCGCTGCCTGGGGGGCAGGGGTGGGCACTTCTTAAAATAGAGTCTCCAGGAAGAAAGGACCAATGAGAGAAAAGGACCATGGAGGCAGAAGGATCTTCTAGGATAAGAAAGCTCCTGGACCACGGTAGAGAAAGAAGTAAGGAGGGACAGGAACAGGGGTTGGACAGAGATGAAGAAGCATTCCACCAAGTGAAGCCTTGGATTAGCTATTAAGACAAATCACTACCATAGGCACCATTGTTCTTGCTGTGACTGTCCAGGACAACAGTGAATTCTGCCTTGTCAAGTTTTCATCAACATGTCTTAGTGAGATTCTATGACTCCACATGGGTTGGACCCATAAGCAATTGAAGATGAAGTCACATCTTCTATTTTCATGATGACCTCCAGCCCTAGCTCAATTTTTATTTTACAGTGCTAGTCCTATAGACACCATCTTCCACTGAATGAAGTTCACATTCTACTCATGAAGGCATCCAACTTATGGCCATTAATTCACATCTGTGTCTCTCTGGTTGTGTTGCTAGTGATCTGGAATCAGCCTTTTATGGCTTCTGTTCCTTTGGGCTTTTGTCTCTCCAAATAGAACAGTTTCACCCATATACTGTCTCTCAAAAGGTTTCACATAGGCTCTTGCCTTTGAATCTGCATCTTTACTGTGATTTCTTTGTTTTGCTACTATAGCCCATTTAAACGGTAGCAGAAGCAGGATGGCAGGAATATAGCCAGAGTGGGGAAATCAAAGGATCAGCTAATTCACAAAACATTTTTGAACTGGTCTCCCCTGACTTGGCCTTGATTTAAATTACTTTGCAACACTGAAATTATGGTTTAGAGCTTTTCAATGTTCTTATAATGTCTTTTTTTAAAGACATGGGACTACTTGATTAGACTTTACATAGAATACACAACAGTATATATTAAATATGTCAGTCAATCATTTTTCCAAGTGGCTGAAAAAATAATGGTATTTACCAAACCAACAATGCTAAACCAAGCATGAGATATGCAGTATTATTAAATCACATGATGAACAATAGTTGCATGTGATTAGTATATACAACTATGATGTGACATATACAAATGTGATAGTATTTGCAAATAAAAAAGTAAGCATGCAGATTTGGACACAGGATAATGGGAAAAGCAGTTTTCACAGCTGTATTCATTTGTCTCCTTGCTAGAAGTGATCCTGGATTCTCGAAGGAATAAAAGCAGGAACATCAGGTATCTGGGTTAGGTCTGTTGTTCAGACCCTTATTGACCAGGAAAAGTGAGTCTGCAAGTAGCACAAAGACCCCAGAACTCCTTGTCCTTGGGGCTGGATTTAAAGCCTTTAGATTTTATAGTTTGATCAAGTTTCTTATTTCCCATCATTTGTGAAAGAAGAATGAATAAGGCTCTTGTTTCTAGCTTAGCAGACAAACGGGTAAGTTTCAATGCTTAACAATTTAAAATAAATACTCTGAAAAAATTTAAGGGAAATAAGGGAAAATGAGATCCTGAGAGCTCGAGTTTTGAGGGGACATGATCCCAGGTAAAAGATGAGATCTTTTAGAGACTATTTTTGAAAACCTTCATTTCCCAAAAGAGAAAACAATGTCTCCAGAGAGGTAATCACACAACTGCTGAGTGTCAGAAATCACTTCTAACAAGAAGGTATCTAGCAAGACAGGCAATCACTGATTGTCAGTCCACTTATCCAAGACCTTAGTGCCCGTTCACTTAAATAGAATGAAACTGAACAGAACTCTTAACCAAGAAGTAGGAGGAGGTAAAAGTGGCAGCATCTGGGAACAAGAGAATCATCACTATTTGAACAGAGCACATCATGATGAGTACAAGTTAGTAGTACAAGCTTATTTGAGGGGCAGGGGGAAGGGATTAAATTGGCTCTGACAGCATAATTTACCAAAGGAACTTTTGGTATCATTTTTGGTAATCATGGTTCAAAACCATGATTCTCCATAGACCATTCCTATCAAAAGCAAGTTGAAGTTGATTGGCAACAGGGTATGCTGGAATTCCTCAATATAGAAGAGGCAGAGCAAGTTATGGCAATGAAAAATCTATGAAGAGTGTTCAAGAGTTTGCATTTGTACTTTCTATTACAGCTTGGTATTTACAGGACTTGAGTCAGACTAATGAATGAAGAACGGTTGTCTAATTGGACAGTGCTGGTATTTCAGACTTTGAAAAATTAATTAACGTATCTAAAGAGATTATTATGTGAAGAGCTGTTGAGTTGCTTCAGTTGTGTCTGACTTTCCAGGACCCCATTTAGGGTTTTCTTGGCAAAGATACTGGAGTGCTTTGCCATTTCCTTCTCCAGCTCATTTTATAGATGAGGAAACTAAGGCAAACAGGGTTAAGTGACTTGATCCAGGGTCACACAGCTAGTGAGTATCTGAGTTCAGATTTGAACTCAGGTCCTTCTGACTCCCAGGTCCAGTGTTCTATCCATTGCACCACCTAGCAGCTCTAGTCATGTGAAGAATCTGAATGTTATAATGGTATGCACAAGTCTCCTAGAGGAAAAACCTGCTCTACATATATCTCTTGAAAAATAAAACAATAGCACTTTTCCCTTGCAAAAGCAGTTATAACATGAAAATAAATGTACTAGATCATATTAATGATTAAACAAGAAAGCATGAATATATATTTATGTTAGCCATTGCTAAACTAATAATTAGACAATTTCATATCGACTTTATTATAAATCCTCCCCCTTCGAGTACTAAAAAGTTAAATCATTATACTTTTATCAATAGTGATATAGATGTAAAATATGAAAGTTTCCCATGAACACAGTGCACCAAATAACTTCAATCATTGGCTTTATTTTGTATTTTAAAAGTTAAGGATTCTTGTCCTTTTATTATATTATAATTAAAATTGTACATGAAATAATTAAACTGAAAAAAACTTGTATTCACATGCCAATAACTAGTGTATAATAAGCAAACAGCATCTTAATAGATCAACACCATTGTGACATGCAAACTTAATTTGTTAATTAGCAATAATGATAACAGATGCTTTGGTAAAAGTCCTGGGAATGTGGGAGATGAATGAGAAGAAAAGTAAGAAATGAAGTTAAAACATGACAAAAACCATAAACAGAATTAAAATAATAAACAGGGTTGAAAGGAAACAAAATCAAACTAATAAACAGGTTTTTCCCCAATTTTAAAAGACGTTTATTGAAAATTTTCAGTTCCAAATTCTATCCATTCCTCCCTCCTTTCTTCCCTTCCCTCCTCCTCCCTGAAATGGGGAACGATCAGATTTAGCTTATGCATATGCAATTATGCAAGACGTTTCCATATTAGTCATTTTGTACAGGAAGACTCAAACAAAAGAAAAGGAAAGAAAGCAGGAAATGGTATGGTTCAATCTGTGTTCAGTTACTATCAGGTGTTTTGGGTTTTTTTTTCCCCCTCTGGAGGTGGATAGCATTCATCATTAGTCCTTTGGGATTGTCTTGGATCCCTGTATTGCTGAGAATAGCTAAGCCATTCACAGTTCTTCATCAAACAATATTGCTGTTACTGTGTACAATGTTATCCTGTCCTTGTTAACAGATTTTTAAAAATCAAGACTAAAAATAATTCTGACTAAACATACAAAAACATTTTGTTCTTCATTAGTGTTAGAAATTATTAGGATAAGAAATTTATTAGCATTAAAAATTAGAAAGGAAAATATTTTTAAAAAGAGAAAATCTCTAATAATTCACCTCACAATTTGAAAGTATTAAGGAAAGAGAAATCCCCCAAGTGAGCGTTTCCCAATGCCACTAGCTTCAGTGTTGTGAAGCACCCTGCTTTAAAAGTCTATTGAAATAGTTTAAAAGGCTATGAAATACAGCTTTAAAATTAAAACAATCAGGGAAAATAACTTTAAAATCCTACAAATGAAGCTCCCATGTATATATGGTATGTGTTTTAAAGAGTCCACCAGGAGGGGATGCTTTGTTCCTTTTGGACTTCTCTTTGGGAGGTAAACTGAGTTTTTAATGTACCAGAAGCCTTCTAGCACCAGAGGCATGGACCAAAGGCACTTTCAAGGAAAAAAAAATTGCACAAACACTTGCTCCACACTTTCTTTTGGGAGAGAGCTCAAACTAGCTCTCCAGGGATGACTATTAAATTTTCACTGTGATCATTTACAACTCAGCATCCAGTCAATGCTACAAATCACAGCTTAATTCATTACTTTGTTGATTGCCCAATCTTTAAAAAAATGATGGAGAAAATATTAGGACTGTAGATTGAAGTTAAGCATGCTCTGCTCTCATTAAACATTTATCAGTGTGTCTCTGCTCCCCTGCCATGCCTTGTTGCCCTTACTGGCTCTTCTTGTACTAAGTTGAAAAAAATAGTCTGCCAAAATATGATTGAATCATACAAAAGCACCTAAGCAGTTTCATATTTTTTAAATAGCAGGCACACTGTCCTTCATGACCCACTCCCACCACAGCTAAAATTTTGAAAGGGAAAACATACAACAAACAAAGGAACAAACAAAACTCTCTTTCCCTTTCAAAGAAACCTCCCCTCCCTTAATCTTGAGTCTTTCACACAAGGTATTGGATGCAAATCCTAGCAAAGGGCCATCAGCTTCCTAACAGCCTTAAGTAAAATGACAATGCCAGTGAACAAAGAAGGAATAAGCTTTCAACTGTAGTACAGCTTAGCCTTAGGGTCCTTGGGTCCCTTTTCCTTTCCTTTCCTTCCCTCCCCCTCTGATCAACTCCTGCTCTCAGAAGAATAATGGGAAGAAAGCAGTTGGAGAGCCAAATGGGAAATAGGCAACAGCTTCCACTAGCTAAACTCCCAATGAAGGAAAGGAAAAAAGAGGACTTCTAATCATCCTCCTGGCATCTCATGGGTGACAGATTTCTTGTTCTTCATGGCCTTTCACCAGTCTCTGGACTGGCATTGTCTATCCATCATGTCTTCACATCTTTGCTCTTCTCATCTTCATGTGTCTTCCACATGACTGTTCAGGTAGTAATGGTGCTATGGTGTGCCCTCTACTCTCCATTTGGTTGGGCAAGATGGAGTCTGGTCCTAAGGAAAATTGATTATATGCTTCATTAGCTAGCAGAGGTGAAATCAAATCCCTTTTTAAACAAACCAAACATCTGCGTTTGAAAGCTGTTAATAGCTAAAGCACAGAGTTGAGGAGTTATGGAGGTATCTGGGGGTCATTTGGGAGCATATGAAGGTTCTTGGTGGAGATTGGTGAGTACTGCTGGAAGGCATAGTCGACAAGGGGTAGACTGAGTAGGGGAGGACCAAGAAAAATAATAGGCTAGAAAAGGAGTAGAAATGATAGTAGAGTTGTATGTGTCAGAGGGTAATGCAGAATGTAACAGTATAATGAGAGCATAGTCATTAGTATGGGAGGGGGCAAGGATAGAAATCACTGAAACACCCAGAATATTCATGTTGAATTAGAAATGTAGCCTAAAGGCAGTCACTAGTTTTAGTTAGATTGCCTTCTAACACCTGAAACTAGGGAACTAGGAGAGTGGCACATATGTGGTATGGGGGGGGGGGGATGGGAGGTATAGAAGTACGAGATATAAGAAGAAAGGAGAGAGACCCATGTGGATCAATCTGGATATGTTGCTACAGCAGAGAGGCTGCATGCTCCCAGTCTATAGACATGCTATGAATAGGGTCACCAAAGTCAAGGCTATAGAAAGCCATTCTAGCAGAAGAGAAAAAGTGTCCCGCACTAAGTCTCATAGATTGAGAGCTGGAAGGGACCCCAAAGGCCAGACTGGTGGCCCCTCACATTTTTCAAGGACATTGAGGACCAGAGTCACCAAGTGAACAGTTAGAGTTTAGACCTGGGTGCCTGGAATTCAACTACAAAATTCATTCCAGTTCCTCCCAGGGTCCACCCTCCTTGTGTAATTGTACCTAGACTTGTCAGCAGCCCTGATTTTGTGGAGAATGAAGAGGCTAGGGCATTGAGAAGGCTGTGGAGATTAAAAACCAAAAGAAAACCATATACATCTACTGGGGCATTTTGCCTCGTGGTTGCCTTTTCTTCATCTCCTAGAAGACAAGGCAGTTGTTGGGGATGTTCATTAACTCCCCATCTCTCTCTGATTGGTGTCCCTTTGTCTCTGTCTCCCACTCTCCATGTCTCTGTATGTCTCTGTCTCTCTGTCTCTCTCTCTCCCCATTTTATCACCCCCCTCCCAAAGTAGGTGGCATAATCGAATATAGTAGACAGGATGATCTGAGGCTGAATCTTGCCTATTACCAGCTATGAGACCCTGGGCAAATTTCTTAATCTCTCTCTGTCTCAGTTTCCTCACCTGTAAAATGCAGATAATAATAACACTTTACCTCCCAGGGTTGATGTGAGGATCAAATAATAGGAAATTTTATGTTACATTCTTTACATTGTGCTATGTCAAATAAAATAATATAAAATATAGTATTATAAGTTCTCTGCAAACCTTGAAATGTTAGATAAATGCTAGTAAATACTATAATTACCTTATTACCACCTCCACTAAAGATGGTGCCGTCACCACCACTACATATCACCATTACTCTTAGGGATTCTTGATTGTGGGCTCTAGATTTTCATGCTACCAAATTTCAAAGAGTAGACAATTTGGGAGAATATAGTAGTAGCAGTGACTAGGGATTACATTTCTTACCATTATCTTTGCCCATCATTAACACTAATTAATGGGGGGGCAGTGTGCTATACTAGTAAGGGTAAGGAATCTAGAATCATAAGATCTGAGTTTAAATCCCAGGCTGCCTCTTATGCCTCTTGGAAAAAGGAATTTCTTTTCTCTGGACCTCAAGTTCTTTGTCCACAAAATGAGGGTCATTAAGACTTCATGCCATGTGAGAATCAGTTGAATGAACCAATGGATGTTTTGGTGGGCAAAGAGAGATCTCAGGAGAGAGAGGAAGATTATCTAGAAATATTTAGAAGGCAATTACATGGAAGAAGAATCAGACTTGTTCTATTACTCCCCAGAAGGCAGAACTAGGAGTAATGAATACAATTTCTACTGAGGCAAATCCATGCTTTGGAATAGAAAATTTCCTAATGGTGTAATCCCAAAACAGGAGAGTGCCCCAGGAAGTAGCAGCTTCCCACTCTTGTTGGATTGTATTTAAAGGCTGGATGATCATATGTTAGGATGTTCTGAGCAACGATTTTGGATGTCATGGGTTACACTAGATACTTATTGATACCCCCTCTAACTCTGACATTCTGTTATACATATGGAACGAAAGGGAAGCTGAATCAGATTTATGAATTAGTCGAGTATGTATAGTAGAAAGAAAGAGAGCAAGGAGGTCTCATTGGTAGAGAGAGCAAAGAATAGTTGAACTTGTTGGCAAGAGGGTAAAGACTCTGAAGAGTCAGGGTGGAATGGGAGGGATTCTGAGGACTGAGAAAATAGATTTAGAGGAAGATAATGAGAGTTTTGATGAGGATGAAGGAAATGTGTAGGAAGGGAAATAGAAGGACTAGAGATTCTGATTAAATGGATGAATTTCAAAGTTTAAGGGGTCTGAGGCAGCACTTATGAATAATACAGTTCTAAGTAGAATAAGGATGAAGATTATGGAAGTAAATAAAATTGGAAGGTCAAAGAGTGAAAATCATTGTTAATGGTAAAGTGAATAGGAATGAGAACAGGATGGAGAAGATGGTAAGCCATGTACATGCAAAAAAGATTAATGATCAACATTATGTTCAATGTTAGTATCTATAACGTTACTACTTTTTCCTTTTGTTAAGTAAAAGTTATGTTTCAGATTTTTAAATGTCTATTATTGTGAGTGTCTGATTGTATAAATATTACATGCTGTGTAGCTGTGTTACTTTATGAATGTCTGGTTATGTAAATAGAAAATCCATTGGAATTATCCTCAAGAACTAGAGTGGTGAGTAAGGGTAGGCTATTCCTCCTCATCACTGTTGTCCTAGGATCTAAGGGTTTGAATGCAACCATACAGTGGTGGTCTATCTCTGGTAATAACAGACTAGCTATGGGGAGAGCAGGGTGGATAGAGAGCCAACCCAGAGAGTAGTAAGTATGGACACGCTTCATGAGAGAAGTAATGGAGTTGTACATTGGGTGTTGTCATGTCAAGAAATATGCCTTTCCCCAGAAACCTACAACGTTCTGGCATTACTCTAATAATGGATATCATTGCTCCCGCTGATCAGTCACTGAACTCCTTCCCCTGCAATCAGAACAAAACCCTGAATAAACAATTGATTCCTGTCACTGACTCTTTACCCTTGTCCTTCAATAAGAGCTTGGATTTTCAATTTTATGCCTCAGAAAATAAGAAAACAGAGGAAGAGAAATATAGCAGCATGTGAGAAGTACAGCTGGCCTGAGATGTTTTTCAGTTTCATATCTCTACACAGAAATGGTTCAATGCCATTCAACTTGGAGGGGAGGGGGGAAATGGGGATGGAGATTTCCTATTAAACCAAAATATGAAAAACACCTAAACAGATCTGTCATGGAGGAGTTGTGGGGAAGTATGGACAGGAAACATATAGTAAAGGGAGAAATGGAGGAGCTGTAATCTACATTTGTGAAGTGAATGAATACCACAACAAAATAATGAATCTTTCCAAGCCTAGGGGTGTTTCAAAAGGAATGTGAGGGGAAGGAGAGAGAGACAGAGAGACATACAGAGAAAGAGACACAGAGAGAGTGACATGGAGA
>NW_027186458.1:4532786-4608919 GCF_028583685.1 Petaurus breviceps papuanus | reverse complement strand
GAGAGAGAGAGAGAGAGAGAGAGAGAGAGAGAGAGAGAGAGAGAGAGGTGTATCTTGGATAACTGAACCTTGGTGACAAAGACAGTAGAGAGTAAGTCATGTGGACCTAGTGAAAAGAGTGTTGGATCTGAATTCAGTAAGACCTGGACTCAAATCCTTCCTCAGGTACTTAATGGCCATATGATCTTAGACAAGTCACTTTACCACTTTGTGCCTCAGTTTCCTTATCTGTAAAATGAGAGAACTTGATTTTCCTCTAAGGAACATTCAGTTTTTTACCTATGATCATGTGATTCCTTCTCTTTCTACATCTTTGACCATTTGAGCCTTCATCCTCTGTCAAAGTACATATTTCACTCTTGAACTTTCAAATAGAAATATAAGTTGTAGAGTCCCTAATCTCAGGATTTTGTTTTAGAAATTGTAATGACTACCTTATTTACTTCTGAAGCTGGTTTAGACAGTCTTTTCCTCCCTGTGGGTTCACTAACAAAGCTAAGTTGCTTCATATGACCACAGTAGTTTCTGAAATGCCACTAAAAAGTTCAAGTCAAAGATAAAAGGCTACTTTTCAAAACAAACACTTGGAAGGACAAAAGAAGAAAGGAAGCCCCAGAATTAGGTTAATAGATAAATTGCCCACATTTCATATCCAGCCTCCATTTCTGATATGGAAAAGGAAATCTCAACCTCTCCCCAGAATGCTCAGTCTCATTTTGGCTAGACTGAATCCATCACAGACTTGAGTGCGAGGGCATGTGGGAGTCAGAGAAGGGGCAGTGGGGCAGGCTTTAAAATGTTTTTATTCCTTTCATTTATTTGTTAGAATCACATGAGTGTGCAACAACCACAGCTAATGCCACATTCACTTCTGCCAACTCAAGCTCTGATCGCAAACCTAGCTGCTCCAATTCCCCCTTAGAGTTAGAGAACTCAACAGCACGATCTCAAGCTACTCTAGCCTGAGGAACTTCACCTCACCCGACTGTGTGCCAGAAGCACGTGGACCACATTAGACTGTTTCCAAATCTGTGAAGCTGTGATCTAACAGGCCACAACAGTGCCTCCCCCCATTATTGCTTGTTTAAAACTCAGCAAAAATCAAAGTGGAATTCAACAGGGGCCACTCCTGTGCCCTGGAAAGCCAGGGCTCTCTTGCATCTCCCAGAGGGGCTCAGATTCTGTCGTCAGGACCTATGCCCCCTACATGATGTTTGGAAAGAAGCTGTTGCTTTTTTCTCTCTGGGATTCAGTTGCTTCACCAATAAAATGAAGTCCTCAAATGAGATGATCTCCAAGGCCTGTTCCATCTAGAATTCCAGAGGATTTGTGTTTTGCTTATTTGTTTTGGATTTTAGTTTAGTTTGACTTTTCCTATTTATAAACCCTTTTCAGGATTATATCTTGCATTCCCTTCCTACTTTCTATGGTTCGCTAAGGCCTTCAAGGCACAGTTAAATGGCATAGAAGATAGAGCACAGGGCCCAGAGTCAGGAAGACCTGAGTTAAAATCTGTCTGACATTTACTAGCTGTGTGACCTTGGAGAAGTTACCTGTTTGCTTCAGTTTCCTTGTCTGAAAAATGAACTGGAAGAAAAAATGGCAAACCACTCCAGTAGCTCTGCCAAGAAAATTCCAAATGGACTGGAATGACTGAACAGCAATAAGGCCTTGAAAGTGGAAGATCACAGAGGTTGGCTTTGCTTTACCCCCAACCCATCTCCTCCTCCCCATTAACAATACATCTCATTTAAGGAATACTAAAGGAGGTTTGTTAGGAAATGCCATAAGCAGGTATCAAGGCAAGTTGGACAGGGCAGAAGAAGCAGGCCAGAAGGACAGGTAAATTGGGTACCAGTGTCACAAATTTCATGTTCTTCAATTTCATCTTGGTCCCCAGTATTGACATTCACTGTTGTCTAAGGCTTCCTTCGGTCTGACTTTCTTTGACCGCATTTTGGCTTTCCTATTAATCGGCACTAGATCTTTCAATGATTTCCCCTCTGGCCAGGGCTGCTGTCCTCAGTGCTCAGGAGTTTGCATCTGCAATTCTCAGGTATGCAATATGAGAGCCTAGAGTTTAAGTAACTTTGTCATTTGCCTATTTAGCTAACCTTGATCCATTCTAATTCCTAGCTGCTTGTAAGGGAATTTTCCTCTACTCATCTCTAATGAGAACAAGTCTCAGAAAAAGAAGGCAACAAATCACATGGAAGGATTACATGGGTAGTTTTCTCTCTTAACAGGTTTGGGTCTCCCTCCTTGATCTGAAACCTTTTATTTTCATCAAAAGCTAGCAGCACTTACCAAAACCCACTGATCTGGCACAGAACTTGTAATACATAAAGTGATATTTTTGCCTCCAATCCTAATATGGACTTTAAAGGTACAGGCTATAGAGATGCCTTCTTAATAGAAAAATAAAGGGGAAAGTCTCTTAGAATATATCCCCTTTTCCTAATTTTTTTCATAAAAAGTAGATTTAAGAAAAATATTTAAGATGATCTGGTCCAACTCTTTCATTTTGGCATATGAGGAAACTGAGGCCTTGAGACAAAATGCATATTGCCCAGAGTGACAAGGATAGCAAATGGAAGAGGCGAGGATCAAGTTGTAGTCTTCCTGTTTTCTGTATTACCGCAAAAGATGAAGCGTGTCCCTACATGGAATCAGGACAAACACTTGAATACACAAGTTCTAAAATCATAGTTAATGACAAAAGAAAACACAAGTGAGGCTACCTTTGAAGCATCCCACATTCAAAGAATCTAAGACAAAACCTGATCTTTGAGCCAGAAAATCTAGGCTTCACACTTGGCTCTAACATTTTCTCATTGTGTGACTGAACAGGTCACTACCTTTTCTAAGGGTCAATTGACCTACCTGTAAAACACTGTTAAAGGACTTGATTTCTGCAAACCCAATACCTAATCAAAGAAAGCAGGGCAGCAGTAAATGATATATTTAAAAAGTTTAGCATGGTCAATGATCTTTTTCAAAAGAATGAACAAATCTCTGCAGTATATTAGAAAGACCAAAGAATGATTGGCCATAACTCTAGCTAATTCTTTTTTTTTCTTTTGTCTTTTTGAAGGGGGAAAGGCAGGGCAATTGAGGTTAAAGATTTTCTCAAGGTCACTTTCTCCTGACTCCAGGGCCAGTGCTCTATTCATTGTGCCACCTAGCTGCCCCTCTAATTCTTAAAAGACAGAGGAATGTTTCAAAAGGAAACTGATTCAAGTGGGTCTAGGCAGGGGAGGAAACTCTGCTCTTGATGGGAGGGTATGCATCAGAGAAGAAGAGGCTGCAAGACTGTGTAAGAGGGAGAGTAGAAACCCAGAGAATCCTCTCTTTAATCTTCCCCCTTTCCTTTTGTTCCGTCATCCAAAGAAGACTCAGTTAATGCATCTCATATGGTGTTAGCATAACTGAATTCAAGGGCTGAGAACAATTTTGTCACAATAAAAGTTTTCTGAATGAGCACTGACCAAAAATTAATTCAAATGGAATTTGATTTAAATGGAATTCGATTCAAATGGAAATTGATGGAAGATATTGGCATCTAAGTGATGTGAGATGAAGAGGAGGAGGAGGGAAAATGAGAGAGCTTTTGGCCAACAATCCTAATTTTTTTCGGTGAAATATGAAGCAAGATTCTCATCTGGGGAAAAGGAGAGAAATGGGAGACTTGAGGAGGGATAAAAAGGTTTAAACCATTGCTGTAGAGAGTTGGATAGTAAACTGATTAGACAGTTGTAAAACAATTACCTGGTCACAGTAAGGAGCCAATTAAAATTATGTAACACACATTCGCCGTGGACCCAGGTAGCCTGGTTTCAGGATTTCCTCTAGATTCTTTCAAAAGCACATGAGAATGAATGACGATTGGTTGCTGTCCTTCTCAAAGAGAACCAAAATGGCATCACTGTGGTGGATTGTGTCCACCTGTGACTGATCAGATCAATATGAGATCAGAATGCTCTACCACAGGCTGGACACAGAGTCCACATCAACATTTGGATGTGTATCTAAATTTGCAAACCACATATTTCTTTTGAGCTGCTGTAATTGTGCTTTGCTCATAGAGCAAAGTCCTGTGCCAATGTCTCCCGTGTCTCACAGTCGATTCCAAAGTCCTTCAGAGAGACCTTGAGAATCTCCTTGTATCAGTTCTTCTGACCTCCATGTGAGTTCTTATTTTGTGTGAGTTCTTTGTAAAATAGTCTTTTAAGCATTCAAACAATGTGGCCAACCCACTGGAGTTGCACTCTCTGCAATAGAATCGAAATGTTTGGCAGTTGAGTTCTACAAAGAATCTCAGTGTCCAGTACCTTATCTTGCCAGGTGATCTTCAGAATCTTCCTAAGACAATTCAGATGGAAGACCTTCAGTTTGGCAGACAGGCTAATACTCTTTTCTCCTACACTTAACTGCCCACCTTCTTTACATTTTCGTGTTGTTTTTTTTTCTTCACTATTCTCAACACCTCAAATTAGAGCATCTTGGTAGTCAATGATTCATCTTTTCTTGTGAGGGACAACTCATTTAGGGTTATTATTTAGCATTAGTCCATCACTTATGAAATCACAGTCCCATAACCTCTAAAAAGCTACTTAGTTAACTACATTGTCACATTTCATCCCTCAAAATCCCCCAAACAGTGGCATGGAAATGTTCTGAGGAGCCAAAATGTTCTGCAGTCTCCATCATTTCTTTATCTTTAAAAAGATTTTCTCAGGACATTCATTTCTGGAGCATTTCTCTATCCATTCTTCTTCAGAGTCTGTCTCACCTTGACATTTCCATGAAAATACTGTGCTTCTTTAAATGAAGCGTTTATTAGTTTTTCATGCACAAAAGTTATTTTCTACCCCCTTTGAGCAACCAATTTGCTTGTATGTGGAAGGGGAAATCTTTTATATACATGTAACATTGTATTTGCATTTCATAAATACAAAGCAGTTGTATAGAATGTATGCGTATTATATACTATTGCTTTGATATATATAAATTATATATATATATAAATGCATATGTAACTTATATTCTCTAGTACACTTAACATATTAATGGTTATCTAGTCACATTTGTAACATAAAGCAGTTCTGATCTCTGCTCCTGTCTTGATGGTGATAGTCTTCCATCAGATTGTTGTGATCTAGCCAATGATCAGGTGATGATTTCCATATCTAAGGTTATCTTCATTTCCTCAGGCTGATGACTCACAGGCTGAGGCCTCAGCTTCACTAACACCAACATTGCATCCTGGTCAGCGCTATCTAATCTGTTCAGGAACATCTCTGCAGTTTTAAAAGGGCATTGACCTTGCCAGAAATTACCATGCAGTCTCCTAATGTTTGCATTCTCTGGGACTAAAATCAACAGACCTCTATTTCCAGATTTTAAAAATTAATAATGCTTAGCACGTCAATGTTTATATTGAAATGGTGATAATATAAAATTCAAAGTTAACAAACCAGTAATGCTAATCATCAAACATACATTCTATACAAAAATAAATAATGAAACACAGGTTATATGCAACTAATGTATTGCAAGCCTGAAGGTGATATGGAATAGTAGAAGAGAGTCCTCAGACTTAGAAAGTCCTGGATTCCCATTCCACTTTGTGCATACCCTGGCTGTGGAATGGTGACATCACGCACCCTCTCAGTGACTTTTACAGCTCTTGAATAGTCTACATTGAAGAGAAGGTAGTGACTTACATTGATAGGAGGTTTTTTTTTTTTTTCATCTAGGGGTTCCCCATACTAATGAAAAACCAGGTCCAGTCCCCATCCACAGAGAAAATGGTTTGAGTCAGGTTAATATTATTCAACAGCAGCAGTACTGTCAGAGACTTTGCATTTATGAGTCTTTGAGAGTATCTCTGAGAAGAAAGGAGAATAAAATATTTTAAAAATCTGAATAAGTCCCCACATATATGTAACAGGTTTCTGGGATGGACCTCTATCAATGGTTAGCTTATGTGGGATAGTAAGTCCTAAGCCACTATCTGCATCATGGCAACTGACATGACCGTCATCCCAAATTCTAAGGGTATCTGGATATTTCTTAATAAATATTAAAATTGTAACATCTTTCTCATTGATGAGTTAATTATAAGCCCCCACTCCAGTATATTAAATATTAATAATTTTGTAAACTGGTGAAACCTCTGTTGTCATAAGCAGTTGTTTCTCTCTGTGTGTCTCTTTTTTTTCTCTGTCTGTGTCTCTCTCTGTGTCTCTGTATCTGTCTCCCCCTTTTATATCCCTTAGGCCTAAATAAGCATCAAAGTTACTGATAACACAATCTATTAATCACAGAGAATAATAACAGAAATATATAATTATTTAAGATGCTTCATTATAACTGCAAGCAACTTCTCATCACTTCTGAAAACAGTCATACTATTCAGTTTTCTCAGGACACCAGTTGAAGTTTCTACTCAAAACAGTCTTTTCCTCCTTTTTACATGATGTGGGGGGCAAAATGAAAACAAGTGAATCAGGAAAGGTCTCTCCCTCTTTTTCTCTTTTCTAAGGCTTCTTTTAATCCATCACTTTCAACAGTCACATTTCCCTAAAGTCTCTGCTTTCTCACAGAATGACAATTAGACTGTCAGTACCTTAAGTGTCTAAAATCTCTTAATTATACAGTAGTAATATCTGTAGTCTCTGTGGGAAAGGCTATTAAAAATGCTGTTGCAGACCTTTTTTTCTTTTTCATTGAGCTAAAATCTGCCTTTCTGCAACTTCTACTTACTAATTCTCATTCTGTCTGCTAGTGCCAAGAACAATATCTGTCTACATCAAAATCCTATATGTGGTTGGAAATAGCTACTGTGTCTTATACTTTCCCAGGTTATATAATCTTGGGTTCTTTCATAATATTCATATGACATGTTCTCGAAGCTTCCCGCTGTCCTGACCCCCTTCCTATAGCTGTTGATAACAATAGCTACTGTTTACAGAGAAGTGTACCATCTGTCAGGCTAACATGCAGAAGTCAGCATCTCAAGCTATGTTAGAGAGAATAAGATCATAGAACAAGATTTGTCAGGACTCTCAGATGCCAACTAGCCCAACCCCCTCCTTTTACTTTGGTCGCAGAGTTTAAGTGGTTTGCCCAATGTCACACGGGCATCAGGCAGGATTTGGACCCAGAGACTCTGACTTCAGTAATTTTCTTTCCTTATGCTGCACTGGCTTCTTTCCTTCACTGACCAGCCCTTGGCAGCTACCCAAGGTCATTTTGCCATGGCAAAAGCCCTTTCACAGAACCTGCTTTCTATCACCAAATACCCTGACACCTCCTCCTCTTTCTACCTTTTCCTTGAATCTGGGGATTGAAGGCACAGGACCACCACACAGTCCCCAATTTGTATTTCCCATTCCCACCCTCACCCCAAGTGCCCAGATTCCTAGTTTTGGTTACTTCTAAATGAATTTATGATTTAATAAGGGGAATTCTGATGACTTAAGTTAGTTCTATTGTGATAAACTGACATCTTCCCATTAAAAGCTTTCCCTTGTACTGTGGCCGGCTGCCATATTTTTCCTTCAGTGGAAAAATGCTGCTTCTTAGAATTGTCTTTGACCTTTTGCCTCCATTAGTGAATGCCACTACATGTTTGCTTGTTTTTCTCTTCAGATATCAGAACCTTTTAATTCCAATATAGAGAGAGACAAGGTTATGCAGATAAGGTTTTAGGGTAAGCAAGAAAAAAGAAACAATACAAAAGGATGCAGGCTCAGTTGGGAAACTTTCCTATCTTTCTGATACTAGGAACAGACATGAATCATCTCCAAGCTTACATGGACAGAACAGGTTCGGTCTTGGGGCCACTCAATATCATATTGGTTGCTCTGTTGGGGGATAAAAGTTCCCTATTGAGATTTTCTTGTCAACCAAATTGGACTAGAAGGTGCCCTCTATATATGTAGGTAAAAAGGGATCCCATCTCCCATGCAAGCACCCATTAGGATATGGAATAACCTTTATTCCCCCCCCCCATGGAAAATGAAAGAAAAAAATGAGGATTCATAGCAACCCCAAATAAATAATTCAGTTCTTTATCCCTCTCCAATGAATCCCATCTTCCCCCACAATGACCTAGATGATACAGTCCCTCAGATTAATAGCACCATATTTTGAGTTTAAATTATCCCTGAAATGGAAATGAAGTTGGGCTGTCTAGAGAGGTAATTCTCCAAGACTCGAGTCCCATTATTACCTCTCAATCACATAAAAAAGGCCTCTAATCTTATAATACTAACCAAAGGCTTTGACTCTCCTGCAGAAGGAATATAATTTTTTTTTTTATTTCTAAAGAGTCCAACTTCATCAACAGAAACCTGATCACAAAGTGAAGATACTTTTTTTCCCCAACAGAGCAACTCATAAAGACATTCAGATAAATTGTAGAAGGGCTGGAATCCACAACATACACATCCAGCAAATCATGGGTCCTCAAAGGATAGTTTTTGCTAAAGGTACAGAATCAGAACTGAGATGGATTTCTTTTTTTTTTTAAAGCAATTGGGGTTAAGTAACTTGCTCAAGGTTACACGGCCAGGTGTTTCTGGGTGGGTGCTAAGTATCTGAGCCCAGATTCGATCCCAGGTCATCCCAACACTGGAGCTGGTGCTGTTACTAGCTGAGCCACCTGGTCGCCCCTAAGCAATTGGGGTTGAGTAACTTGCTCAAGGTTACATGGCCAGGTGTTTCTGGGTGGGTGCTAAGTGTCTGAGCCCGGATTCGATCCCAGGTCATCCCGACACTGGAGCCGGTGCTCTTACTCGCTGTGCCACCTGGTCGCCCCTAAGCAATTGGGGTTGAGTAACTTGCTCAAGGTTACATGGCCAGGTGTTTCTGGGTGGGTGCTAAGTGTCTGAGCCCGGATTCGATCCTAGGTCATCCCGACACTGGAGCCGGTGCTCTTACTCGCTGAGCCACCTGGCCGCCCCTAAGCAATTGGGGTTGAGTAACTTGCTCAAGGTTACACGGCCAGGTGTTTCTGGGTGGGTGCTAAGTGTCTGAGCCTGGGATTCGATCTCCAGGTCATCCCGACACTGGAGCCGGTGCTCTTACTCGCTGTGCTACCTGGTCGCCCCAAGATGGATTTCTTAATAATTGCAGTGATGATCATAGCTATTCTGATTCTCTCAGTGTAGCTTCTGAGTATTCAACAGCGGAACTGTCAATGTTGCATTAAGGGAAAACCTTTCATATAACCCAGAAAGTGCTCGATTGTCCAACCTCTACATAAATACTAGCAAGGTTATACAATTCTCGGGTAATAGCTTGAACCATGAACATAGTCATAATAGCTAACATTTATATAACACTTAAAATCAACTAAATTCATTAGCTCATTCAATGCTTAGGGGGGAAAAACATGATGTAGGTGTCATTTTGAGCCCTATTTTACATATAAGGAAACTGAGGTAGAAGAAATTAAGCTACTTGCTCAGGGTCACACCGTTAGTGGGCTAGAGATGGACAGAGAGTAACAGCAAGGCATGTTCAGGACCAGAGACGCTACTAACCTGGCTGGAGTGCAGGCTGGAGTGAAGATTACGTAGAAGGGAATGATAGAAAATGAGGTTGCCAAGGTAACCTGTCAGAGAGATTGAGAAGGGCAGGGCCTGGGAAGCACCTCACCACAAGAACAGGTCAAGGTTGGGCTTTGTCCACAAGACTTTGTGGTAGCCATGGTAGCAGTTTAGGAACTTGGAGTCAAAGGGGAAGCAGACGCTCAGCTCTCCCTATCTCCAACCCCATGTCTTGTCCCGCTCCCTCTCCTCCAGCTGGGTATGACTCTCCATATCTGTTCACTTTTGACACCCTTCAGTGTCAGAGACTCTGAAAGAGTCTGAAAGCAGCATAGGGAAAGTGACAGATACAGAAACATAGGGTATGGGAATGGAGACAAGCAGAGAGACAAGAATGTGGAAAGACAGAGACGGAGACAGTTGAAAAGAAAGATAAAGCCCAGGTATCACAAGGGAGGCCCAGATTGGTCTTTGCTAGGTTGGGACAATTTCTCCTGCTTCAGACAGTCCAAGGTCTCTGCTTCCCTCTCTCTTTAAGACTCAGTGCTTCCCTAATCTGGAGACTAGGAGAGGGTATGCCCATCAGTTTAGAGTGGGGTATTCAGTCCTCCTGAGAGAGAGAGTCAATACCTCTCCTTTTCTTCTACCATTTTGTTCGCCACCAAGAGGAACTCTGGCTTTGGAACTCTTGGGCTCTGGGAGCATAAATGAAGTCCCAGAATTCATCCTTGAATCCAGTGGACACAAGGCTAAAAGGTTTAGATTCCAAGTCATAATAGATACTACTCCCCTGCCATAAAGTCACAGGACCAATATGTCAGAGGCTGGACTAGGACCCAGGTCTGGCTGGCTCTCTATCTACCACACCATGCTGCCTGTGCCTCTATCAAAGCTCTTAATAAGATGCCTTTACATTTTCAACATGTTCTCTCTTTTATTCCATTCAGCCTGGTCTCCCCATTAACTTCACCACTTATTATTCTCATTGCTATTTCTGTGATGTTGCCTTGAGTTGCATGGCTTCAATGATTTTTCCCTTCTTCCCTAACAAGCCCCATCTAATTAATAAAACCCCATCTTTCCAGAATACACCGATGAACCCTTACTTCTCTGAACTTGAATTGCATTTATTGTTCAGGAAAGCTGATCCACGATTTATTTGCTATGTAATGATCTAATATCTCTATAGCTTATTTCCTAAATAAGATTAGAAACTCTCTAGGAGCAGGAACCAGGCTTCGGACTCTTTTTATACCCTTCCCAGCATGGCCTGACATTAGAACATAAATAGGCACTCACCACATTTTATGCATCAAAAGCAGTATCATTCATGCTGTCTGCCCCTCACCGGTGCTTGCTCAAATTGGAGAGATTCTTCTCTTCTCTGGTACTCAGCTTCCTCCTTAATAAATGAGAAGCTGGGACCAGATAATGATCTCTAACGCCCTTCCAGGTTTAAATGTATGATCCTATAATCCTAGAGTGGTCTGAATTTTCTCCATATTTATTTTCCCTTTAAATGGAAGGGACCATATGGGTAGTTGAGATAGAGCACAGGACCCACAAAGCACAAGGTTGCCAAAACACAGGAACCCCAAAGCACTGGACCCTCAAAGCATAGGACCCCCAAAGCACCAGACCCCCAAAGCACAGGGCTCCCAAAGCACAGCACTCCCAAAGATATGAGGGCAAATACTTTCTTAGACTCTTTGTAGCTGTGGGACCTGATCCTGGTTGGGTGTAACAGCAACCACAATGGCATTCCCAGCATGACTGCTTTACTAGGGAACATAGCTATTTAAGGGGTCAAAAGTCTTTTTTAATTACATTCACTAATTCAGGGGAAAAGGCAGCACCCTGAACTTCAGAGAAAATACAAGCAGTGGAATAAAGTCCAACAGACAGGACTCTGAACACCTGATTCAACTATATGCTTTACATACAGCCCTGGATAGAGAGCCTTTACATCTGAGCAGTCAGAGAGTTCTGAACTTACCTCAGACCAGGGAATCCCAAGATCCTTCTCATAAGCCAGTCCCCAAATCAAAATACCAACTCGGGATATATCTATGCACTTCTCAGAGCCAGAAGGCATCACAAGCCTCCTCACTCACTTGGTGCCTAATTAGAAATTAGCAAAAGGTGTGAAAGCCTTCCTGGGAGCAAGCCTCCCCTAAGCAAGCTTCCCTTAATGGGCTCCATGTGAAGCCTATTAATGAGCGGGGAAGATCTGAAATCCCATTAACATTACACTGGGCAAAACACTTTACTTCAGCTTCAGTTTTGTCTTCTGTAAAATGATGATAAACAAGGCCTTCTTAAATGACAGAAGTAATGTGCATTGCAAACCTTATGGTAATCTAAAAATCACAGCTCTTATCGCTAAATAGAGGATTTATTAACTGTAGCCCACCAAATAAGAAAACAACCAATTTTAAAGGTTGCATAAATTATTAATGAATGTCCCATTAGGACAACTTATTCCTGATTTGTGCTAACCCAATTTTAATACAATGAAATAAAAATGCCATTTCTATGTGGGTTTTTGTGCAGTTAGTCATAACATACAAATAAAACTTGGAGGGGCAGGGGAATATATGCGAATCCAATGTAGGAGCCCACTCATGAGGACCTGGGCTCTTTGTCTCCATTATCTTCCCAGGATTTTATTGCTAGCCTCAAAATTTTGGAAAACATAGACTAGAATTCCCAAAACAAACAGGGGAAGGCATCCAAAGACTTACTCTAATGACATTTTGCTCTTCTGCATTGAGGAGAGTGCTAGGGTTTTTAATCAGAGAGAGTAGCACTTTCTTACTTGGAGGTGACTAACATCAGAACTTTAGCTTCTCTCTCCTCTCTCCAAGGAAAGATCATTCAGAAGCTTAAAATCAGTACCCTCGTTGACAGTATGCAGTAACACTCTAGCTGAAAAGAGCACACTAACACTCCAATGGAGAGCCAGAATACCACTCTGCTGAGCCCATGGAAGCCATCCATCAGAGAGTGAGCTGTATCCAAGCACACTGGCCCATCCAGCAGACACTGCACCCTCTGAGAGCCCAGTAGCATCTGGCCCAGCCCAGGCAGCCACAGCCCAAGTGGCCAAGCAATCTATCCTGTCCAACCCAGACAGCTGCAGCCCAGAAGTACAGCAGCCTACCAATCCAGTGTGGCAGCAGGCTGTTGACCAAGTGACCTTAGAGCAGGCTAGTCAAGCAGTGGCCTAAGCTAATGAGGAGCCAGCACAGACTTCCTTCACCCAGCTCAGGAGCACCTTGACTCACTAAACTGAGACATAGCACTCTACAGAGAGCAAGCCCAACTGAGACCTCCTCAGAAGAGACATCAGGCTCTGCAGGAAGTCTGTAAGGGTCTGACATGGGGTCACACACCTGTAATCTTAGCTACTGGAGGGCTAGAATTAGTCAGTCTGAGTTCTGCACTGAGTTGGGCCATGCCAATCATGTGTCTACTTAAGGAATAGACAGGAGCTGGGGGCCACTAGCTTGCCTAGCGAGGAACAAAGTGGCCCGGGTCAGAATCAAAGCTGGTCAGATCTTCCCTGCTCTCTGGTGGTAGAGAGGAGGCCCTGTATTCCCGGTCAGAAAAACAGCAGGAGACCCAACCTTTAACACAAAACATTAAAGAAGCGAACCAGGCTGAGCAGGCGCCTTCACTGGAAACACCCTACCTCGCGAGGGATGTCATGAGGATCCTCCTGAAAGCTTTGCAGCTCCAAAGCTGTGATCCCCCCCCCTCCCTCCCCACTCAGAGTTTCCTACACATGTGCTGTGCCTCAGTACCATTGCTCTGTGAGCTTGTGTCCCTTCCCACCATGGACTCCGTGTGTATTGGTGCACCCTTGGCTTTCTGGGAAATGCTGGGAAAACGCTGTTCTTGCTGAGCTATTTGAGTAAAAGCCTTTGCTTCTAAATGAAGTGCTGGCTGAAGGGAAAAGGCAGGGAAGCAGAGATGAGGATAATAGCCACATAGAAAACACTCTGGAAGCAGAGGAGCCACCCCACTGCCGGCTTAGATTGACAGAGTGAGCCCAGAGGAATATTACTATGATGTATGTGCAGATACATACATATATGTAACACACTATTGGATTTATCATATATTATAGCATGCTATTATAATTATGTATAACATTATATATAAACATTATTTATAATTATGTTACTATAAATAGTATAATATAAATATGTAATACAAACATACTATGCATAATTGTATGATTGCATATATACATAATTGAATGAAAAACATTTATTAAGTACTTACATGCCTAGCATTATGCTAAGTTCAGAGGCTCCAAATACAAAAGGAAGACAGTCTCTGCTCTCAAGGAGTTTACATTATATTGGAGGACACAATCTAGAAGGCAGAGTGGTATGCAGGGAAAGGCACTTTGGTCCAGAAACCAAATGATGTCCAGAACAATTGCGCAGTAGACTGATATGAGCCTTTCCAGAACCAGTGAGAGTGATGGCGTGATTACAGTTTTCAGAACAATATGTAGAAATGTGGGTTGGGAGGAGTGCAGAAGTGCTGGTGGGGGGATGAACATGTGGCGGCAGAGTGGAAAATTATCTGGGTGAAGAAGAACTAAGGTTCTAAAGTGAAAACTCCAAAGGTTTAGCCCCCCCCTAGCCATGGAGGTTTGGCTTAGAAAACTGAACACCAACAGTGGCAGTATGATGGGAAGATGTGTGTGTGTTTACACGCATGTATGTATGCCAGGACTAAGTTTACACACAAAAGAAATGGTACTGTGGTCTCCCAGTCCTTCCTTTCCTGGGCAGTAAGACAGAACTGTTAGGTAGAAGGGGAAAGGGAGGGGGGCGGCATACTGCCCTGCCCTACTTCCCATCTGGCCACCAAGCATTGTATACAGCATACTTATTTGTCTTGTTTATTCATTCTGATCTTGAATGAGTGTCCAAGATCAAATTGTACAGGCTGTAACATTGTGATTTATGAAGATCCTTATGTCTCATCAGACACTCTTCCACTGAGCAGCAGTATTAGCAGATCTGGTGGAGAGATAGTTACCAATAACAGAGAAAGCACATGCAATTGTATGTGGAAAGACAATTATATGAAGCCTCATAATAGAGGGAAGCACCACCCAGCTAAGGATCTAGAAAGGCAATTATCCTTGGACTCTAGTAGAGAACTACATTTATATAAGTGGTGCATGAAATGCATGTATGAGGAGGCATTCTTATCTGAGGGCTTAGACACCTAGATATTCTCTGGTTTAGTCTGATAACCAACCTGCTGTCTAGGTTCCCAGAGAAGGAACACTACCATATGGTTACATCCACATTCTCTCAAAGTCCTAGGGGTGACCCTACTTAGGGGAACTATACCTTCTCTACTTACCTCTAAAGCTTTTGAGCCCCTCGTGAGTGTTTCTATATACAATACAAAGCACTTCACAATGATAATAATGAAATCTTAAAGATAACCATTTAGTTGAAAATAGAGCAAAAGGAATGTCACAAGTATTCGTATATTAAAGGAAATCTATAAATAATAAGTATGTTATAACCCATACTCCAAAGAAAGGGAACACATTAATATAATTGAAAATTTTAAAAATCCATGTACTCAGGATAACTCAAAACTTGGAAACTGGAAACTTTGGGGTCCTCATTCTATCTCAGGAACCATCCATAAAAGTTCTTTGGTGAATGTGATTTCTATGTAGAAAATGTGCTTCTATTGCTAAGCTGAATTGATCCACGCTATGATTGACCAACGCTTCACTGGGCATGATGTCTCAGTCAAAGTAGGTGATCTGATGGGAAATTTATCTGATCCACTGCTTCCAATCTGACCCTCTGCTTAACTGGATTTTCACATCAGTGGCAACTGTAATAGCTATCATTTCCATCCCGAGACTTAGCCGTTATGAACTATGTCCTTCCTCTTAACTTTCTGGATTCAGATCTATAATCAGATATTGAGACATATTTGTCCCATAATTATGTAATAATTATGCTTTACATATCTTCAATTTATAACAGCTCATCATATTCAAAACCCAATGATGACTCTCTCAGAACTTTGAATCAGGCTCATCCTCCAACAACTCTGTCTCAAAAAAAAAAAGGATTTTCTCTATCATCCTTTTGGGGTGAGGATAACACTCCTACATCCATCAATAGTGTGGATATTAAGTAGTTTAGTTTTACATGGTGGCGATATATTTGCACTTAATCATACAATTCCTCCTCCAACAAAAACAAGACTGTATAATGGGAAAAGCATTGTATTTGGAGTCAAAGTACCTGTCTTGAACCCCAGCTTTGTCATTCTGTTCCTTCTTTCTGAGCCGCAGCTTCATCCTCTATGAAATTAAGCATTTGTTGAGCATTAAGCCTGTTAAAGTTCTTTGGAGCAATAACTCAATCTTATTATCTTATTCCATGAACAAGTTTACCTTGTGTTTAGCCAATAAGATTTTTGCAAGAAGCCAGGCACTGGCTAGTAACACTGTAGAAAAGGAGGGAGGGCAAATGATTCTTTTACGAGCTTGTCTTGATGAAACCATGTTGGCTCTTATTGGTCACTTTCCATTTTAAGATGTCAACAAATCAGGGGCAGCTAGATGGCGCAGTGAATAGAGCACCGGCCCTGGAGTCAGGAAGACCTGAGTTCAAATCCAACCTCAGACACTTAACACAAAAATGAGCCATGTGACTTTGGGTAAGTCACTTAACCCCAATTGACCTCGAAAAAGCAAAAAAAAAAAAAAGATGTCAACAAATCATATATTCATATGTTCTAAAATTTGACAGGTATAGAAGTGAAAAATCACTGGCCTACAGTTTACATATTTCATTTTTTTGTTTGTTTAATTGAAAAAATAAATGCGAATTAAAAGAACTCCAAGGAAAGAATATTTGTGGAACACAAACACTCAAACCCATCAGGTTAGTAAAAGTGACAGAAAGGGAAAATGACAATTGTTGGAGAAGTTAGGTGGGGACAATCACACTGATGAACTTCTGTTCATAGCCCTGCACAACAATTCTAGAGAGTGATTTGGAATTATATCCCCAAAAGAACAAAGGCAGGGAGAAGGGGGCCGTATGTTGACAGTTACATTATTTGTATAGCTAAACAAACAAAAATGTAAATAAAATGGATGCCCATGGGTTGGAGAACAGTTAAACAAGCTATGGTATGTGAATATAACTAAATGTTACTGTTCTGTAAGAAATAGTCAAAGGGACAGTTTCAGGGGTGGAGAATCTGTGGCTTTCTAGATCCTTGGGTGTGGCCTATGCATCCATGAGGCTGAGATGGTGTCTGTGGGCCTTTCTGCTCCTTGCAGCCAAAGCACCTTCTTCCTTCTTCCCATTTCATCCCTTGCTTCCTTTTCTCTTTTGCCCCACCAAACTTAAACAGCATTTTTTATATCTAGCTGCTTGAGATATAAAAGACCTTCTCATAAAGAGAATGATCATCTGAGATTCTTCCTGAGTTCCATCTTCTTGAAGGTTGCTTTCCTGTCTTTCTAACTTGGTAACTATGGAGAGGAATAATATTTTAGATCCTTTTAACTTTGAAGTATATATTTTTTATTCCTTACTAGTAAAAGGATTCTTAATTCAATGTTTGTGATACACAAATACTTCACTGTATTTTACTCTGAAAGCTGAACCATTGAACTAGTCTAGCTCAAGTCTGTCCTAGAATAGTGATTAATAAAAGAGAGAAGAGGAGGAGGAGGAGAGGGAGGAGGAGGAGGAAAAAGAAGAAGAGGGGGAGGAAGATAAGGAAGAGGAGGAGGAGGGAGAAAAGGAGGAGGAGAAGGAGAAGAAGAAGACAAAGAAAAAGAAGAAAGAGAAGAAGAAGGAGGAGGAGGAGACATTAATGAAACTTTTTTGAATACACAAAAGAGAGCAAAAGGAAGTACATAAGAGAACAGAAACAAGAATGGCTGTGGTGGTGCTAACATGTTAAAATTGATATGTGCTTAAAAATAATGTATTTTGTGTGATCGATTCACAATTTCATATGCCATCTTCTTTTTCTGTCCTTTGGGTATGTAAATGTTCCTATTAGCTGATGACTGCCAGATTTGCTCATTTTCTCCCTCGTTTTCTACATCACTTTGATCATCATAACAATGGAAAATGCTCCCAGAAAAGCTCACACCAATATGGAACTGTAGTTCTAGGACTATTTTATGGAGATTTCTGAGAGAAAGAAATGAGAAGTTTAGAGCTAGAGAAGGTGACATTCACCCTCTCTTTCAGCACCATGTAGGCTTGTGAGAAGTGAGGCATTATGTGGGTCTCTGACTAGCGCCTCTACTCTTCCTTTTAAAGATCTTGTCTGATGTTGCCGATGTTGCTGTTGTCATCAAGGGGCATTTGCTGTAGGAATCTGACTGGGTTGTGAACTGGTCCCCAACTTCTCTGCCCCTCCTACCATGAAACTCCTTCTACCTGAGCTAGTAATTTTCCAATCCATCCAAAGTTTGGCCTTAATTCTCCTCCAAGAGAGGAAGGAGTTAAAGCTGGGAAAAATAAATTCTGACTACAGATAATAACCCTCCACTTCTGACAGTATTTATTTCCAAATCATTTCCTTCACTTATATTCCATTTTTTTCTTTCTACCATTTATTCCTAATGTTATAAAAGAACATAGTGATTTCTAAACTTTGTTGTGTATGCTGATAGAGATTTGGGAAAATAGTTGAGTGTGAAAGAGCTAAAAGAAGTCAGATCCAAGTTAAGTGTGAGATAAAGAGGGAGACTGCTGAGGTAGGGACTGCTCTTTGACCCAGGAAATCAAAAACTCTAGTGTCACTCTCCAGGTGATAGACTAAATATGCAAAATAATACACATTTTGGGGCATGGACAATATAAAAATTTGTTTTATTAACCATGAATCTTTGGTACTTGACTTTTTCTTTTTTTCGTCAGTGGGAAGGGAGTGTGGGAAGGAAAGAAAATAAATGCTTGTTAATTAAAAACAGATAAAATTTGAATTTTTTTTAAATTGCTCATTAGCCAGCTCAAGATGGATTTATAGGAGAAAAGAAAAACAAAGTGAGATGAATAATCTCAAATGAATCAAAATCTCCTAAAAGAAGTGAAGAAGCCCTTTGGGCATATGAGAATCAGTTTGGGGATCTGGGAAAGGGACCCAATACCCCCTCCATGTGTACACTGAGGGTCACCTTTTGAATTCCTTTACCAGCACCTCTGTATTCTAGTTGTTTTCCAGGAGCTTACCAATACGGGAGATGGGAAGTTATATCCCATGAATTGTTGTTCTCCCTATAGGAAAATCATATGTTATATCCATAAACTTTCAAAAGTCACTGAGAGTAGCTCAGCAATTACACCCACCAGTTCTTTCAAAACTTGAGATTTCAACTCTCTGTTAGTCATTTTGATCTTGTCCTTTTCAGTCCAAAAATTATTTTCCTCAGCAGAGAAACAAACAAAATAAACATAAAACAATCTGCATTGCATCTTCATCCATCATGTTCTTACCCATCCACCCCAAATATCTACTCCTCTCCCTACTTTGACCTTCCTTTTCCCTAAAATCACTTTTAAAACTTTGTGGTTATTGCTGTTCTTAGCATTCCTCTCTCTTTAATTCTTCTTTAATCAAAAGGAGTTATGAGAGAAAGAGGAGTTCTCTAAAAGAAAGTGGATATACAGGGAATGCAAAGACCAAATTAGATCTGAAAATATCTTCCACATAGAGGGAATGGAAGCAAGGATACTGAATGCAAATGTGTGACTTCTTTCTGTAAGAACAGTGTCAGGAATGTTGAAGCTCAGCAGCACAGGTTCCTTTGGTGATTAATGTCTTTCTTGATGAGAGCTAGGCACTGCCGTGGATAGAGCAGTAAACCCAGAGGCAGAAAGACCTGTGTTCAAATCTGACCTCAGAAACTTACAAACTGAGATTCTAGAGAAGAGTCTCAATCTCTGTCCACCTTTGTTTCTCCATCTGCAAAATGGCAATAACAGCATTTACCTCTTAGAGTTGCTGGTAGGACAAAAGATTCAAAATTACTTTGCAAACCTTAAAACACTATACACGTGCTAGCCTGCCCACGTGTACTTTCATGAGAACTTCATGCTTCTCTCCTGACCATCATCTAAGCACTCCCCATCATAATTCCTCCTTCTGGCTGCAGGATTTCCTCAGATCAATATAGAACCATTTTGTATGCAACATAAACCTTTGTTATATAAATGTCATGGTGACATGGAGAGTTCTATACAAACGTATACTATGGAACATTCAAACTACACATGAGGTCTCGAGAATGAGACCCAAAATGAAATCGTACTGAGAATGTGACTAACCTGGACACAGTCACATACTGCAAAAGGAGAGCCATTTTAAAAAATAGTTTCAAATACTTTTCTTGAACCTCCACATCCAGATTTTTCTCATGCCCCAATGACTAAAATCTTTGAATCTCTTCCTACCCAAACTTTTGCCAAGCTCAGACCTCGTGGGTTGGGGACTTGAAAAACAAAGAGGAAGAAAAGATGGGCAATATCAAAATGCATCCTGAGGTTTACTCAGTATTAGAACTCAAGTCTGAGACAGACAGACACAGAAAGACAGGGAGAGATAATGAGAGATGGAGACAGAGGGAGATGAAGAGATGGAGATAGACAGAAAGAGAGATAGAGACATGATCAGAGACAGAGAGAAGGGGGGAGGAAGGGAAAGATAGAGATAGAAACAGACAGACAGAGAAGAGATACAGAGAAAGAGGATGAAAAGAGGGAGAAGAGGATGGGATGGAATAGGGAGAGACAGACAATCAGAGACAGAGAGACAGACAGAGATACAGAGACAGATAGAGAAAGAGAAAGGAGACAGAAAGAGGGGAAAAGGGAAACAGGGAAGGGAGGAAGGGATGGAGACAGAGAGGCAGACACAAACAGAGAAGACAGAGAGAGAGGAAGAGTGGCATGGGGAGGGAGAGGGAGAGAGATGGAGGCAGAGAGAGGGAACAGACAGAGAGAGAGAGAGAGATACGTTGAATGAAAGCTATCTTTTGCCCACTCCTCACCCAAACTCAACAAATCAACGACGGAACATTTGACAATTTGTCCATATCCTCTATTTGGGAAAGACATTGGGGGTCCTAGGGACCCTCAAATATCTTCCTTTCAAGTGCCTCTCTCCAGTGCTTTGTACTGAAAAGTCTCAGCAAACTCTACTTGGCACAATTCTTAATGCTCTATATTCTTAATCAGTCCTTTCAGCACAGTTCTTAGGCAAGCTAAAAAAAATTTTATCATTCAAAGGGAAGCCAGATCTAAAATAGTTGGCTTAGAGATCCCAATCACCCCCAAATACAAAGTTATACAAACTCAGCAAAACACCTTTTACAGTGTTTATCATTTGGGTACATAGTTTTAAAGGCATTAAATACATTCATATTTCTGTCTAGTTGCTGAAGACTCTCAGACACTTGACTTTCTAATCCCATTGAGTCCATGGGCCCCCCTCTTTTTCCTGTGAAAAGAATCACAGAAAAAAAATGAACTGAATCACTCAGCATTGTGTTTGATGACTAGATCAATTAGAAACAATTTTTTTAATTAGAAAATAATATTCAAACAACAGTTTGTAGGACAGTGGTCTGACAGATCCATTCCTATCAAGAATCGTCCCAGTGTAGAGTTTTTTCTAGATATGAAAAGTTCCAGATGTGACCTCATGATGCTGGCTTTAAGTGAGATTACAACTTAATATTAGACGGAGTATTTGTCAAACAGAAGGGAAAACAATGAAAGAAGCATTTCTCTTTTTTTCAGGTAGAAGACAACAATGTGTTTCTTCTACACCAAAGAAATGCTAAAAATACAAAAGACCCACACTTGCACATTGACAAATCCCTAAACATGAAGTAGCAATTTACAACTATTATGCTGTCCTGTGACAGTGGGTGGAAGAAAAAAGATCAGTGTTCCAGTACACAAATCTGGCAGAGACAAATTGATCAGTTCGATTATTCTAAACATCTTAAAGAAAATCCAAAGGAATAAAAACGTATACTGCCTTTGAAAACTTCTCTGCCCAAACAATTTTCTTTATGTTGTTCTGTTTTGATGATTTTTTTAAGAAACAAGGTTTTTTCTTTATTAATCTATCTCTTTGTTCTCTCACCAAATGGGAGTAATATCTATATGTATGTAATATAAAATCAAAACATATCAATAAAACTGCAAGTGGCAAAAATTAAACTATTTCTCTCACTATTACTTAGCCCCATTGAGTGTGTATATGTAGACACATAAATATACACACCTGCGTATGTGTGTATCTATATACATGCATATATGTACACATGTATACAATACATGTATGTGTGTACACTGGAATGTATATAAGCATGTAATACATTGTGTTGTGCATGTGCATATATATGCATGTGTGTATGGTATGTGTATACATAAATTGTATATTGTGAAATACACAATTTAACAAGAACAATTTAAAATATAGACAGATAAATCTTTTCATAGAAACAGAATGACATCAGGTTATAACATAATTGCAGGGGCTAGGATCTATTGGAACTGACCTTTTGAAGGAAATATGTGAGAATCTAGCAATCTGTAAAGTTAGAGAGAGATATAGGTTAGAAATTTCAATGGTTGTTTTCCTCTGATGTATTTGGATAACACCAGTCTTTAAACTGCCTATCCTCCCTTTCAGAGTAGGTTAAACAAAAGTGATAATGTCTTTACTCCAAATTAATTTCTTGCAGAAAGGAAAAAATACATAAATCTGCAAATGCCCAAGGGAGAAATAGCAATGGGCTACCAGAAACAAGCATCCAAGAAAGCTAGGAACATACTCAGGATTTTAAAAAATTTGTATCTTTAACAATGATGTGCATAGAAAAATGCTATTATACTTCTTTTCAGTATATCAATCTCTACTGACAACTTTGGTCAGTTCCTTTTAACTCTGATCGATAGCAAAGAAAATAATCCAGGATATTTCATTCAAGAATAGTGAGGATAATTAGCCATGTCTACTTCAGGAACAAGGAGCTTCTAGGAGACTTTATGGTAATGCTGTGGTAAATCCTCTAAGCTTTGGAGATGCAAAAACTTTTTTCACTACTGGGAACTTGGCTCACCCATGTCCTAAGGGTAGTGAGAAAGACAGACAGAAGAATCACATTAATAGAGTGGAAGATTCCCATATCAAGGCACATTGTCCTTCTACCACATCAGCTTTGAAGTCATTCTGATCAAATCTGCACCATATGTTCAGAGCCTTGCTTGCCTCGGGTCCCCTGACTTAGGTGTGGATGGTTTCATTGCCTTTTAGGAAAAAATTATTCCAGCCTAAGTGAAGTAGGTGTTGCTCCTACCAGGGGTCACAAAAGCTACGCTGTGGTAGTAGTTGTGATGGTTGTTGTTTTCCAGTGACTAGCATATATCATACTACAATTGTATGCTTGCTAGGATTAATGCTAATTTGAGAAACAAATGTACACTGCTTCAAGTTGTAAGAAGTGGGATCTTGTTATATGAGGTGGGAACTCAGAGCATGTTTGAAATGATCTCAGTATTAACGTGGGCAACCGACCTAGAGTCAGAAAGGCTCATCTTCCTGAGTTCAAATCTGACCTCAGACTCTTACTAGCTGTGTGACCTTGGGCAAAGCATTTAACCCTGTTTGTCTCAGTTTCCTTATCTGTAAAATGAGCCAGAGAAGGAAATAGCCAAACCACTCCAGTATCTTTGCCAAGAAAACCCCAAAATGGGGTCATGAAGAGTCAGACACAGTAATGACTGAACAACACAGTATTGATCCGAGTAAGAGTGCTTGTGCTGTTGCATCACTAGTCCACTTTGCAAGACAAGGTGCCACAGCTGTCCACTAGCATTTCCAAATGTTACACATGGGTTAGGTTTCTAGGAATGTCAGAAGAATAGGGAATGGCAAGATCCTCTTGGCTCCATTTCTTTACTATTTTTTATCCTTTGAATGGGAAAGTTTCTACTCTTTAGCCCACAAGATCTTAACCTTGGGTCCACAGTCCCCCAAGGGGAACATGGAGAGATTTAAGGAGATCTGAAAATAATTATCTTTTTATTTAAACATAATCAGTTTCATTTCTAAACATAAGTATTAAATTGTATGCATTTTGCAACATGATTCTGAGAAGGGTTCAGAGGTTTCACCAGGTTGACTACCTATGGGGTCCAGGGCACAAAAAAGGTAAAGAACTCTCATGGGATCATGAACAGACCATGGGCCTGTTTATCATGCCATTTTTAAAATGTGGAGTTCTGATAACTGACTTGGATGTTCCCAGAAGTATCTGCCAGTTCCCTGGAATGAAACAGAAATAAGTGAGTTTTGTCCCATTATTCCTATGATAGGTCAATCTATTTCTTTCAGATCCAAGCCTGAAAGAGCAGTATTAATGTTGTTACAAGCACAAGCTTTTTATCTTTTCACAGAAAATTTCTGTAACAGGGGCAAGAGTCATCCGAAAATACATCTATATCAATAGCTACACAGATATTTGTATTTGTAGCTATATTTTTATAGCTCTATAAAGATATCTGGAGAAAAGTGTTAAATCAACTAAGCAATTAAAACATTATAATGGGGTTTTAAAGAAATGTTTGCAAAAACATGTAGCATATGTTTGACCTTTTTATAAGCCCATTGATGTCACCACTTTAGGACTACATGATTACTAAGATGTTGTTAAGAATCTTTTGGATCTTGGAACAATTTTTTAAAATGGATAATAAAGAATGTAAGGATGTGTATGAATCTGCTGCAGATGTTCAATTAATGTTTGTGAATTGCTACAACTATAACCCTCCAGATCATGAGATTGTGTAGCTTCAGGATGTTTTTGAGATGCAACTTACCAAGATCCCAGAGGAAACCATTGAAAGAATGCCTACATGTTCCATTAAAAAGGATATCATAAAAGCTTTTGTAGAGAAAGCAGTAGTGATGCTTCCTCTGAAGGCTACTCAGAAGAGTCACATGGTGAATAAGTGCAGGACCTTGTAATGCTTCAGGATCAGCTTAAAGTCTTTCATCAACAACTACAAGCTCTGTCTCAAATACCTTACCATAAGCTAAGAAAAAATGAAAGATATAACAAAGGGAAAAGGAAAGCATAAAGAAATTTATTTAAAAAGATGAAAGTCAGAGGGGAAAATCAAGCAAATAAAAGTAAAGAAAAAGAGTCAAAAAAAGGTCAAGCAACAAATGTTAATGTAGAAATCTGAGGATGAAAATGATGCTAAGCCTGTGAATTATGATGTGAAAAGTCCATTAAGCTTGGATGTAAGCCAGCTCCTCAGAGACAAGCGTGGGCAAGTGGTCCATATAATAGACAACCATCTTTAAGGAACTCAAATCCTGATGAGATAGAAATTGACTTTGAAACACTCAAAGCATCAACTCTGAGAGAACTGGAAAAACATGGCATGGTCTGTCTAAGAAAGAGACCCAGGATATTTCATGCTGAAAAAACTCAATGTCCAAGGCAGCAGGAGGGACCACAAGGCTGAGCGAGGGCAGCAGCAGCAATTGTAGTGGCAGCAGCACCTTGGTCTTGGACAGCAGCAGCAGCGATGTGAACTCTTCTAATATCAGCAATTCCAAAGCAGGTTAGCTGCCCCTTGGCAGTCTCTCTGTGGAGGTGGCACTTCTGTTCTTTGAAAGGCTAGAACTATTATCTCTAAGGAATGTATGTTGTGCCTAACAGGAAGCTCTGATTTGTACTACCAGATCCATTCACCTTACTTTCCATCCCAATCTTGTCTGACGGCCTTGAAATATGTGAACTTGTATAAATCTCTGAGAGGTTTGTAATGTCCAAAAGAGAACTAAAATTGACTAAAACAGGGACAATCACTTAACAAAACATTTCAAAATGTTAGATTTATATTAACTTATCACAAAAATAAAGGGTTGCTAAAGGCATCTCACTTTATAATGACTGTGACCCGGTTTATTGTGGCTAGCAGTGATGTAAAATGTAGTGTCTGTTGTGTGATACTTCATTCCAAACTAAATTAGTGTTTTGATTTGAGAAACCAATAAATTAACTACACACTAAGTAGCATCAAGGCTGAGCCTAGTTCATTAGATAATATTGTCCCCAGACACAGACACTCTGTGCCAACTCAACTGGCCCTTGCTCAAATGTCATCTCTGTAAGGATCTAGGGGAGGTCTAGGAACTTAGGAAAACCACAATCAGTGCCAGAAGAATCATAGGAATCTTCGTCCTTTGTCTGACACAATTTCATCACAATAAGCCAAGCAATCTTTCTTTACTGCTTTTTGCTTATGTCAGGTTATTCACTGACACCATCAAAATTTGAAGAGCCTTGCCAGTGGATGTCCTAGGACTCCTAAGGGTGGGGGAAGGCCACAAAAGGACACAGGAGTGGAAGAGCCAAGTCAGCTGGTGTGGCTGGAATGGAAAGAATATGGCGGGGGGGGGAGAGATGGAGATAGCTTGCAAATTGAGCTTGAAACCAGAATGTGAAAGGCTGTAAATGCCAAACAGGAATTCATCTTCATTTTAGAGGAAACAGAAATCAACTGAATAATCCTCACCTTTTTGAGTTTCTCAGCTACCAGAAATACAGTTTCTCATGAACTGTTATCTCAACACTTGTCACACTTTACCCAAAATATATTTGTATGATTTGGGGGTCTTTTTTTAAATAAAAATGTAGGTCTTACATTTATCACTATTAAATTTCATCTTACTAAATTCAATCCGTTATTCAGATTTGTCTGGCTTCTTTGGGACCCCATTTCTATCTCTTTCTAAATGCTTACCATTTGTGAAGTCTGCATTTAAACAACATCACACTTGTATCAGACACCTCACTACAAGTCCCATTGGATTATTAATTCATAATTAGTAAAATCCTTTTGGATGGAAATGTACTTCAGAAAGGGCTCTCAATCTCAGTTTTGATTCTGACCTGCACCTAAAATTATACAATTTGAGCTTTAAAAACAGAACAAATCTGCTTAAAAGCCATCTGGAATCAACTAATGGACCATACCAGCAGCAATTGAGCTCAAAATTCAGCTCAAATCTTAATGATGTCTCTTAATTGGTAAGCTAGCCTTGCTGAAGCAGCAAGAAACTCTAAAAGAGAGATAAAAGGCAGCATTTCCAGGAGAGTCAAACCACCATTACCATCTCCTCTACCATGGAAACAGCCCAGGATCCTGATCCCAGCAGCCATCTAAATATCTGTGTCTCCCTCCCCAGTCTACCAATCCTCTTTGTAGCCTGCCCCCCCCATTACCATTATTGAAGAGAGTATCCCCTGTGGAGAATGGACCTGCCATCTTCACCACCACCAATACTAACACCTGACCAACTACCATCAGTGAACAAGTAAACTCTGTCTTGTTGCTGAGTGCCAAGGACTATGGAACCTTTCCATAGACCACCATCTGTATTGTTGCTTCCTCCATTAGAACATGAGATCGTTGAGAGCAGAAACTGTCTTTGCTTTTCTATTCCTATTCCCAGAATTCTTAGGACAGTGTTTTATTTACATATAGTGAGGACTAAATAAACAATTTTTCATTCCATCACAAATTTGATTTTGCAAGGAGGCTCAGAAATCTTCCAGGTCAGTCAGCCCATTCATGAAATGAATCCCCACCATAAAATACTTGGCAAGTGACTGTCCTGTCTCTGAAGACTTCCAAGGATAAGATGCCTACCACCTCTTAAGGCTCCTTATGGCACTTTGAGAGAGCTGGACTTGGTAGGAAGTGCTTCCTAACATTAAGCCTAATTCTTCCTCCTAGCATCTTCCACCCATCTGGGACCAAGCAGAACATATGTAAATCCCTCTTTCTCATTACAGACTTCAAAAATCTGAAAATGGTATTCATGCTCTCCACCCAGTCACCCCCTTTGTCTTCTCCTCTCCAGGTCACCACCCAACCCATGACCTTCAACTGATCCTTAAATGGCTCAAGGCCTTTCACTGTTCTGTCTGCCTTCCCTTGAACATGGTTCAGCCGATTAGGGTCACCCTAAATTATGATGTCCCCAAGCTGAATACAATAATCCCAAAGAGGGCAGATTATAGAGAGATTTGCCCCTCCTGTCCTGGAAACTATGCCTCCCTAGCTGCACCACAAAAAATCAACAAATTTAGAAGTAGAGGATATTAATGAACTTGAAATATAAAGTGCTGACATTCTGAATATGGAACTGCTTTCTGATTAGATGTTGTAGAGTATGACCCATATGGCATGAGATGAAGGATTTAATTCAATTCGATAAGTATGTACAAAGAGCTTTATATGTGGTAGGTCTAAGAAAGACCCCTCTAATCATAAATATCTCCCCAATACCACAACTTGTCTTGATACCTGTAATACTGTATCACGGGAGGTCTGTCCCTATAATTCTCGAAAGTATTTTCAGCTTTCAAGAGCTTCTAATAAAATGCAAATATACATGAGAAGGGTAACACCCTAGAGCTTAGCCAGATTAATGAAATAAAACATGAGTGCAAAGCCTCATAAAAAAGAGAATAGACCACAGGTAATAGCAGTTAAACTTTTATTAAGCAGGTATCCTGTGCCAGATACTGTAACAAGTCCTAGGGGTACAGAGAAAGTCAAAAACACATCACTTGGTCTCAAGGAGCTCACATTCTAATGGAAGAAATAACATGCAATAACCATGTACATTCAAGATATATACAATGTAACATGATAGTTGTTTCTGAAGAAAGGCACTAAGAATGGTGAGGAGGGGGAAGAGGGAGGAAAGATCTTCTGCAAAAGGTAGGATTTGAGCTGTCTTAAAGGAAGCGAGGTGAGGTTTCAGAGCCCATCTAAGCATAGGGGGACAGGTAGAGAAAAAAGTCAGAAAAGACAGTCAGAAAATGGCATGTCATGTTTGAGGAACAGCAAGAAGACCAGTATTGATGAACTGTAAAATAAGTACAGCTAATCAATAAGCATTTATTAAGCCCTACTGTTTGCCAAGCACTCCAAAAAGCATTGGGAATACAAAGAAAGGAAAAAGACAGCCAGGCTCTGCCCTCAAGGAGCTCACAGTCTAATGGGGGCAACAATATGCAAACAACTATGCATAAACAACCTATATACAAAATTCTTGGGAGATAAATTAGAGATTATTTCCAACTACAATTAAGGGTATTTGGAAAAAGCTTCCTATAGAAAGTAGGATTTTAGCTGGGACTGAAAGGAATCCAGGAATTGAACACGAGGAGGGAGAGAGCTACAGGCATTGAGGAAGGATAGAAAAATTCTGGGATCCAAGATATAGAGTGTTTTGTTCATGGATTAGTAAGGAGACCAATGTCTCTGGTTTGAGGAGTATAAGGCAGGGTATCAAGTTAAGAAAACTGGAAGGGAGGTAATGAAAAGCTTCGAATACCAAATAGGAGATTTTGCATTTTATCCTGGAGTTGAGAGGGAGCCAATGGAATTCATTGAGTGGGAGGGTGACATGATCAGGCCTTCACTTTAGGAAGATCACTTTAACAACTCAATAGAGAAAGGGCTGGAGCAGAGAGAGACGTGAGGCAGGCAGTACAACCAGTAGCCTGTTGTAATAATCTAAGCGTGAAGTGGTGAGGGCTTGTACCAGGGTGGTGTCAGAGAAGAAAATGTGGCATATATGAGAGGTGTTTTAAAACTGAAACCAACAGGCCTTGGTGACAGAATGAATATAGGGGTGAGAAAGTCAAAGATGATGTCCAGGTTATGATCCCGAGGAACTAGAGAAAGTAAATGCCCTTGGCAGCAATAGCGAAGGTAGGAAGGTTTGAGGAGAAAGGTGAGTTCAGTTTGGGATCTATAGCATCTAAGATGGATGTCTATAGGCCATCCAATTTAAAAGTAGTCCAATATGTGGTTGGAGATGCCAAACTGGAGGTCAGGAGAGAGGTTAGGTGGAGAAAAGTAAGGTTTAAGGAGACTAAAAAGGGAACGAGTATTTATTAAGCCCAAACTTAGAGCAGGACAAAATCAGAGAGGATAGAAGGAGCTGGAGAACCAAGAACCAAAGAAGGAGTCTAGCTGCCAAGCTCTGCCTCCCTCAACAGCCCAAGAAGGCCAAGGTGAAGGTCAAGGGAGTGCTTTCAGCTCTTACTCCCTTCCTAGGAGTAAGGTCAAAAGCCATGGAAGGAGCAAAAGGAAATCCATCTCCCTGAGGCAAACCAAGAGTCCAGGGAAGAGCCCAACTATGAGATTCTGCTCTTCAGAGAGGCCCTAGGCCAGTGGACCCAAGCTGAGGCAGAACCTCAGACTTAGGATCCCTAACCAAGGGAGAGAATAGAGAATAGGGAATTAGAAGGAGAGCCTCCAGGACATTGAGAGCAAGCAGAGATGAGCCATCCACCCATCTTGTAATTCACTCATCCATTCCCCTCTCAATTTGGAAGTCTGACCTGTGGTGGAGAAAGGGAAGAATTGATATCCTGGGCCCATACCTAGAAAAGTTCCTTCACTTTCCTGGACCTCTATTTTCTACTTTGGAAAGTGTAGAGTCCCACACAATGGCTTCTGATATCTTAACCAGTTCTAAATCTATCATCCTAGGGGCAAGCAATTCTGCCTCAGGTCATGGAAGAGGTTGCTAAAAAATATCAGAGTATACATGAATCCCTCCATCCATCCACCCACCCAGTTAGCCATTCTCTCACTTAGTTGCTAAGTCTTTCATTTCATTATTTCTGGTCTCTGTGGTTTGTGGCAGATAGGAATGAAATAAGACATTCACTGATCTGGGTGTAGACATTGAGTCAGTATACCAAATTATCATGGTGGACTGCACTCAAAAAATAGTGCTTTCCTGTAGGAATATGCATGTATATACACTCTTCCCTCCTTTCCAGCTTGAGGGTACATCTCATTATCCTCACTGGGAGGCATGAATAGAATGACTTTCTAGGTACTGACCAAAATGACAATCACCAAAAGTTCCATAGAGGTGGCTTAGAAAAGTAAAGATAAAGTGGATTCAAAGACCACCTAGAACCCTAAATGGATGGTACTATTTACCTCTGTGGTCCCCAGGGAAGTGTCAAAGACCACAGAGTGGTAGGATTGGTGCCAAGAAGGAATACTATATACATATGAAACATTATATACACTTTCAGGCTGAATGAATGAATTGGAAGCTTGTGATGAATTGCCACTTTCTTCTTGCCATTTTTTAAATTCTTTATCTAAGGAATAGCTGTGTGGGGGGCTGAGTGTTCTCTCAGGAAATGAAGGTGATATCCAAACAACAGAAATTTCTAAAACTTAAAAACAAAAAGCATAGTGCAGACGGACAGAAATCTATATACACTGAGAATTAAATCAAACCCAATAGCAACCTCATGGTAGAGGGAAGAATGTGGACAGGCTGACGGTCTGAGGATAGGCCAGGTGATTAAACCAGGCTTCCAAAAAAAAAAAAAGGAGTCTGCAATGGACTACTCTCCAACTAGAAATCATGCATTAAAAGAGTCTTTGAAAATCATAGGGACTTATGGTTTAGGTAAATAAGAGACCACCCCCCCTTTAAAGATAATTACTCTACTTGAAACATTAAAAAAATTAAAGGAAAAAAGGAATTAATCCAAGGCTGTGAGCAGGGGAAGTGTGAAGGAGAAACAGACTGGGTTTAGCTCAAAAGAAGAGTCAGACAAAATGAAACATCCACAAATGAAAAATGAATAAATATCACCCAAACTATCCCTTCTTGGTCCACTTCCCCAATATCTGTTAGTATCAGCAGGATGAATCATTGGAGAGTGGCTAACTACTATGTCAATCTAGGTTCTAGACATAATTCCAAAGGAATTCCAAATTCCATTTACTAATACTGTTGCTAATGAGTTCCTATAAGAGTGATCCCCATTGATTATCATACAACTTTAACTGGATTTTAGGGGAAAAAATCGCTAAGAAGGTATAGCAAGGACAGTTGTTCCAAAAACAATCTCCCTAAATCAGAGGCATTCTTCTCAAACACACAAGGTCACTATGGAGTATAGTGAAACCTATTGTAAAATGGTAGTAAAGTATCTAGGTCGTGAGCATACATGTGCAAAGCCCACCTCCTCAGAGTCCTTTTCTTCCTCCAATGAGATTTCTTGAAGTTTGCCCTGACCCACATGTAACTCTTTGGTAGACTTTTTGACTTTGTAGTCTCTATCGCTGATACTTTGTGTGAATCAATGATTCTTCCAGCTACACACAGAAAAGTACTCCCCTTGCCTCTGGACCTCCTGAGGAACCTTCCTTTCCCCTTCCCTTCACCCCAGAACCCGGGTACCTCTAGCAGGGAACAGAGTCTCCCCTTCTCTGGCAAGCTGGAGGACAGGGCAGGAAAGCTGGGTCCTGCCATAGCCATCTCATAGGGGAATCTCATTCTACCTGGAGAATGATAACAATGAAAGGGATATCCCAAAGTGCCTGTAGCACTGTGTGGCGTTAGACTTACCTAGTGTGGGGATGGGTTCTCTTTCAGAGTAAAGCTTGCGCTCTGCTGGAGGAACTCTCTTGCCCACAATGAGAAGATCAGCTGGAGCTCTCTATGGGGCGATGCTTCATTTCCCAACTCATAGCCCAGGAAAGCAGGAACCCCTGGGGTGTGTTCCCGAGCTCTACGCAGAATTCAGTACAAACATATGATCTCAACATAGACCGATAGACATGGAGCAAGAACAGATGATTACATTTCTCAACACGCCTGCTCCCATATTTGTCAAGTGTCAGTATCATTGGATTGGACTGGACTGGACATGGGCTAGTTGGATTGGACACGAAGGATGATTTTACTAAAATGTACTTTGTAATCCTCCAAGGCTCTTACATTCCTTTCAATGACTTTATATCATCAGACACATAATGGATTTTTTGCTATTGTTTGGTTGTTTTTCAGTCATATCCAACTCTTTGTGACCCCGTTTAGGGTTTTCTTGGCAAAGATGCTATAGTGGTTTGCCATTTCTTTCTCTGGCTCATTTTACAGATGAGGAAACTGAGGCAAACAGGGTTAAATTACCTGCCCACAGTTAGTAAGTGTCTGAGACCAGATTTGAACTCAGGAAGGTGATTCTTCCTGACTTCAAGCCCATCTCTCAATCCAGGGTGCCACCAGATACTCTTGTAGTAAATAGCTACTCTGAATACCAGAAGATCTCTATATATTTACACCAACAATACAACAATATTTTTCAACCAATTCAGTACCCATCCTTTAAAGAAATGGTCCCATGTTTTAGAAATACAACAAAGTCAGCAATGTCCACTTTGCTTACATCCCATGGAAACATGTACTTACTTCCCCTAGCAACTTCTGGAGACATTAGCACTTTTGGAAATACTCCAATCCAACACTCACTGCAATAAATATCCAAAATAACCACAGACCCATTAAACACTCTACCATTCAAAGCTGACAAAAAGCCTTTGACCTTTCTTCTTCCAAACAGAAATCACCGAAAATGATGCTGTATATAATGTACAAAAGTGCCAAATGCAAGCTGCAATTAACGTCTACTTCCAAATAGAGAGTTGTCCAAATAGAGAGTTCTCCCAAAGGTCAGAGCTAAGCAGGGCGAGATGCCTTTAGGCCTTCTTGCTACTTCTGGTTGCTAGCACAATTTGACTTCTATGTTGCCATCACTGAAGGCCTCTTTCCTCACTTCCTCCACTGCTCCTTTCCGATGAGTCAGCCTGCCCCGCCTCCTGCCTGGAGAGAGGGACCCTTTGACAATGCAAAAGCTGATTGCAGAGAGGTAATTCTTTTTGAAGTTTTCGTTCATGAAAGCATAAATGATAGGATTGCAGATGGAATTGGAGAAGCCAATGATTTGCACAACAGCAAAAATCATCTTGATGGTGACATCATCATACTCCTTTTCAAAATTACCTAGAAAAAAAGAACGATCGTTTTAGGGTGCAGCTTCATTAAGCAGGGCCAGTGACAAAATGTCCTGCCCTTTTTCCTGATTTTACAAAAGATACCCTGATGCTATGGGCGGTGCATTGGTGGCAGAAGAGAGGATTTGACCATTGACTGCTGAAACTCACTGGCTGTGGGAGCCCATGTAAGTCCCTAAACCTCAGGCTCCTAACCCACAGAATGGAAAAACACACTTATTTTTCTTTTTCACAAAATCAAATTCTAGGTGTATTTATTAATGCAATAGGGCTTTTATACACTCAATCTTCTTAATCCCACCTTAGATCTTAGGATTTCCAGGCACTTTTTAGGTTTTTTTAATACTCAATCTTGTTAATCTCACCTTTAATTTTTAGGATTACAATAGATATTGTGAATAAGGACCTTTGTAAGCAGTAACACATTTCTTGTATGTGAACTTCTAGTACCTTAGACTTCCTCCCCTGGGTCCAGCAGCATGGTTAAATGATCTTTTGCCTTATTTTGTGGAGACTCAGGTCTGCAGGCTCCTTCCCTGCCCACTATCTACCATACGTCCTTTGCTCTGGCAATCACCTCCACTTTATACCTAGGGTTAATCAGGACTCTGGACCTGGTTTGAAGTTGTTTTTTTTCTCTCTTACTCTGTCCACTTCAAAGCTTGTTCCAACCCCCCCCCCCCCCCCCCCCCCCCCGCTTTTACTTCCAGATAATGAATCATTTTGGGCCACAGTAACTTTTGAATACACTTACCTAATGGAAGGGGCGAAGCACCTACGCTGATTAAATCCCAGAATCTTGAAATTGAATAATACAGCAACTTATAATTTAAAGGCGGAAGGGAAAGAGACTATCCACTCCAACCACCTCTTTTTACAGATCAATAAACTGAGACTGATGTTAAGTTACTTCTGTAGGTCTACCTAGCTAGAAAATGATAAAGCTGGAACTCAGAACCAGGGTTTTGGACACTAAACCCAGTATTCTTTCCACCAAGCTGTAAAGTATTGAAGGCACTTCACAGAAAAATCTTTATGGACTTCGGAAATTTAAAAATCCTCTGATGTAATAACAGGCCTGTCACATGGGAAGCTGCAATTTTTTTTTCTCTTCCTGGCAAGGCAATATTAGAGAAGGACTTGGTGACCCTTCCCTTCCTTCCCATTTTTCAATTCTGCATGACAAGGGAAGCAGTCTCAGATAATTTGAACAATTTCACCCAGTGTTACCCAAGACTTATGGGTCTTAAGGACCCAAATGAGAGAGAAATATTAAATTGGAGGTTCTACTGAGTCTCTAGACTAGGGTTTCTTTTTTTCTTTAAATTTATTTTAGTTTTCAACATTCATTTCCACAAGATTTTGAGTTACAAATTTTCTCCCCATGTCTCTCCTACCCCCACCACAAGATGGCATGCATTCTGATTACCCCTTCCCCCAGTCTTCCCTCTCTTATATCCCCCACATTTTCCCCTTAACTCCTTTCCCTTTACTTTTGTGTAGGGCAAAATGTATTTCTATACCCCATTGCCTTTATATCTTATTTCCCAGTTACATATAAAAACATTTTTAACATTTATTTTTAAAACTTTGATTTCCAGATTCTTTCCCTTCTTCCCTGCTCACCCACCCCATTGAGAAAACAAGCAATTCAATATAGGTTTTAGATGTGTAGTTATGCAAAACATTTCCATAGTAGTCATATTGTGAAAGACTAACTATATTTCCCTCCATCCTATCCCACTCCCTATTTATTCTATTTTCTCCTTTGACCCTGTCCCTTTTCAAAAGTGTTTGCTTCTGATTACCCCTCCCCCAAGCTGCCCTACCTTCTGTCCCCTCCCCCTCTTATACTCTTCCCCGCTATTTTCCTGTAGGGTAAGATTGAGTGTGCATGTTATTCCCTCCTTTAGCCAAATACAATGAAAGTAAGGTTGACCCATTCCCTTTCACCTCCCTGCTCTTCCCCTCCATTGTAATAGCTTTTTCTTGCCTTTTTATGTGAGATAATTTACCCTATTCTCTCTCTCCCTTTCTCCTTCTCAAAATATATTCCTCTCTCACCTTTTAATTTTATTTTTAGACATCATCCTTTCATATTCAACTCACCCTGTGCCCTCTATGTATACATATACACACATATAGACATATATGTACACATACATACACACATATACACATATAATATAGTCTTTCCATGTAGAAACAGATAGACTTTAATAAGTCCCTTATGGTTTCTCTTTCATGTTTACCTTTTCATGATTCTCTGGATTCTTGTATTTGAATGTCAAATTTTCTGTTCAGCTCTGGTGTTTTCATCAAGAATGCTTGAAAGTCCTCTATGTCATTGAATTTCCATATTTTCCCCTGAAGCACTATACTCAGTTTTGCTGGGTAGGTTATTCTTGGTTTTAATCCTACTTCCTTTGACCTCCAGAATATCGTATTCCAAACCCTTCAATCCCTTAGTGTAGAAGCTGCTAGATCTTGTGTCACCCTGATTGTGTTTCCACAATACTTAAATTGTTTCTTCCTGACTGCTTGTAATATCTTTCCTTAACCTGGGAACTCTGGAATTTGGGTATTATGTTTCCAGGAATTTTCTTTTGGGGATCTTTTTATCCTCGTTGCCTTTTTGAGCCTCCTTTGCCATTTGAGTCAGTCTGTTTTTTAAGGTATTATTTTCCTCAGTCAGGCTGTTGACTCTCATTTCATAATTTTCTTGCATTGTTCTCATTTCTCTTCCCAATTTTTCCTCCACTTCTCTTATCTGCTTCTTAAGATCCTCTATGGCCTGTAACCAGCTTGTATTTTCCTTTGAAGCTTTTGGTGCAGGAGTTCTGACTTCACTGTTTTCCTCCTGTTTCATGCTTTGCTCCTTTTTGTCCCCCAAAATAGGAGTGTAATGTTGGAATCTTCTGTATGCTTTGTTTCCTTTGCCTGGTCACGTCGCCCCTCAGTCACTTGACCCCTGGGCTTTTTGCCATAGTAGGACACTGCCACCAGACAGGGGAGCTTTCGTCCCAAACCCTGGGGTTTTCTCAGCTGCCAGAGGTATTAGATAGGTGCCCTCTCTTAGGTCTCCACATGCTCTGGAAAGCTGGACACACACCCCAGGACTTCCACCCTAGACTGCAATCCAGATCCAAGCAGGTTAAAGCAAGAGCGATTACCCCTCAGACTGGTGCTTGGTCCCCCTACACTCTGCAGGCCAGGAGTTGAAGCTGCCATGCGCTGGCTGGCTGTGCCAGCACCTCAGCGTCTTCTCACTGCAGGGGCAAAAGCCACACACTCCCACTTACTGGGTCCCAAAGTCCAAACCGCACTGACCTCTCTCTTTGTCCTTCGCATCTGTGTGTTGATAAATCTGGAAACGGCCACAGCTGATGCTGATCTGGAGTCCCTCCTGCCGGTGGCTAGTCAGGCCCACCCTGGGGCTAAAGCTTCTGTGTGGGGCTGGGCTCAGCTCCCAGAGCGCTGTGCTGGCTGATTCCTGCCAGCCTGCCAGGCTGTCCTCAGCCGGAGGTTAGCTTCTCTGTGTCACTTTCTGTGTGGGTTCTGCAGCTCCAAAGTTTGTTTAGAGTCCCCTTTTTACATGGATTGGGGAAGGTGGGAAACCAGAGCCGCAAGGGAGGTCGTGCTTCTACTCTGCCATCTTGGCTCTGCCCCTGGGGATCTTTTTCAAGAGGCAATTGGTGAATTCTTTCAATTTCTCTTTTACCCCCTGGTTTTAGAATATCGGGGCAGTTTTCCTTGACAATTTCTTGAAAGATGATGTCTAAGCTCTTCTTTATCTCATGGCTTTCAGGTAGCCCAATAATTTTTAAATTGTCTCTCCTGGATCTATTTTCCAGTTCAGTTGTTTTTACAATGAGATATTTTACATTGTCTTCTAGTTTTTTCATTCTTTTTGGATCTGTTTATAATATCTTGATTTCTCATAAAGCCATTATCTTTCATTTACTCCATTCTAATTCTGAAGGAATTATTTTCTTCAGTGAGCTTTTGGACTTCATTTTCCATTTGACCAATTCTGCTTTTTAAGGCATTCTTCCCATTGGCTTTTTGGACCTCTTTTGCCATTTGAGTTGGTCTATTTTTTAAGGTGTTACTTTCTTCAGTATTTTTCGGGTCTCCTTTAGCAGGCTATTGACTCACCTTTCATGATTTTCTTGCATCTCTCTCATTTCTCTTCCCAATTTTTCCTCTACCTCTTTTACTTGATTTTGAAGATTCTTCTTGAGCTCCTCCATGGCATGTGACCAATTCATATCTTTCTTGGAGGCTTTTGATGCAGGAGTTTTGACTTTGTTGTCTTCTTCTGGTTCTAAGTTTTGATCTTCTCTGTCACAAAAAAATGATTCTATAGTCTGATTTCTCTTCCTCTGTTAGTTCATTTTGCTTGTCAATTACTTGACTTTTGACCTCTTTATCAAGGTAGAACTTTGCTTCCAGAGTGGAGAATGATGTGTCCTGAATTTTGGGGGTTTTGTGCAGCTGTTTTCAGAGCTACTTCTAGGCACCTGCCTCAGAACTGTGAGGAGGACCCTCCACAGCCACCATAAGCTCTGCCACACCAGCTCTCTTCCTCACCCCAGGGCCACTACCCAAGACTATGACCCAGATCCAAGCAGAGCAAAGCAAGAGAATGCTGCCTCAGCACCAGCAAAGAGATTCCTGCAATTTCTCTCTTACCAACTGTTTGTTCTCCCCCCCCCCCACCATCTGTGGTCCTGGAGGTCCAGAAGTAGCTGCCCTGCTGCTGCAGCCACTGCTGCTTCCACCACCCTCGGGGGCAGGACCCTGAATGGGCTCTTCTCTCACTCAGGTCCAAAAACCTTTCACTTTCTCTTTGGTGTTTATGGGTTGAGAAGTCTGGAAACCACCACACCTGCCAGTGATTCAATCCCCTGAAGTCTGTTTCAGCCAGTCTGTGCCACAAGTCTGTGCTGGTGCAGCCCATGTTGGATTGTGCTCTGCCCCCAGCCCAATGCGATAGAGCCCTCCTTTCGGCCTGCCAGGCTGACCAGCTGGAGGTGTATTACACTCTGTCATTTTGTTGGTTCTGTGGCTCTAAAATTTGTTTAAGTCATTTTTACAGGCATTGGAGGTGGTTGGGGCTCACGCTTAAGCAAGTTCTTGCTTTTACTCCACTATCTTGGCTCCACCCCCTAGACTGGGTCTGAATCCGAGGTCCATGAGTGGTTTGTGGACAGATTTTAGGGGGTCCATGAACTTGGAGAGCAAAAAAATTACATCTTAATTTTCACTAACTTCTAACTAAAATTTAGCATCACCTTCATTTGTAAATTTTTAAAAATATTCTGAGAAAGGTCCCATAGGCTTCACCAGGTTGTCAAAGGAGTTCATGACACAAAATAGTTAAGAACCCCTGCTCTAGACTGATGGGAATGACTAAGACAGGTAGGAGACACACTGTTCTGATACTGGAGGAAAAAAGAGCACTGAATTGTCAACCTGACCCAACCTGATACTGGCAACAGGGCTACAATTTAGAAGATCTGTAGGGGCCAAGTTGTTCCATCTATTGAGAAGGATTCTATGAAGGTATGATTCAGAAGGTCTCTAGGGATCCTTGTAAGTCACAGAATTAAGAATGGGATGGATTCAGAAGGCCAAGTATCTCTGCCAAGAGAAGGCAATTTTGGAATATATCTTACTATGGTTCTAGGACTACTCTCTGGGATTACCACGAGCTGGAAATGCCAAAAGAAGGCCAACAATCTCCTGGAGAGAGGTACTACTGATCACTACTGAGTACCCTGATTAGCAGCACAACCACAATGGGAAATGGGAATAAGGAGTGCTTGCCCACCTCCCTCCATCTATGACAGGTAAAGCTATATTGTCTAACTGTCCAAAGGAGCTGGAAAGTGAGTGAGACACTAATTATGGGTAATCATGAGAGCTTCAGCAGGTCTGTGGAACCTCATTTGCTTTTCTTACTTATACAAACTTATTTGACCTGCTGCCCCCTGTCAAAGAGAAATTACTCTGTGCCCCCCTGAAAATCGACTTTCTTTACCACTTCAATGATTTTTTTAAAAATTTGCATCATTTAGAAAATATATTTTTTGAAATGATACATCTTAAATTTCATAATTTATTGTAAATAAATTATTTACAATAAATTATTATTTGATGCATGTTTTTCCCTGCATCAAAATTTTGATGATGCAATATTATGTTACGTAACATATAGTATCGTATTATAAACAAGTCATTACACACACATATTCCTGATGATATATGCTAGGCTTCCCAGAAATGCAGGAAAGACACACTTAGCTACCAACACTTTCTTCTTAAGACCTATCAGCAGAGTGGACCACTAATCAGTTTTAACTTGCATTTTGTGTATTTATTTGGAAAGTAATGTAATCACTACAACTTTAACTCTGTTATACAACAGATGAAACATGTAAAATTCTTTTTTCAAAATTTTCTTCTCTTCTATTCATAATGCTTCCACCACCCCCCTTATTTTTATTTAATGTCTCCAAGTTGCACCTGAGGCTACTACTACGCCCCTCTGGATCATTCCAGCACCCCTCAGGGGCAATATTGCCAACTTTGGGAACCTATGTGACCGAGAAAGAAACCAGACCATTCTTTGAGCCTTGTTGAGCCACCAAATTACAAAAAGGATGTGGGTGGTGGCAGATTTGAGATATCCTGATGGCCTGAGAGGACAATAAACCAGAGAAAGGAGAAGTCTCTCAAATTCACCCCATACCCTTTGTGTCATGTGAGATCCTTGGCCAACAGGGTTACACAACCATATTTTCCCTAAGTTAGGTCTATAATCAATTCCAATTAGGTCAATCTGCAAGCTCCAGACTCTAAACTGTGGGTTTTTGCTTGGTGCTTTTTTTGACATTCACTAGCTTATGAATAGCATGTTAGGTTGTAAGGGCAAAAACACAACGTAGAAAACTAAGGTCTAAGGTAAGAAAAGAAAAGAAAACACAGAAGTCTCTGACTGAAATCCAGGGTATTGGAACATCAACCAAATTAAAACCAGGACTTAAATTGAGATCATTTTCATCTCTTAAGCCTCACCATGTGCACATTTTCTAAATGAGAATGGAAAGACTGACTTTTGGGGATGTGTGTTAAACTTGCAAGGCTAAAGAGGGTTTGGATCTTCCATAGTATCTGTAATGATTCAAGCCCTGCCTGCAGAAATGCAGCCTAATTTCAATCCTAGTCCCTTGTCCCAACAGTCTAGTATTTCTGAAAGAAAGGGGAAGGATTAGTGTCAAATAGTAATTACTTTCTCCCCTCAGTGACAGAACCATGTCTTCAGTCATTTCATATTATTTTTATATAATATCATGCAATTATATATTATTAGAAGTATACTCATTATCAGAAGCAAAGGAAAGGCACATCCTGAGACTAGGAATGACAAGCACTTACTGTATTCCATCATCATGTGAGTTACATGGAAAGGAGCCCAGCATATAGTGAAGAGGGAGACGACCATCACCATCGTGATGACAGCACGCTTCTTCTTCCTGAGAGGAAAAAAAGCAGCCAGCTCCAGAATGACTGGGAATCCATGAAGGTTACATTTCTTATTAACATTATTAGCCTGGTTCTTCTGCTCATGAGTACATTTGTCTGCTAGCTAGCCCTCCGAGCCTGGTATCCTCACCCATCGCTTCTCCAATACATCAGTGGAAGAGCCAGACATCACCAGAAGAGTCAGCATTGGTCATAGTCAATAATTCCATTCCACGCGTGAGGCATCATGGCATGCTGGACTTGGAATATGGAAGACGAGGTTCAAATCCTACCTCAGACAATTCCTACCTGTGTGACCTTGGGCATGTCATTTCATTCTCTCAGTCTTCGTTTTCCCACATACAAAATGGGGATAGGAAGAGTATCCATCTTCAGAGTGTTGTGAAGATCACATGACATAATGAATATAATGTGCTTTATAGACTTTAAAATGCTTTGTAAATGTGCTATAATAGAGTCAGAAGGAGCTTTAGAAATCATCTAAATCCAACCAATCTAAGCCAAGCCCTTCTCATTAGAGATAAGCAAGTCGAGGCTTCAAGAGATTAACTACATTCCCCAAGGCTCCACAGGTAGTGACTAATAACAAAGACAATTTAGCACTTTAGGGTTTGTATGGTGCTTCATGAGTAACCCTGGGAGGCAGCAGTCAAAATCAGCCTGATTTTACAGATGAGAAAAACAAGGCAGAGGTTAAATGACACATCCAGGGTCACACAACCATTAAGTGTCTGAGGCAGGATTTGAACTAAGATCTTTCTGAATCCAAGTCTAGCACTCCACCCACTGTGCTACCTCATGGGGGCATGAAACCATGAATGTGCCCCCAGGATAGCTGACAGTGAAGGATATAAATAACAACAGCAATGATAATAATAACTGGCATATATATTGAAAAGTGCTTTATATGTGTAGTAGAAAGGGCACATGGTTTGGAGTCAGAGGAATTGGGTTCAAATCGTGGCACTACTAAACACAAAACACTTTTCAAGTGAAAAGCAATTCAATATATGCCATTTGTTTTATTATTAATTATAATTAATCATAAAATAGTTAATGAATCTTCTGTCAACTATTCAGGGAATATATTTATGTTTTCCTAAAAAAAGAAAAAGAAAAAATTAAATTCTCTGAGCTCTATTTCTTTTAGTTTCACTTTTTAAAAGGAATCATTTTTTCTGATAATGAAATACCTGAAAATACTTAAAACATAACATATGAGTAATATAAAGCAACATTTTAAAAAGGGTAATCCTACAATCCCAGAATCTCAGGGCTGGAAAGAATTTCCAAGGTCATCCAGTTGAATTTATGTTTCAATGATGTCTCCAGCAACCCTGCGGACACCTGAAGCGAGGGGAAACCCATTACTTTCTAAGGTACCCCATTCCACTTTTGGATTGCTATAATTATTAGCTATGTGACCCTGGGCAAGTCACTTAACCCTGCTTGCCTCAGTTTCCTCATCTGGAGAAGGAAATGGCAAACCATTCTAGTCTCTAGTATCTTTGCCAAGAAAACCCCAAATGGGATCAGGAAGAGTCAGAAACAACTGAAAAATGACTGAACAACAAAAGAGAAATAGACATGCATGGAATCCAAAGTGGAAAGAAAATGTTTATTTTAGCACATAGGCCACTAAGGTTTGCTATAGGTGCATCTCAAGAAATAATGAAGCTTCTGACAATCACTACAGCACTATAAACAAAATGCAGATTTTATAAGATTACACACATGTATATGTATATCCATAGCTATGTGTATATTTGTGTGCGCAGGTGTCCCAAAAGTTTTAGTGCTGAAAGGAGAAACTGCACTGTGATAAATATAGATCTGTGGGTATGCATATAACTGTGTGTATATGTACACCCGTGTATGTATACACGGGGTATCCTCCCCCCACTCCAAAATAAGTTTGTAAGACAGACTTTCAAGTTTGATCTGCATTGTTAACATTTTCTCCATCACTTCCTTAAATCTAGACAATCCACAATAACTAAAACAATAAAAATCAAGCCCTGATTATGGCGTATATATATATTCACAGTAAAAATTTGACAATTGGATCTTAAAAACCAGTTTGAACTGGCTCCAGTACACCCTCGAACATAGATAGGTATGGTGTGTGTACAAATGTGTACATGTTTAAGTGTGTATGTGTGGGTAGAGGGGATACATACATATATATTCACATACACATATGTATGTGGGTTGTATACAGATAATGATACATATAAGTACATTTTACAATACACACATGTGCACATACTTGTAGATATTCAGGAATGCATTGGAACCCACTCCAGGGACATGCATGTATATATGCATGTATGTATCCATACACTTGTGCCATGGCTACAGATGGACAGCAGTCCTGGGGAAGATGTGTCCCACCCTATTCCCTTTCACCTGGATGGTTTAGGGAGCGCCCTCAGGAAACGTGAATAACCTCATCCAGCGGCCACTCAAGGAATCTCGGGAAACTGAGAACTGCCTGGAAAATGAGGGTTACTGAGTGGGAGCTGATATGGAGGGTTGGGAGGCAGAGGGTGAGCTGGACCAGCAGAGGGGTCCATTAAAGGAAGTGGGAGTGAATGGTCTTCATTTGGAGGAGTGGCTACAGAGAGCTGAGTGCCTAAAGAAGGAGGATTCACGGCACAGTGACAAATGTGCCACATACTCATTTTGGGTCCCTAGATCCCGAGGATTGAGGTCTGGGATTGGTCTTAGCAACATGCAGTTGAAAAAACGTTCAATTAACAACAGTTCAATTCGATTGAATTCATATGAGAGGCAGTTGGAAACAGAAGATACTGTGCCGTATTGAGTCAGGAAAGACAGGCTCAGATCTTGCCTCCGATACTTTTGAGCTCTGATCCTGGACACTTAAGTTTTCTGAGCCTCAGTTTCTACAACTGTAAAGTGGGGGGGATAACATTACTTCACAGATTCATTAAGTAGATTCTCATAAGATAATGTGTGCAAAGAGCTACATCAATGTTTATTTTCATTGTTATACCATGTACATGAACACCTTTTAAGTAGGAGTAAATCTGTCTACACACCAACCTGGTTATCTTCGACATTTCATTTCCGTGAATAGCTTTGAGAACCGAAGAGTCTCCAACTCTTCTCTTAATCCAGAGCTCAAAGCCAATTTTACTGTACAGGACGAGCATCACCACAAGAGGCAGCAGGAAGAGGATGATGAGGATAAATGTAGTGTATATCTTCTGGTGGACAGGACTCCTCCATTCTTCCAGGCAGCAAATGTGTTCTTTTTCATATAGGAAATCATATTTAATCTATAGAATAAAAAAGGGAATCAGCCTCCAGAGAACAGACTGGCCCACTCCTCTGTTTTGATATACCATATAAAATTGCTTTTATCTTCTACAATTTAATAATTTTAAAGCACTGATAAATTTTTCTTCCAATGATCAAAGTGACTGAAGAATGATATTTTTCCAATAAGGTACTTCCCCATCACCACCAATTATGGGCTGACAGGGTTATAGGTTCAAAGTTGGAAGGGATTGTATAGATCATTGAGTTCAAAATATTCATTTTACAGACACGGAAAGTGATTATCCAAGATTTCCATATGCAGCTACTGAGACAGAACCATGATTTGACTCTGATCCCCTCACTCCAAACACTTCACTCTCTGAACCAGGGGTGGGGAACCTGTAGCCTTGAGGCCCCATGGGACCCACTAGGTCCTCAGTCAAAGGGCTTCACTGGAGGACCTAGAGGGCCCCACTTGGCCTCAAGGACACAGATTCTTGCTCTATGAATGTTGGATTCAGTCAAAAGGCCATACTTGAAGACCTAGAAAGTCACATAAGACCTCAAAGTCGCAGGTTCCCCACCCCCTATGAGTATGGCTCACAATCATACCATGCTGCTTCTCAGTTTTTTCTTTTCTTTTAAGACACATCTTGTCTGTGTAACTTTTAAATCTCTTAGAGTCACAGGTCTGATTTTGAACCCCGAGAGGAGATAAAATCGGTGGATGGTGTAACACGGTGCTTACCCAAGTAGAAAAGTATTTTGTGTTCCCAAGCTTAGGATAGCCTTCTTTGCTCCCTGTGCCAGATCAGGACATTTCAAGGAACATGGCTAGACCTTGCATCCCCAGGGGATATCCAAGCTCCTTCAGGTTTGTAATGGTTGCAAGGTTAGAAATGTCAGGATCCTATGAGTAAATGCACCAGTAACCTGGGCCAAGATAGTGAGGCACCTCCCTGGGATGGGTGATGTGTTGTCACAGTTAGCACAACCAAAATGCTCTTTCATTATGCTTTTTATTGGCCTCAGTTTCCTCCTCTGCAAATGCAGGTGTTGGATCAGTGATCATCACCCTTTTGCAGCATTCTTTGGCAGTTTAAGTTGGTTTAAAAAGCAGTGTAATTCAGTTCTCTAGTCTCATTATCCAGACTTTGGCAATCCCCAGGCTTTCTTTCCCCCTTCCCACTTCTGTCTTTGCTTGCCCAGGATCACAGTGGAAGAGGCAGCACCGTGCCCCCATGAAGAGAACTGCACCGTGACTTTGCCGACAACAAGCCAGGAAGAGGAAGAAGCCAGCTGGGGTGAGGGACCGGGAATGGGGAAGTTTGGGGGTACAGGGAGGAGTGACATAACACATCCAGCAAAACTGGGGGCTTCCTCTTTGAGGGTTATTGAAATAGAAGATTTCTGGGGCCCCTTCTAACTCTAGATCTGATGGCATACCTTGAGGCTATCCCTCTCCATAGGCACCTACCCCCTCAGCTATCCTTAGCTAGTCCCTCATTTCAACTATCACCAAGTTACTTTCTAGCTGACTGGAAGGTTGTGGGGGTAGAGAAGGCAGGGGTGGTGCAGAAAAGCTCCCACCTTCTTATCCAGCTCCAGGCAAAGCACAGGTCTCAGTAAAGTGGTCCCCAAAACCAGTTAAGTGACTCAGGCGAGTAGGTGGTTTTCTGCTATTAACAAGGTAGGAATTCTTAAATTCATCCCTAATGGCCAAATTTCACAAAATGAGTTAGGTGACTGGATGAAGCAGAAAGCTTTCAATTGTGACTAGGGCAAGGCCCATTCATGAAAAAATAAAATTATTCCTTGGAGAGAAATGGGGCAGAAGTGAGTGCAACACCTCCAGCCCTGCTACCTTTCATCTGGAATGTAGGAGATAGAATTTGCCTTTAACCCTCAGAGCAGCTAAGGCATGTGATTCAACAGACTAGAAAGAGGGGGCAGTTCTCTCCTGACGGCTCTGCTCTCTGGGATGGGCTTCACCCAGAGAAAAGAGAAAGTGAGAACAGCAGTCTTTCACATTCTCTGTTGGAGGTCCTTTAGCTATCAAACTCTATGACCTTAAAATGGAGTTAATCTTTGGACTATTACGGGGTCACTGTGCATAAAATGCTCTATAAAACTTAAAATGCATTGACACAGAAGCTGTTATTACTGTGGCTATGAAGCTATGGAGGAGAGAATCCAAGGTCTTAGAGGAAATCTTTTTTTTAAAAAACCAGCTTGAATATGAAAATCAATTAGAATTTTTTTTAAGTTGTGAAATTTAAACAACTCAGGAGAGTGATCTTGAGACCATCACAATAATAAATGAGCATAAGTCCTACTACTTAAATGGAAACTGTTTCTACTATGAAGATTGGGGAAGGAACAGGGAATAAGGAAAGGTATTCTCAGGGGGAAAAGATTTGGGGAAATAGGGGCCTTAGCATCTATTTTTCAAGTGATCATTTCCCACCCAAAGTAATAACAGAGCACAGCTTGGTTGAAACGCTAGATGACCCCATTTACAAAATGATTCCTTCCTACCTGAGCTTCCTGGCAGATTCCCAAGGAATATATGGGTAGGAGCAGGGTTACAAAAGAGAGGGAAGAGTTTCACAGCAAGTGGGGCAGGGGAGCAAACTGGCAATATGACTATGTACCTCCAGTTGCTGCACGTGCCACATGGGAGATCCAACGATCACGGCAACCAGCCAAACAATGCCTGAAAAACCATGGAGTCAGTAACAACCACAGAAGCTAATAACAACAATAATGACAGCTAGCATTTGCATATTTCTATATTTGTCGAATCGCATATATCAGTTACTTAATAACTATATTCAAAGATGAGCCATGAAATTAGATATTTACAGTCACGACTTGCTTTGGACTTCAAAATCCAAACCTCTCAAGGCTGTGAGCTCTAAAACCCAGGGAGCATCCTGACCCTTTGCAGACATCACTCCATCCTTTACTACCATTGCCTTAAAAATTCAAAGTGCTTTCATATCATTCCACGATACATATGCTTTCTCTCCATTTCAGCAATGAACATACCCAGCTTTTAGAAGCTGGTGTTTTCCTTCAACATCACCCACTCCCTGTAAATTTATTCATAGTGGGATCACAGGATTGACAGCTGAAAGGTGTTTTCAAGATTCTCGGATTCAATCTGATTCACATATGCAGAAACTAAAGTACACAGGGGAGCTGGTCAAAGTCTACATGGAAAATAAATAGCAGAGTTGGGATTTGAACCCACTCACATTTATAGAGCGATTTAAGAACTTTCAGTTTAACAATTTTGAAGGTACCTACTATGCCCCAGATACTGATGCCTGGATGTGATGGTATAAAGTAAAAACAAGTCATCCCTGTCCTCAAGAAGCTTACTTTCTACTAGGAATTCACCACAAACCTGTGAGGTAAGTAGTGCACCCATTGTTATACCTATTGGATAGATGAGAAAACAGGGCAGAGAGGTAAGTGATTTTTCCAAAGTCACAAAACTACTAAGTGTCAAGACACTCAAACTTGAACCCAGGCCCTTTGGTTCCAAGATCACTGTGCATTCACATGGAACCTCTCTACTTAGTTTATAACAGGGGATTTATTTAGACCTATCATGTGGCAAGAAAAGAGAGAGCCAATGCCATGTATCATATCAACCATCATTCCAATAAATTATTATTATTATTATTATTAAGGTACTCTATAGAATTCTGGCCAAAAAGCCATGGACTGAGAAGAGATCAAGACCATAGTATCATAGAGCTATAGGGGAAGGAACCTTAGAGATTCCTTAGTCCAAATCCCCATTTTACAGATAAGGAAACTGAGGTCAAGAGAGCTGAAGAGATGGGAAATGTTGAATATAATATCAGACCACAGATGTGTTGGTTAATTTGACTGAACTGTTTATTTTTCCCCTCTTCTTTATTCTTTGTTATAAAGGATGTTTCTTTGGCTGGAGATGGGTAGATAGCTACATTGGTAATTGTAGATGGCATAAAAACAAAAGATTTCAATGTAATTATGTTCATTTTAAATAAATCAATTTTATGTCCAGGTGATTGCAGGTAACAGTTCTGTCTGCAAATTTGTCCGGTAGCAGTACAGTTTAGTTCTTGAATGCTCAGATATTTTTAAGGTCATTTTTGGGAAAAGATCAGATGATTAATATTCTATTCAATGGAGAAGAATGTTCACCCCAAATCGTATTTTGTCATATTCCCACCTTTTCTTTGTTCAAGACTTTTATAAATGTTACATAAAATTTTCTGGCATTAGAGAAATGTCAGAAGACATGGGGTAGGGGACTACATCAGTTTAAATAATTCTTTCTCTGGGCTAAAAATATTTGATTCAGAACAATAATGTACTATTCTAATGTATTTGAATAACAAATAATCAATAAAAATTGGCTTGGATATGCCTAAAGCACAAAGTACAATATTAATCTTTTTCTTTAAAACATTTATAACATATATATATATATGTATTATACACATAAACATTTAAAACATTCTAAAACCTAAAATTTCTTTAAAACTATGCTCCCTTTGGAATAAAGAAGCAAAAAACACATTTCCCAAAAAAAGCTTTGCCTTCTAATGGGGAAGACACCGTGTACATATATGGGCATATATAAAATACATCATTATCACCATCATCATCATCTCAGCTAACATTTATGTAGTAATTAAAGGCTATCAAAACTCTATATTATCTCATTCAGGCCTCATGACAACAACTTTAAGTAGAGTATTTCCACTTTACAGATGAGGAAACTGAAGCTAGAAGTTAAATTACTTGCCCAAGGTTACACAGCTAGTGCCTGAAACAAGATTTGAACTCAAGTCTTCCTAACTCCAAGCTCTTTAGTGTATTTGCTGTTCCACCTACCTGTAATAGACACTAAGTATAATTCGCTATCCTTTATTCTTTTATAGTCGGTGATTTGTAGACTGTGACACAAACCAACTAGATACTGGCTTTTGGTAGCTGAATTAGAATATTGGATTAAAGTTTATCTTTAGAAAAGCTCCAATACCAGATAGGACAAAAGGCACATATACCTTATCTTGCATCTACATCTTTTTCATTTTTGAAGATCTTAGGATCAAGGTGCTTAGGATATCCAGCCTCACAGAGGCAGCTAGTGGTACAGTTGCAATGGATTGGCCCTGGAGTGAGCAAGAACTGAGTTCAAATCCAGCATCAGACACTTACTAGCTTTGGGTCCCTGAGTAAGCTTTTTGTCTTTCTTTTCTCTACTTTAAAATAGTGGCAATAATGGCACCTATCTCATGTAGGGTTGTGGCAAGGATAAAATGAAGTTATATTTGTAAACAGGGCCTGGTATTATATAAATGTTTATTCCCTTTCCTCCTCTCTTCCCTTCCCAACTCACAAAGTTGCTTCCACAACCCCTTCCCCTCTTTGGTGAGTCACTCACTCAATGACCAATATGGGACTGCTTCACTATTTCAAAGAACAAGACTTTCAGTAGTCATATAACCTTAAAGTTTCTGAATGAGTTCTCTGAGATGACCCTTATGAGTGTTCCCCACTGACTACAACTTCAAATTCATCCCCAGAAACACCATGAGCCACCATGAAGCATTTGAGCCAATCACTATGAATCTTACTCTAGTTGTGCAAAGAAACTAGCATTTCAATTATCTCCCTTGACATAACTATTCTGCCTTTCATTATGTTAATAGCATGCAAGCTTTCTGTTGAATATATGACCCAACTTTCATTTTGTTATGTGATCTCCTTGTAACTATATAGGGTACCAGAAATTTTCCATATCTTTCTTCATATTAAAGAGAATGTCATGCATAATATAGATCTGATGAGACATTCAAAATGCATACCATGGGGGAGGGGGAGAACTGGCTTTATCGAATTTAATCTAAATATAACTATTTGCATGAAATATGTATCATTAAGTATTATGAAAAACTTTCATTTCTTACTCTATTCTATAACTCTATATTCTACTATTGAGGAAATTGAGACTATTTGTGTTGAATATCATCAGCAATATATTGGATTTTTCTTCTGAAATTGTAGCTATGAAATTATATGTCATGCATTATTATTCATGAAATTTTAGATCGCCTTGACCTTTCAGCCTTTGCTTTCAATGACTGATTAAGGCTATCAAGGTTTTCAGATATTCTTTTGTTTTCCACATTTTATCTCTACATGCTTCTTTTGTGTTGTCATTAATCGATCAATACGAATTTCAAGTATTCTACAGGTACTGCTGTGAGAAAAGCTCCCTTTCTAATAAATCACAGATGTCTCATAAATGTCTCATTTCATTTCCATCCTGAACCTGAACCCACTGGACCAGTCTGAGTCAGGTCGGCCCAGAATCCTTGGTGTTACTTAGCAAAACTGAATCATGATGGTCAATGAACTGACCAGTTGAATTAGGGGAAGGAAGGACAAAGCAGAGTCTCTAGTAATCAAATGATGGATGTAGCAGCCTGGCCCTCTCTGGCCACAGCTTTTCTTGTTGAATCATTTCAGCCATGTCTGACTCTTTATTATCCAAATTGGGGTTTTCTTATGCAAAATGCTGGAATATTTTGCCATTTCCTTCTCCAGCTCATTTTACAGATGAGAAAACTGAGGCAAACAAGGTTAAGTGACTTGCCCAGGGTCACACAGCTAGTAAGGTCCAGATTTGAACTCCTGTCTTCCTAACTTTAGGCCCAGCACACTATCCATTACACCACTTAGCTGCCCTGTGGCCACAGAACTTCTAGCTAATTTCATGGTGAGTCCTCTCAGGGAACAGGGAGGCTCCCTCTATTAATCCTATGAGATTAACCTAATGCAGGGTGAGAAACCTGCAGCCTTGAGGCCACATGTGACCCTCTAGGTCTTCAAGTGCAGTCCTTTGATTAAATTCAAACTTCAAAGAACAGCCCCCCTTAATAAAAGGATTTGTTCTATGAAGTTTGGATTCCATCAAAGGGCTACATCTGAAGAACTAGAGGGTCACATGTGGCCTTGAGGCTGCAGGTTCCCTGCCCTTGTTTGGCTACTTAAGGAGAGGGAGATGAATCATAAAAATAACATCACCAGATTATATCATGGTAGGTACTTCATGCATGCTAATTTTGTTACAATTTATGATATGTTATGCAGTCTCCACCATTTCCTTGCGTAATCTACATGTCACTACATCTGGGCTCTAGACTAACCCTACTGTAATTTCTGATAGCATCATCCTTGATCCCATATTACCATCACAAATCCCTTCACTGCACAAAGAAATGTGTGTTACTTAACCATGCTTTTCATTCTCCTTTATCCACATAGCATTGGTTGAGTTCCGTTCCTATGGATGTTTCCCAAGCAGTGTCTTTAGATTCTACTTTTGGATGCCAGTTATTTCACAGATTACATCTGGAGGGAAGCCCCTTGAGGCTACATTTGACAAATCCAATGTCATACACCCATTATCTCTCTTTATTTCTTGGTGAAGCAATAACGTCTGCTTATTCCAAAAGCATTTGTGTACCTGTTTTTTAAACTCTCTTACCTCAGACAAACTGAGATCTGGGCAAGACCTAATTTAGAAAGGCCAAGGTCACCCACTGCATTCTGGGCTATTGCCAGTCATCTTCACATTTGTCTTGCCACTAGACTTTGATGACTCTGGAGGAAAAAGTGAGGCTGGCGACTTTGCACAGCTCTGAGTCACTTGAATCCAATTCCCTTGCAAGTTAAGACATCATCCTCAAGATGTCATTGGCCCTTTCTAAGAAAGAACGAAAACCACCACCAATAACAACCCCTGTATGATCTCCTCTGAGACTGTCATTTCTCTTTCTCCTTTTGGGCATGGAAGTGTTAATCTAGTCTTTAACTAGTCAATAAGGTCTATGATTGGTTAAAATTCTCTGCGTTTCTTTCTCAATGCTTATGGCTCATTTCATAATTCAAAGGATTTACATTGCTTTGTATCATTCACACTGGAGATACATAGTTGTTGATCACTCTAAGTATCTTCTTCCCATTAGCTTTGGTCTCAGAACATTATCAAGTCACTTCACGCATACAGCCTCTACTTTGTATTTGACATCGTGCACTTGCCAGGCTTTGCTTGGAGGAGGTCAATGCATTTGTACATTTTGTCTCCGTTCAACAGTGCAAAGTTACCTCTAGATTGAAGTTTGAAGATTTCAGTCTCCACCCTTCTCAGTGTATGTTCGGGATGTTATACTCATTGAGTCTGAATAACTTTTAGATAATATTGGAGAAAGCTTTCAAAAGATGAGGAATTTATTTAATTTGTTCCATCCTTTCTCCCCAGTGGAGCTAAAAATAGCTTGATGCCATCTACATTCATCAAGTGGTTCATAAGATGTCTTAGTTTGACTCCTTGAATGCGGAAGTCATACTTAGTTCTATTCAAGAGAATAATGAATCGAAGGGTAGGCACAATCATGTAGCTTTAAACTGTCTTACCAGAAAATGGTACAGAGGTCTCCTGTGGCAGGAGAGAGCTCATCTGTGAGTAAAGAAAGGGCTAGATCTTCTCAGCTGATAGGATGTTATGTTTATGTGGGAAGGCCAAAATTAAATAAATCATTGCACAGAGACGTTGTAAACCAATATTAGGCAATTTTTCCAGGAAAGTACCATGTCTTTTCTGGGAATAATTGTGAGAAAATTGGGCCATAAAGGTAAAAACATCACCATGGATTTAAATAGGTATCAGAAAAGATAATTAGATTAATGGAATGCTTCAGTCTCTGGGCTGGCATATGGTTCAAGAGATACCCGGCAAGAGATATTCACATGGCAAGCCTGTTAAAAAAAATTAAGACAGGGGATTGGTGGGATGCCATAGGGAATATATAATTGTTTTGTTTAGGTTAATATTCAGCATAAAGAGGACAAGATTGCTAGCTCTGTAGTCCATGCTAACACAAGAGATAACTACAGAGGGGAGCAATGAAACTTGAGATTAGACTGGACTATAGGCATAGTGACTGGAGACACAGCCCAAAGATTAGATGGCATCCAGTTTATATACAGGGGCCTCTAGACAACACAATGCATGGAGTGCTGGGAAAACTCATCTTCATGAATTCAAATTCAGTCTCAGACACTTACTAGTTGTGTGACCCTGGACAAGTCATTTAATTCTGTTTGTTCCTCATATGTAAAATAAGCTGGAGAAGAAAATGGCAAACCATTCTAGTATCTTTGCCAAGAAAACTACAAATGGGGTCATGGAGAGTCAGACACAGCTGAACCAACTGAACACCAAGTTGATATTAATCTGTACCAGCCTCTTCCAAATTCTGAAAAGTTACTAGAAGTGGGAGTCAGGATAGAGCATGAGTGAAGAACTGCCAGTGGTACTTGGGATAACTCAAAACTGCCTAGCTCTGGAGTATCTTCTTATTTTTGGCCTAAAGAAGTATGAAAAGAGAGGCAAATAGTAACAGATTTAAAGACACTTTTATAGTGTCAAAGGATTTTACAATTTTATGACAAAGTGTGTTCACAGACAAAATCATTGTATGTGAAAATGAAAAAAAATAAATGTAAGACATTTTAGCTGAAGGAGAAATGGGAAAGTGGAGTGAAATGAAATTCCATATTTAAAAAAAAATCAGTATTTTCATGTTTTAGACACAAAGAGACAGTTCATCCCTGAAATCAGACCATCAACCAGATACAAAAGAATCACAAAAACATGATTAATAAGAAACTACTACATAGAAACAGCAGCTGAAAAATACTGAAGCTCAGCTTGCTTCCCAGATACCCAGAAAGCTCCTGAAAAAAGATAATAAAGCATCTCTTCAAATAAAGAAGACACTATATATAAAAGTGTATAATTTTGTCTAGGACCAAGGACACACAATTCAGACAAGATGGGAAGGGCTGACACCAGAGGTCATGCCTTTGATATCCAAAAGCTTATCTGTAGAGTTCTTAAGATAAAAAGAACACAGTTTAGAAATAGGGATAGTGCGCCTGCCTATTCCATCAACCAATTTAGGTGCAGATGCAGAAAAAAAAATCAATGTCACAAAAAATAGAACTATTAATACTATAAATTGACTAAATAATGATGTTACAGAAATGGCTACTCATTGTTAGACTTAATTCATCATTAAGTTATATGGCATGTTGCTTTGTACTTTTTATGTGTACATGCAGTGCTGTCAATGCACATTATGATCTTTATTATTGTTGTCATTGCTACTATTTCCTTTCTCCTTATTTGAAGGAGTCTATTAAATGACATGTTTCATTGTTATATTCACATTGTATATAACATTATTTGAACTTGATATATCCCCATATGATTTTCAGGGAATGAAATTACTTGACCATGGACAGAAATTAACACCAAGCTACAATGGCCTCTCCCACACTGAGGCTTGTTCTCTATCTTTAAGAGGCAATGGGATCTTGAAATAGGAGTTTTAACTGTCATTCTTTAAGGAATCACTGATGGGACTGGGATTCTTAACTGTTCTGAAGGAAAAACTGACTGAGGAGAGGACAGAGGAAAAAAGGACTTGTTTACTGACAAGCTGGGTTTTAACACTTATGTTAAGATAAAACATGAAGATAGTTCTTGAGAAAGACTTTATTGGTATCCTAAGAGGACTGGATAGTAGAGCTGTTTCTACAGTTGAGGCCAGCATTTGTGTTGATGGCTAAAGGTGACTGTGATCTGTCTCATATTGTAAAGAATAATGTATGTCTTTGTTAATCTTCAATAGCTTACAGCTTCACTAAGACTTTTGGAACACCGTGTGGTGTGCGTATGCATATGTGTGAGTAGATTGACATATACATAGGCACATTATGCATATCTGCATGTTGACATATATTCATGTACATATACATTAATATACGTGTAAAAAGACAAATAGATGTATATATGAGAGAAGGAAGAAAGGCAGGAAAGAGAGTCTCCAGCTTATTAAATAAGAAAGATTTAATAAACGGTGATAGGACCTCAGAGCTGATGTTTAACACTTAATGAGAAAGTTGTTACAATTGCATTAATTAATGTAGAAACACCTCCGAACCTAGAATGATCGAGCAAATAAGGACAACGAAGTAATAGCAGGCAAAGGAAGGGATAATTTCTCCATCGAGGCCACATATGGGGAGTGGTCAACCCTAAACCTGTGCCACACTATGTATCTGTAGCAGGTGAATAAATCACAAGTGTGGAAGGATTTATCATCAACAAAGCTGATATAAATATTATATAAATAACATGTTTATTAGTAATATGTTAAGAAATTAATAATATGTTATAATTATTTCCTAAATTCCCTCCATATTTGTACCTTTCACATCTGTTTTCTCTACTGTTTTCTGAGGTTAATGATGTAAGAGGGATTTTAATTCTTCACAGCTGAAGCTCTTTGAACTCTTCAGAGGATAGATAGAAAACAAGTATTAAAATAAATACAGCAGGTCTGCTGGATTGTCTTCCCTATTGATTTCTCCCTCTGTTTTGGTATTTCTGTAACAAACATAAAGTTAACAAATCTGTGGAGACGCTTTTATTCCATGGTCCAACGCTGTTTGCTTCGTATTCTAAAATTAAAAATTTAATCACTCCTCTTACATGGGGGGTTAGGAAAATTTGCTTTCTCTGAGTATTAGGAAAATTGATTGGGAAACCTGTCATTACTGAGAGCAGACAAGCATAACTCTCAAGGAAAGTTATTGAGAAAATTTAATTCATGTTATTGAACCAAGAACCTTCCCTATTTTGTCATGCTCGACTTTAAAACATCCTTTCAAGTTTCTCATTTATTGCCTGTCCATCATTCTTCCTAGGCAGAAGAGAAATAATTGTGGAATGCTGAAGTTCATGAAAGAACCCAACAAAAGATAGGGAATGAATGTGGCTGGTCTTGAATCAACTTTCCTGGTACAATTCTGAGGTGCCTTGATCCCAAGTACCAACAAATAGCTTCTCAGTTTCTCCCTAAAGCTTCAATCAGACCTCCTCTCTTAGGTTTTACCTTCTCTCCAACATTTTTCAAAAGTCCTTTTCCCATCCCTCATACATGTCATTAGAATTTGTTCTGTCCTGTATCTTTTCCTTCATGGCCTAGTCAAATCATGACCTCAGTTCCTTAATTAAGTGAATTTAGTCATTCTAATATAGCAGAGATAGGGAACAGACTTGTGATTTCATTTATCTAAGGGGACTCCCAAGTGAGGAAATTTCCTTTACCAATGCAAGTCACCACATTTGCTATAACTTATAATCTTAACGAGCTGCTTACAATACTGAGATTAAGTGAATTTCTCTGGGTTACAGAGCCAGCATATGTCAAATGGAGGAATTGAATCAAGGTCTTATTAGCTCTAAAAGTATTCACTCAGTATGCTACATTCCTGTCACACAGCATCTAACAAAATAACTTTTTTGACCATTCCTGGTAACAGGTTTTAACATAGACTTTCTGCAGTGAATGCCAGCAACAGTGTGGCATAATGGAGAGAGTGCTGAATTTCATTCAGAATATCTACATTCCAATTCTAGCCCTGGTACCTACAACATACGAAACCCCAGGTCAGTTATAGAACATAGTGTGACAGATTTTAATATTAAAGTCCATACGATCCACTCACTTCATTTTGCAGATGAGAAGTCTGAGCTCCAGAGAGGTCAAGTGACCTGGCCAAAGTCATACAGATGAGTAGCCAAGCTGGGATTGGAATTCAGGTCATCTAACAATGTCTAGTGCTCTTTCCAGGGCAAGACCACTGGATTTAAGTCAGAAGACCTAAGTTCATACTATGTCTCCAAGATTTAGTAACTATGTGGGTCAGAGGAAATCACAGTCTTCATCAGAGTCTTGATTTTGCTATTCGTAAAATATGGATAATCACAGAATTTTTGTGAATCAAGTGTTTTTTAAATGTTAGAATATTATTGTAATGTGGGTTGCCAAGAAGCTATAACTTCAAAACTTTGGTCTGCTCTGTGTTGGCACTATTTCCACTGAGGCAAATCCTAAACCCTGAACACACTGGTCTTCATGGGTTGGAGTGTTCAAAAATGTCATGCTCTGCCCAACAGATGTGAAAGACATTGTTGTGCCAGTGCTAGAGGGTTTGAAGTGAAGCCAGCTTGGGAAGGCTTGGTTTTGCCTGCACAGCTTTAGGGAACCCATGAATGCCTTTCCATTGTGATGACATTTTAGAAGAGAAATTTTGGGAGGATCATTATGACTATATTAATCCTATCATTGGAAGGAAGAAGGAAATTGAGGCAGTTACATGGTAAAGTATATAGAGTTATGGACTTGGAGCCAGGAATATCTGTATTTGAAAACTGTCCCAGACATTTGATAGCTGTGAGACCCTGGGTAAGTCATTTATCCTCTCTGAGACTGAATTTCCTCATCTGTAATAACAGTACCTCTCTCCCAGGATCATTGTAATCCTCAGGTGAGATAGTGGATGTAAATTTCTTTGTAAACCTTAAGGCACTATATAATTGCTAGTTATTATTTATCATTATTATTATCATCATTAATTACTATTCTAGCTAATATTTGTGAGCTATGGCCAAAATATTGGTGTACAAATTAACTCACATTTATATGACACATTAGGATTTCTGAAGTTCCTTCTTTGCATCTGAAAGGAAGCTAAGGAGTACATGGGCTTACCTGGTACCTTAGAGTGGTGCCAGGACAGGGTAGTCTAACAACTATTCCATATCATTTCCCAAGGCCTTCTGACTTAATGGAATATGGGAAAAGCATAAAAACGTTGTGTCCTTGTGAACTTACCCAGCATTGTGAAGGCTCTTTTGTTTGTGTACTGCCGTTTCATTTTCAAAGGGTGCACGATTCCCTGATGCCTCTCCACAGCAATGCAGGTCATAGTCAGAATCTCGGAAACAATAGCAGTAGACTGAACAAATGGCACCATCTTGCAAACAAAAGCACCTGTGATTAGGAGGAGGAAAATAAGGCATTAAAAATAAGTTTTCTTGAAGTGATGTATGATAAGCATGATCAATGAATTTGAGGCTTACAAGCATCTATAAGTTTATATTATGAAAATATAATGCAGGCTTGACACTAGCCCATCTACACAAGCAGCCTGGCCCACAGATGTGGCATCCAGCATGACACTCACAAACCCCTTTCTCTCTGGGTTGGCTCATTCATCCCTCCTTGCCTTCATACTAGCAAGTCTGAGGTTGTTTGTTTATTTGTTCATTCCCAACAACTACATGATTACAATTCCACTTGTCTCTCAGGGTCCTTAGATACTGCTGGTGTGGTAGAAATACATTTCTATTACTCACCATAGTAACACCTAAGCCCCCACCAGGTTTCTTCTTATTTATACAAAATCAATTAGCATGATGCCATTTATATAAAACATTTACCTAATGCAACAAACACAAAAGTAGTCATAACATTTTTACTCAATAAAAGGCAAGAGCGCATAATCAAAATGTGAGTCTACACATAAACCTGGATGAGACTTTGTCATCAAGGTACACAGTGTCTGTGGGGGACAGTGGGCATACACTTAACAGAAACCATTCAGGGTTCTTGAATATTCCTGAATAGTGGAATCAGTATGCCTTGAGTAACTCAGAACATTGGATAACATGTCTTGATATCCTAGGTCTCTTTAGATAACTTTTTAGATAACTCTTTAGATCATCTGCAAAAAAACGAACAATTCCCCAATTGATAAATAGTCAAAGAATATGAAAAGGCAATTTTCCAAAGAAGAAACAAAAGCTATCAATAATTACATTAAAAATGCTTTCTTGATTAGAGAAATGAAGATCAAAACAAAGAAGTATCACCCCACACCTATCAGATTGGCTCACATGACACAAAAGAAAAATTATGAATGCTAGAAGGAATATGGAAAAATAGACACATTAATGCATCGTACATGGAGTTGTGAACTGATCCAAATGTTCTGGAGAAAAATTTGGAACTATGTCCACAAAGCTATAAACTGTGCATACCTTTTGACCCAACAATACCACTATGTGGTCTATATCTCAAAAAATATTGAAAAAGGGAGGGGGGAATACCTACTTGTACAAAAATATTTATAGCCACTCTTTTTGTGGTGGCAGAGAATTGGAAATAGAAGGTCTGGTCATCAATTGGGGAATGACTGAAAAAGTTGGCAATATATGATTGTGATGGAATATTATCAAAATTGAAAGAATGAGCAGGACAATTTCAGAAAAGCCTTGGAAGATTTATACTATCTGAAGCAAAATAAAGTGAGCAGAGAGCCAGTGTACACAGTAATAGCAATATTGTAAAAATGATCAATTGTGGTCAATACAATGATTCAAGATAATTCAAAGGATTCATGACAAAACATGTTAACCACTTCCAGTAAATCTGTTGAACCCTGAGTGTGGATTAAAGCGATTTTTTAAAACTTTCTTTATATTTCTTGGTATTTGTGGTTTTTTGCAACATAATGTGTTTTATATCACTTCATTTGTATGACTGATATCATATTGCTTGATTTCTCAAGGGGTGGAAGTGGGATGGGAGAGAGAGAATTTGTAACTTAAGCATTTTAAATGGTTGTTTAAGATAAATAAAATTTTAAAAATAGTTAACTCTGCAACATGCATTACCTTCTGGGCAAAACAATTACTGTGTTATCTGTTCTGCAAAGATGCTTCTTTGCAACCTGTACTGTACTCTAGTTACCGAAGAAATGACAAACTCTTTCAGTAAACAGCTAGAACTAGCAAGGGACTGAGAAAGTATTACACTCCTTTAGTGGCAAGCAGTTCCCTTAAGCCAGATAACTGACAATCTGCTCATATCTGCAAACTGCAATGGATTTTGCTTTGTCAAGCATTTTTTTTCATACCAAAGCCTATCTTTCTCCTGTATTTGTCCCTCTCAAGTCATAGAAGACAATAGGGAGCAGCAAAAGCATCTGTGAGAGCTTGTCCCTCTCTTGGACTGTAGATAGGATTAGAGAGCCATAAACCCCAGTGGTTCTTCACATACCAAAAGGATTCAGCCATCTTCCAATGAAATCCTAGCCATTGCAGAATCTATCAGACTTCAACCAGATATCTCAGTTGACTCAGACTCAATCAGTTTGCTATATATTGTGTCTTCTACAAGCAGCTTTTCTCACCACTTTCTGTGCCTTGTTCCCAACTCCACTTGTCCTTGGCTTCCTTTCCTCCTTTTCTACTCTTTCTCTGCTTGCTTCCTCCTACAGGCTCTTTCCTAGTTTTGAGGCACTGCCTCAAAGCAGTGACTCATAATAAATAATAACCCATCTTTTATGATGTGAAACTGAAAAATTCTACCTTTTGTCAAATATGACCCCAATAGTCCTTAAATAATTTCCCCATAGTTCTCAGTTTTGTATACTATTTTTCGATTATAACCTTTAAAACTCTGAAACTCTTGCAGAATTATTGTGTGAATTGGCCATATTTGGGGCCATAATAACTCCTGAAAAACAAGGTATGAAGGGAGCGGGATCTGCTTGTATCACATTCAAATTAATTGATGAACCACAATGTCCTACAGCAATTACCTTGGTAATTGGTTTGCCTTTAAATAGGTCATCTAAGTACATTCATCTGAGGAACAGTTCTCTATTTGAACCTCAGAACAGTCTATGTTTCTCCTCAACATTTTATCTTAGAGGATGTTTTTCTTCTCAAGTTGATTTTATGAGGTTTATTTTTTACACGAAATTCTTTTTCTGTCCTTTGAAATGGGAAGTACCTTACATATATATGAGAAGGATCTTTGATTTCTCAGCATGAATAATTCTGAATGTAGGAACTCTATCAACCCGTATAACCCACTACCTGAACCACATAGAGGGTAAGTGACTTGTTTAGGGTCACATTGCTAATTGGTGTCAAAGATAGGATTTGAACCTTGTCCTTCCTAATTCAGTGCTTACTTAGCACTCTACACACTATGGCATGCTGCCTCAGTTTACATTATTACTATAAAATAAGAGAGAATACTTATTTCATGCATGTTTGTCATATCACCCCTTTTAGACTTTGTATATGTCCAATTTCTTCCCATTTAATCGTTAAACTTATAAACCATTGATTATTATTCAGTAAAGAAAATTAGAGGACAAGTCAGCAAATAATCAGAAGTTAGTTATATGGAATGTATAGTAACTGCAATTGGAGGGAGGGAGGGAGGGAAGAGAGAAGTGAGTGTATGTTGACATCTTCAGAGAATTCTTCAGGATGAGGTTACAGCTAAACTTTAGCATGAAAATTTTGATCAATTACACTGCCATACTATGCAAAAAAAAACCCTAAAATCTTCTACTTTTCCTTTACCTATAGAGATATTCACTCAGAAGGATTCCTCGTCTGAAATGTGTTTCAAGTCTGTCTCCATCTTCGGATTCATTAGCATTATCCGTTCAGACATTCATATATGGAATAAAACAACACTGTGCCTGGTGTCTTTTTCTCCATTCTATCCTAACTCCAACCAACTCTGAATACGGATGACAGATGATTACTACAATAATATATTAGTAATAAAACTGTGCAGCAGTGATGTAAGGTAGTTATTCAAATACTCCATTTTGTATCTCACTTCACTACTACTAATAAAAACTCTCTTTCTCTTGAATACTACCAAATTGTAATTCTCTTTGTTGGATTTGTTAGCTCTGAGCCCCAATCTAGAGATAATACTTCTGGAAAAAAAAAGTCTTGTTAGATCTATCTCTAGGTCTTCCCTGGAGATGTTTCCCCTTCAACTGTCTCCTCCCAGTTGTGTTTCCAATTGGTACACTCAGACTAGCAAACACTCATTATTAATGCTGTTTATAGTGAAAATGAAATCTCTAAAGCAAGGAGAAATCAACAGATTCTCCCTGTGCCCTGGAGGGAAATGTTTCAGATATCCATGAAGGACCCTCTAAGTATAAAGGAGGAAAAGTATTATTAAATCCAGATGGATGGTGGACATTTCAGCACACAGCATCTATCTACCATTTCAGTCTTCTTTTGCTTTATTCCTTTCAATATATTCTGTAATCCAGTAATACCAACCTTCTTGCTGGTTGTCAAACATGACATTCTCTCTCCCAAATCCATGCCTTTTCACAGGCTGTTCCCCATGCTCAAAATGCTTGCCCCTACCTACCTGCTTCCCTGGCTTCCCTCAAAACTCAAATCTCACTTCCTATAAGAGGTCTTTCCAGGGGCCCTTCCCCTACCCTACCACCATCACTATCTTCTTCTCTCTGAATTTATCTTCCATTTACACTGTACATAAAACATATCACATGTGTATATGTAGTTGTTAGCATGTGGTCTCCTCGGGAGAAGGAGTTTGCTTTTCTCTGTATTTCCAGTCCTTAACACAGTGTCTGGCACTTAATAAATGCTGTTGATGGACTAATAAATAATGTATCCTAACACTCCTCATACCCAAATAATCAAAGCAGTCTTGCTTCCAAAATCCTGCCTCCTTTTTTGTGACAGTCCCCTCTCTGCCTGTGTTTCTGCTCTTCCACACCCATAGGGTTTTTTTTACTGTTTCCCTTTCTAAAGCTCCGTGTGTTTTCTACTCTACACTATGAACTGACTTCCCCTTCATATCCCTCTTCTGGACTGATTTTTAAAGATCATCTGAGATGTGGTCTGTTTACATCTTATGACATTGCTATTTTTTCTGATTCATTCAAGGGACTCATTTATACCTTGGCAAAGCATCACCTGGTGAGACTGAATTGGTACAGTGGGCTTTACATCTCATTATCTGATCCCTTTTCTGATTTAGTTTTGTGAAAGACGGCTCCTTTACCTAAGCTTAGCTTAAATATATCCATTACTTTGAAGCTACAAAGTGTTTTACATATCATTTCAAGGGCTCCTTGAATATAGATTAGATAGATAGATCTTTTAAACATATTACAGGGACAAAGAATATGAAATCTAGAAGAGGGTCTTAAAAAGCATGCAGCCTAATCCTCTGCTAAATGTAAGAATGCCCTCAAATTGTCAGAAAGTCCAGGAGTAAACACCTCCAGTTCTGGAGAGCTCATTATAGGACCAGTCAACTTAATTGCTTTGTATACATCTTATTCTATCAAATTTGAAGGATTTTTATTAAGCATAGATAAGTACAAGTCATTGGGGCTACGGAAACAAAAAATAAAACGTTCTCTACCATCAACACCCTACTGAAGGTATAACATTAATGAATGAAAGAACGTGGATGTGTTACATATGCACAGATAGGCGCTGTGCAAGTGCAAAGTTGTTTGAGGAGGGGACAGAATATAAATGGTAATAATAACTGATATTTATTACATTAAAGTTTGCCCACCTTATCTCACTTAGTACTTACAGGAGCCCTGGATTTTATCCTGGAGGCAAGGGCGAGATGTACTGGCCATTTGTGAGGTGAACATGGTTATATCTGTGTTTTACGGGCGTTTATTTTAACAGTGATACGGAAAATGTATTCGATAAGGCAGCCACTAGAATAAGGAGACCTGTTAACGTTCAGGTAAAAGATGATAGGGGCTGAACTATGGCGGGGGATATGTGAGTGGAGAGAAGGGGTTGTCGTGGCAGGAAGTGGGGTAAATTGGCCAGACCTGATCCTGAGAGAAAGGGAACCATCCGAGATAACTCTGAGGTTGCAAACCTGTGTAACTGGGAGAGTGGTAGGGCCTTCGACAAAAATAGGCAATTTTGGCTCTGCTGTCCTGGACCCAGTTCTCACCCAGCTAGCGCTTCCACCGGCCCACCTTCTCAGTCTCCTCTGACTGGGCCAGCGCCGGCTTAGTTAAGCAGGGCCGTGGCTCTGGACTCTGGCACCACACCTGGCTCCGCCCACCTTGGACAGCTCCGCGAGCTCCAGGCCTTCAGCAGATAATGCCTGCAGGACCCAAGCCTTCAGCATACATACCAGCTGGGTTCGATTCCTCTCGGAGTGGGTGAAGAGTATATGAGTGGTAAACCCACCTGCTCCACATAAAGAGAAATCAGAAGAAAAAGTCAAGGAGGAAAAGACTGAAAGAAACCAGAGGAATCCCCCAAACTAGAAGAGCTCGAGAATGAGGAAAGTGGCGTCGGAATTGATAAGGAAGGAGGGTTTGAAGGGTTCCTTCGGGAAATGGGCGGTGAAACTGCCGTGAAAACGGATGAGATGATGGATGAAGCTCGTGACAAGAAAGTGGCGGCCATTGACGCCCTCACTAGTGGTGACCTTGAGACAGCCATTCAATCACCCACAGAGGCCATCAAACCGAATCCCCTTTTGACCCTTTTAGATGCTAAGAAAGCCACAGTTTTATAAAACTTGCAAAAGCCCAATGCTGCTATTAGAGCTTGGGAGAGGGGGATTGAAACAAACCTGGATTCCCGGCAGCCCTAGAAATGGCGAGGGAAAGCCACTGGGAGGAGGAAGCCCGTGATCTTGCCATGGCTGGCAAACTGAACTACGATGAAGATGCCAGTGCTGGGCTGAAGGAAGGGCAGCCGAGGGCGCAGAAGATTGCCGAACATCGGCGATAATACGAAAGAAAAGGAGGGGAGGGAGAAATAAAAGAAAAGTTAGAAAGGCTTGGGAGGAAACTTGAGCGTACGAAAAGGGATGAAGAAGCCCAGCGAAGTTCGGAAGCCGGGTTTGGCTATTTTCCAGGTTTCCCTGAAGTTATGCCTGGCATGGGAGGGGTTATGCCTGGCATGGGAGGAATTCTGGGGTCGACGAGATTCATGTTTGTAGCCATGAACGACCTAAAGGTGATGGTAGAGTTCCAGGATGTGTCACAGAACCCCGCACACCTGTCCCGAACATCAGAGCAACCCAGAAGTTATGAATCTCAACAGCAAATTGTCAGCCAAATTCGGAGGTCAAGCATAAAGGTCATTTTAAGAAATAAAGCCCTTGCTGATGGAAAAACAACCTAGATCACTTAATGAAAACCAAATGTACCAGTGACCTTGTGGTGAAGAAAACTGGGACTCTTGGAAGATATCCCCCCCCCCCTTCCTCTGCCCCCATGCAACAGGAACATTTTACAGCGATTGGTTGTCCATTAGTCTATCAGATAATGTTGGCCTACTCTGAGCCACGAAGTTAAGAAACATAAAAAGCATTTTCCAAAATTTTAAAATTACTTAAAGGAAAGATGGTGCATAAAATAATTTTCTTCTTACTAATCATTTTGGGTTTCCCTTGGGCTTGATTAGATTTCAAGGAGAGGAAGAAGAAACTTATATTAAAGATTTCTTATCCAATCATGATGTAAAATTGTTCTAATCAGAGAGAGGTGAACATTCCTCATATAACTGTGTAAAATTTGGAATGGCTTCATGCCTATTGGGCTTTTTTAATGTAAGTATGATGCACTTTAAAAAAAAAAAAAGGCTTCTTTTGATGACAAAACCAACTTGTGGGAGTACTTGGGTAGAGACTGGAGCTGCCTGCAGTGAGGGCTGTATTAATGTTCCCCCATGGCATTATGGGGAGGAATTAAACAAAGCAGACCCTGCATTTCGATGAGGGCATGAGTTTGGGGAATGCTTCTGTGATACTGGCTCACCACCTTGCAATCATGGCTCCTCTTTTCTTCATATGTCGCTGTTATAGCTTGTATTATTTTTAAATTTAAAAGCACATAAGAATTTAAAAATTTTTTTTAAAAAACTTGGACTTCTCCAGTCAGTGTACTCTCCCTTATATATCCCCAATCGAGGGTCATGGGTCCTCCCAGAGTACTAACTTTTTCATTACTAATCCTTATATTTAAACAGTGCAAATAGTTTGTCACAGTTGAACCTGGATAAGTTATCTTGATCTTAGGAAAATGGCCTGTGTTCACAGTGTGTTGGGCCTGGTTTGATTGATTCCAAATACAAAGCTTTTTCTCCATTTGTCTATGAATGTAATGTAATAGCCAAACCTGGCCGGGGATGGGGGGAGGAGGGGTTCTTGTACTAATAACCCTACAAGAAAGAGAAATATAAGAAGAGAGGGGGTTGTTTGGTTTTGTTTGTTTGGTTTTTGCTTAAAAATAGAAGTTATCAGGTATTTCTAGTCACCTTCACAAATAAAGTGCATTTTTCAAACAAAAAAATGGTAAGTTTGGAGAAGGGGCAGAGTGAAAAAAACACAATAGGTCTTATTTTGGACATGTTGATGGGACGTGCAAGTTGAGATATCAAATACAGAAGGGAGTCAGGTTGGTGGAAGGAGAGGAATTATTAGAGTTAAGTTCAATCCTTTATACTTCCTCAACAAAGATCTAGAGTAAAGGTGGGGAAACTGTGGCCTTGAAGCTATATGGCCTTTTGACTGAGTCCAAGTTTTGCAGAATAAATCCTTTTATTAGAGGGATTTGTTCTGTGAAGTTTGGATTCAGGCAAAAGGCTGCACTTGAAGACTAGTGGGTCATATGTAGCCTTGAGGCTGCAGGTTCTCCACCCCTGATAGGGAATGAACTAGACCAAATATTAATTTGGAAAGCCAAGAAAAGTCATTAATCTAGACATCAAGACTTCTAGACAAGTCCCCAACTGTATTAGATATCATTTATCCATACCAAGGTGGTTTAGTCAAATAGAGAGATATGTAGATGTTTGAGGTAAGGGCTGTCAAGTAGCCCATATGGCAGCTTCAGTAGCAGTGGAGAGCATTCCAGTACCCAGATAATAATATAAGGCTGCAACAAGGGACCAGAAATATATTTCTAGGGATTCCTGAGCAAGCACAAGGTAGAAGAATGGATGCCATCTGGAAGTTCTGTTGCCCACCACCCAGTGCCAAATCACAGATATAAGGTCAAGAGAAGTGGTCACGACCTTGGACTGTGCATGGGTCATGGAACAAGTTCTGGAAGCAAATTGCAGCTGATGCCAAGGTAAACAGCAGAGTATTACACATCAAAGTAGAACTGGCAGCTCAGTTACTCTGAATGTTTGGCCCCCAAGAGGGCCAAAAATGACTGTGTCAAGCAGAAATCTGCTGAAACTCTGCATCATTGACAGGGTGATAGATGGAAATCCATGTCAAGAACTTGCAGAACTCAAACCAAAAAGGCAATGAACACACCTCCAAAGAGCATAACACTTTGGAAGAACTGAAATCTTGTAGTAAGAGTTGTGAAAGCATCAGAGTGACGTGAGGAAAGAAGCCCAAGGGAGACATGACTCTCCAGAAATGTACAGAGCCTAGAATTAACATAAAAATTCAAAGTCAAACAGTAGGCTGGAAAAATGAGCTAATAAAGAACTCAAATATAATGATATATAATGGTGACAGGGAAATTCAAGGAACAAAAACAAAAGAGAATGAATCAAAAAATAATGTACAAGCTACAACACAAGTCCAACAAGAATCCCTTGAAGAGTTAAAAAAAAAAGGAGCCAAAATAATTTAAAAGTCAAATGAGAGCAATAGAAAAATGGGAATAGAGGCAAGGGCACAGCAGAAAGATATGACAAGAGTTTAGGGGCGGTGGGAAGATATGAAAACAGCTCAGAAAAGGAGGTACAAAACTAATTGAAGAAAATATCTTCTTGGAATAGAGAACTGACCAAATGGAAGTTAATGACCCTATGAGACATCAGGAAATAAGAAAATAAAATCAAACGATGGAAAAATAGAATAAAAATGTTAAATATCTCATAGAAAAAACAACTGACCTGGAAAACAAATTAAGGAGAGATAATTTAAGAATCATTGAACTATCTGAAACCTCTTAATGCTTAAACATCATGTTTTTAATTATAAAAGAAAACTGATCAGATATGTTAGAACCAGAAGGCAAAGTAGACATCTTAAAAGTCCTCCAGTCACATCCTGAAAGAAATGACAAAATAAAAACTCCCAGGGATAACATAACCAAAATCAAAAACTTCCAGGTCAAGGGGGAAATGCTGCAATCGGCCAGAAAGAAATAATTAAAGTACCAAGAAGCCACAATCAGGATAACACAAAATTTAGAAGCTGCCATTATAGAAATGAGAACTTGAACTATGATTTTACAACCAAGAATAATCTATCCAGAAAAACTTAATATAATCATATGTGGGGGTGGGGGGAGAGGGGTGGGAAGAATGAACCTTTAATGAAATAGGAGACTTCTAAGCATTCCTGATGAAAAAAACTGGAGCTGATTAGGAAATTTCCTATAGAAATACAGGAGTAAAGAGAGGCACAAAAAGGTAAATCTGAATGAGAAATCATAAGGAACTAAACAGATTTAACTTTTTACATCCTTTATATGGGGAGATGATACATGGAATCCCCCAGAACTTTATATCACTAGGGGTCATACAGGGAGTGTAATTAGAAAGAAAAGCCTGGTTCTGATTCTGTTGTGTTTGGATGATCTCAAAAGAAAATGAAATGTATAAGAAAGAAGAATTCATTGGGGAAGGAAAGGTGGAGAGGAGGAATGAAGAAGATTATCTTACAAAATGAGATAGATACTCAATATCAATATTAAGTACATATGCACAAAACAGCATAGCATCTAAATTCTCAAAGGAAAAACTTAAATGAGATACAGGAATAAATAGTACAACTATAATAGTGGGGGATGTTAATTTACCTCTCTCAGAATTAGATCAAACCAAAAAAATTAAAAAAAAAAAAGAAGTTAAAGACTTAAATAGAATTTTAGAAAAATTAGATGTGTTAGACCTCTGGAGAATTTTGAATGGGAATAGAAAGGAATATGTCTATTTTCATCTATGCATGACACATTCATAAAAACACACAATGTATCAGGGCATAAAAACTTCATAAACAAATGCACAAAAGCAGAAATATTAAACATATTAACTATAAGGCAATAAAAATTACATTTAATAAAATACCTTTGTAGGAAAATTTAAAGTTAATTGGAAGCTAAATAACTTAATCCTAAAGAATTGGTGGGTCAAATAACAAAATATAGAAACAAACAATAATATCATTAAAGATAATGACAACAATGAGATAACATACCAAAATATGTGGAATGCATCCGAAGCAGTATTTGGAGGGAAATGTATATCTCTAGACTATTTCATCAATAAAAGAGAGAACAGGAGTGGCCAGGTAGCACAGTGAGTAAGAGCACCGGCTCCAGTGTTGAGAAGACCTGGAGATTGAATCCGGGCTCAGACACTTAGCACCCACCCAGAAACACCTGGCCATGTAACCTTGAGCAAGTTGCTTAACCCCAATTGCTTAGGGGTGGCCAGGTGGCTCAGCGAGTAAGAGCACCAGTTCCAGTGTCGGGATGACCAGGGGATCAAATCCAGGCTCAGATACTTAGCACCACACCCAGAAATAACTGGCAGTGTAACCTTGAGCAAATTACTTAACCCCAATTGCTTAAAATAAATAAATAAAAGAGAGAACAAACAGATCAACAAATTGTGCATACAACTAAAAAAAATAGAAAAACAACAAATTATAAACCTCCAGTTAAATACCAAAACAGAAGTCCTGAAAATCAAAGAACAGACTAACAAAATGGAAAGTTAAAAAAATTGAGTTAATAAATAAAATAAGGAGATTTTCACAAACAATAAAGCAGATAAGCTATTAGTTAATTTTATTTAAAAAAATAAGGAAGAAAACCAAATTTGCAGTATTAAAAAAATGAAAAAGTGAATTCACAACTGAAGAGAAACAAAAGAAATTATTAGAAACTCTTTTGCCAGATAATAGCCAATGATTCTGATAATCTGAACAAAATAAATTAATATTTCCAAAAATTTGGGGCAGGAAATAGAACATATAAATAATTCTATCTTAGAGAAAGAAATTGAACAAGTTATAGAAAATTTCCAAAGGGGAAGGGGGTCCTCCAAGACTAGATGTATTTAAAAGTAGTTGTACAAAACATTGAAAGAACAATTCATTCTAAAATTACATAAATTATTTGAAGAAAATAGGTTTTAAAAAGGCTCTTACTTAATTCCTCCTAATACATAAATATGATCTTGATACCTAAGCCAGAGAGAGTTGAAATAGAGAAAGAAAACTATAAAGCATTTCTCTAGAATTTACAATTCTAATGAATCTTGATGGAAAATGTAAATAAATTATGGAGACTACAAAAATATATCACAAAGATCATTACCCTATGACCAGATAGAATTTATACTAGTAATGCAGGGATAGTTCAATATTAAGGAAATATAAGCATAATTGACTATGTTAGTAAAGAAACCAACAGAAATGATGATTCTTTCAATAGATGCAGAAAAATCATTTTATAAAATATAACATCCATTCTCATTTAACATTGTGAAGCATAGGAATAAATGGAGTTTTCCTTAAAATGATAAGTAGTATATAGCTAAAACCAAGAGCAAGTATTATCTGTAACTTATTTAAGCTAGAACCTTTCCCAATAAGATTAGAGGTGAAGTAATAATGTCAATTATTGCCATTACTCTTCAACATTATGCTGGAAATGTTAGCTATGGCAATTAGAGAAGAAAAAGAAATTGAAGGAACAAGCATAAACAAAAAGAAAACACAACTATCACTTTTTGCAGATGTGATAGCTTAAAGAACCAACCAAAAAATTAATAAAAAATTTAACTTAAGCAGTTACAATATATTAAATAAACCAACAGAAATCATCACTGTTTCTATTTATTATCTAGTTAATCCAGCAAGAGGATTTTTTAAAAGAAATTCAATTTTGAATAACTACAAATAGTATAAAATACTTGAGAGTCTGCCTGCCAAGACACACAGGAACTACATAAACACAATCACAAAATATTCTTCTTACAAATAAAAAGGGAACTAAATAACTGGAGAAAAATTCATTGCTCATGGGTAGACTGAGCCAATATAATAAAACTTACAATACTATGTAAATTAATTTAATTATCCATTACCATACCAATCAAACTTACCAAAGAATTATTTTAAGTGCTAAAAAAATAAAAACAAAATTCATCCAAAGGAACAAAAGGTCAAGAATATGAAGGGAGACCAATGGGAAAAATGGAAGAATGGGGGCCTAGCAGTACTTGATTGCAAACTATATTGTAAAGCTGTAATCATGCAAAAAGCATATGGCATTGAGCAGGAAGTAGAAAGGTAGATTAGGCACAGAAGCAAATGAGTAATATAACCTTACATTTGACATACCTAAGGATCTCAGCTCTAGGGACAGAAACTCACTATTTAGCAAAAACTGGAAAGTAGTCTAGAAGGAACCAGGTATAGACCATGTAATGGCAAACAAAGGAGTACTTAGCACCTTGTTTCAGTTCAAGTATCTTTGAGCCTTGCCTGTGATTATATCAAGTCTTTGTTGGAAACAGAACCTGTGAATCCCACAGTAGGAGGGACTTGCCAAAGGCTGGAAGAGGAAGGACATAAGAGGTGGGCAGAACAGGGAGGAGCTAAAGAGCATATAAAATTAAGAGCACAAACCGGGACAGAGCAGAGCTCAGAAGGAGAACACTTGTGGTGTCCAGCACTCTGTCTGTTCTGTGTTGATTTGTTTGTGATATTTTGTCAGATAGAAGGACTCTACCTGTTTTTTGTCAGATAGAAGGACTCTATCTGCTGATTGTGTTATTTTGTCAGATAGAAGGCTTCTATCTGTTGAATTGTGTTATTTTGTCAGACAAATGCACCCTGTCTGTTGACTTGTGTTGATTTCACAGGCAGAAAATGAATTGAGATGATAGTGCCAGCAATGTGTGTGAATATTGTTGTAATTCTGCTGAGCTTGATGTTTGTAGATATTGTTGTAACTCTGTTAAGTTTTATCTTCCCAAGAATGGGGACTTCAAAGGGTTTGAGTGCTCACTGTGAGCTTCAAATTAGGAGAGGATCTAGAATAGGAGTTGGGAGCCACCTACCTGTGAGTCCAGGTGATGGTTGGGTGAATTTGGACAAGATTTGGGAGCATGGGCGAGGAACCATGGAATTTGGGAGGCAGCCCCAAGTCAAGATGAAAGAACCTTTTCTTGGGTATTTAGTGTTGACTGACAAGATCATGATTTACTGTGACCTAAGGGTGTGAGAACTTTGTACTTTGTACCCCTTAAGGATTGTTGAGTTAATGATGATTGGAAGATAGTCTCCAATCAAGAAGAAAGAAGACTTTCTGACTGATGTGATGAAGACAATGTGACCTAGGTGTGGCAGACCTTTGCATTTTGTATCCTGGATGATATCTTTTGTTTCAAACTATGTGGCCACTTTAGTGATAAGTTATGTTATATAGTTGTGAATGTTGAACTTTGGTTTCTGTGAATGTTTTGCTTTACTGATGAATAAATAGAGTTCAATATACTATGTGATCAGAACTTTAAAGCTATTCACTGTAGTAGTCTTCTGGAAAGCTGCTTGTGCTTGACTTGACAACAATTATTTCATGCCATATGCCAAAATAAGGTCAAAAAGGGTACATGCTATAGATAAAGGATGATACTATAGGCAAATATGTAAAACCCACCCCTCATGAATTTCTCTGTTCCTGTTGAAAGTACCCTATTTGCATTCAGTTCTGGGCACCATAGTTTAAGAAGGATCTTAATAAACTAGAGAGTATCTAAAGGAAATTAATAAAAATGGTGAAAGTCCTTGAGGTCATGAGTTATGAAGGATGTTGAAGGAAATTGACATGTTTAGCCTATAGAAGAGAAGACTAAGGGCAACCTGATAGTATTATTCATGTATTTTAAAAGGCTATCATGGAGGAAGGACTTACCTTGTTCTTCATGGCCCAGAATGCAGAACAAGGAGCAAAGAAAGTGGAAGGTGAAAAAAGGCCAATTAGAGCTTGGTATCAGGATAAACTTCCTGTCAATAAGAGCCATCAAACATTGAACTATAATATCTCAAAAGAGGGAACTTTTATCTTCTCAGAGGTCTTCAAGCAGAGGTCAGATTTGCTGTGTTTTAGTGTGTGTTCCTCTGGGGGGTGGGTTGGATTCAGTGGTCACTGAAGTGCCATCCAACTCTTAAATTCTGTAATTTTATTATACTTCCAGTGTTCCAGGATAACTATATCCTGAATCCAAGATCAAAATGTACCCATATTTTTTTAAAGCAATTGGGGTTAAGTAACTTGCTCAGGGTTACACGGCCAGTTATTATTTCTGGGTGTGGTGCTGAGTATCTGAGCCCGGATTTGATCCAGGTCATCCCGACACTGGACCCAGTGCTCTTACTCGCTGAGCCACCTGGCCACCCCTAAGCAATTGGGGTTAAGTAACTTGCTCAAGGTTACACAGCCAGGTGTTTCTGAAACGTACCCATCTTGATATTATCTTGGTATACAGTGTAAGATATTGGTCTATACCTATTTTTTGCCAGATTATACTCTTCCTAAAAGTCTTTGTTGAATGGGAAAGTTAACAAATTTTGCCACTTCTACTTCCACATCATCTGTTGCATCTGACCCTTTCTCTATATATACATATTGACCACATTGAGTCTGGTAATTATCACTTTTCAAATAGATTACAACAATGTCCTCCTAATGGCTCTTCTGGATTCAAGCCTCTCTCCCATGTAGTCCATCTTCCCCACTGTTGCCAAGATTATTTTCCTTAAGCACAAGTCTGACCATATTACTCCCCTACTCAATGAACTCCAGTAACTCCTTATTACCTCTAGTTTAAAAAAAACATAGACTGACCTGGTAAAGATATATGCAAACTGCATCAAACCTATCTTCCCAACCTCAAGACACACTGCTCCCCCTCCTGAACTCTAATATTCAGTTAAACTGGATTTCTCTGTTCTTCATATGTGGTTCTCCATTTCCCAACTTTGTATCTTTCCATTGGCCATCTCCCATAACTGACATAGATTCCCTCCTTACCACTACTCTCTTCCACCAAAACATAGCTCAAGCATTATATTCTATATGAACCCTTTCTGGACTCCCTCAGTTGCTAGAGCTCTCCCTCCCTAACTATCTAATATTTATTTGTATTTCTTTTCTTCATATAAATTATGCAACAGTCTATTCCAGGGTTCCCCACATTCCCTTTTAGGTTGCCCTGATACTAGGGTATGTTTACATATTTTCCCATTACTTAGAAACTGCAACATCTTGATTCATTAAGCAGTTAACTCAGAATCCCTATTTCAGTTTATTAAACATTGCTTATTTAATAACCCGGAGAAACCTCTTTCTGTATAAGCAATTTTTCATATTCTCTGTATATCTAGAGCTCTAATTTCCTAAGATTAAATAAAATTCGTTATTGGCTGTACAATTCACTAACATGGTATTCAATAATAACACAAATAAATAATTAGTTTCAATATTTTAGCTATGAGAAAGAATGTAACCAAAGACATCTCAAACCATCACTCTAACTGAGGATGACTTCTGAAAACAGCATGGACATTCAGTCCACTAGAGATACCAATAAAAGTCTTCCCAAGAATTTTTTCATCATCTTCAAAAAATAAAAGGAAAAACAATTCCATCAAGAAAGGTATCCGTATCTTTTCACTCTTTTTCAATTTCTTTCAATGTATTTCTATTAATTCCTTCTTTTCAGTTTCTCAAAAACTACCATGGCAGAACTTTCTCATCGAATGATAGGGAAAACTGTTACAATCCAAATTTCCCTACCTTTAAAAGAGATAGTAAGGGGTGGCTAGGTAGAAAAGTGAATACAGTACTGGCTCTGGAGTCAGGAGGACCTGAGTTCAGATCTGGCCTCAGACACTTAACACTTACTAGCCATGTGACCTTGAGCAAGTCACTTAACCCTAATTCTCTCCAAGAAAAAGCAAAAAAAAAAAAAGAATTATGGGGTAGCATGGGGTGGCCAGGTGACTTAGTGAGTAGAGTGGAGTCAGGAGGACCTGAGTTTGGATGCAGCCTCAGACACTTAACACACACACACACACAACACACAACACAAAAAATCTAGCCATGTGACCTTGGACAAGTTACTCAACCCCAATTGCCCTCCAAAAAGCAAATAAAAAGAGATAGTAACAATAACTGTGACCTCCAAAGGATGTTTTTTTGAAGCAAGTATAATATATGTACCTGTTATTACAATTAGGATTTAAGTTCTTTGAGAGTGGGGATTGTTTTATTCATATCCTCAGCAGCTAGCACAGTAATTGGCAAATGGTACTTAAAATTCCTTGTTAATTGGTTAAGTGACACAGCTTATCTGCTCATTGGGCAGCTATAACCTGCAACAACTGGCTAACTTTGTTCCTAATTTTCTGCTGTTAGAAAGAATGCTGCTCAGAATATTTTTAGAGTCATTTTTTCTGCCAACAACACCTCCCTTGCCCTTCCCCCCCTCTCCTCTCCTCTCCTCCTCTCCTTTCTCTTCTCTTCTCTCTCTGTGTCTCTGCGTGTGTCTCTCTCTGTCTCTCCTCCCTCCCTCCCTCTCTCCTCTCCTCTCCCTTCCCTTCCTTTCCCTTTCCTTCTTTCCTCTCCCCTCCCATCCCCTCCCCTCTCTTCCCTTCCTTTCCCTTCTCTTCCTTTCCCTTCCCTTCCTTTCTCTTCTCTTCTCTTGTTTGTGTCTCTCTCTGTGTCTGTGTGTCTCTTTCTGTCTCTCCTTCCTCCCTCTCTCTCCCTCTCTCTTCCTCTCTCTCCCCTCCTCTCCTTTCCCTTCCCTTCTCTTCTCTCTCTGTCTCTCTCTGTCTCTCTCTCTGTCTCTGTCTCTGTCTCTGTCTCTGTCTCTCTGTCTCTCTGTCTCTCTGTCTCTCTCTCTCTCTCTCTCTCT
>NW_027186458.1:4520438-4532686 GCF_028583685.1 Petaurus breviceps papuanus | reverse complement strand
TCTCTCTCTCTCTCTCTCTCTCTCTCTCTCTCTGTCTCTCTCTCTCTAACACACAGACACACACACAATATTGATGTTAGACTTAGTGTAGCTGCCCTGTTGGTCAGCTCAGAATCCCTGAGTTTGAACAATTTTCCATTCTCAGTTTCCCCAGCAGAAGGGATTAGTGTTGTGTACCACCATGCTGGTCAATAATCTTTTTTTGGACACAATTTCTGTAGTGAATGCACTAGTCCAGAAGGAAGAACATCTTCCTAACTCTGACTGGAGAATTCAATCCTGTTCTCCTCAAACACCAACCCAACCCTCAATTCTACTAGTAGAGTAATCGTGTACATGTTTGATCACCACCTCACAAGCAACACATTTTATTTGCAGTCATTTGAAGGGTTCCCATGTAGAAGAGCAGGACTTGAAACAGTTGGAAGGAGATGCCAAGTCCAATTCAGAATAAATATAAGGAAGATCTTCAGAACAATGAAAGCTGCCTGACAGCAGTATTTTGGAAAATAGTGTGTGCCCCTTTACTTAGATCCCACATTCTGTAGGAGGTCTTTCATGGTTCATTTCCTTCACTCCAAATACTAGTGTCTTCCCTTAAGATTACCTCCCATTTTCACTATCTATATTTTGTTTATACATAGTGATTTGCATGTTATCTCCCTCATTAGACTTAAGCTCCTTCTGGGCAAGGACTATCTTTTGTCTTTCTTTGTTACCTCAGTTCGTTAGTGCCTGTCACAAAGTAGGCACTCAATGAATGCTTGATGACTGATTGACCAACTAGTGATCTTGTGGTAAAGATAGGATGACAATTTCTGAAGTCACAATTTCTATTTAGGACAATGTTGGCTTAGGTGGCCTTGGGTGTCCCTTGCAATTCTGTAACTGTAATTCTATGAGAGGTAACAGGATGGACAAAATTTTCTCCAAGATCCTCTTAAGATCCTATAACTTCTAAAATAATTTGAGATCCAGGTGCTGTCTTTTCTAAATTCTTAATTCTCTCACATCCAATTGAGTGTTCTGTAAAAAAAAATAGTGATTAATATGCTTGTGTTATGATGCATTAGATTGTCTCTGTAGTCTTATACTACTTTTATTAAAGAGCCCAATTGGTAGGCCAGGAGGTGGGAAAGGGGGAGAGTAGATGGGAAGTTAGTTGAACTCTGAGGTCTCTTGCAATGCCCAGCTCATACCATTCATTTTCCAGAAGTGGCATGTAAATTCTACTCCCTTTTTTGTTCTTTGAAAACTTAAAAGGTGGTAACAGAGGATTGAGCCCATGGAGGTTAATGATGGTGGGAAAGTAGAACGTGTAGCTAAGATTCTACTAAATAGTCAGTCACAGAGGATATCAACTAAGAATGGAGCAGAGTCAAAGAATTATGACATTTCAAAACCAAATGAGACCTGAAGCATCATAGGATCATAGCACAGCATTCTAGAATGTTGAGGGTTGGAAAAGACCTTAGAGACCACTCTGTCAAAGAGCGTGATCATTTTACAGATGACGAAGAGACCCCGAGAAGGAAGTGGACTTTTCTAAGGTCATCATACAGGTAGGAAAAGACTTAGAGGCAAAACTACCTGCAAATCCATAGGTTTTCAATTATGCCAAGATGAGTTTATATCTCAACCATCTCACTTTTTGGATAAAGACATTGAGGCTTGGAGAATGACTATTTTATCTACTTGACAAACCCAAGGAGAGATAGAAACTAAATGTGCTAATTCTATTACGTTTTGGAAACCTTAAGGCACCCTGTAAAGCTAGCTATTAATGTCAGGTTAAATGCCTTCAGGTGCTATGTTTGATGCTTATTTCTAAAAGGGTTATTTACTGTTCACTAAAGGGAAAAATAGTAGCCCATTTCTTTCTCCATGATCTCAGAATCAGAATTAAGATTTCTGCAATGAACAATATTGAATAAGGGAGAGAATTAAGATCATAGGACAAACCCTGAATAAAAAAAAAGTCACTAATGAGAGTTTTAATGTTTCCTAGACCTTCTGTAGCTTCCCAGCCATGACTATGGAAATCTCTAAATAGGCACTGAATTAGTGTTCAAATGCTCAAATTAGGAAAAACTGCATTTTACACTGCTTTAAATAAAATTTCATTAGTTGCATTAGTTATTCTATCTGAATCCACAAAGAATATATTTTTCCACAAAGCCAATTTGACTTCCTGAAAATTAATACATGTAGATAAAATGCACTGCACATTAGCTTGCAAATAAGATACTGCATTTAGCATTTTCTAATCAGAGATCCCCACAAACTCCGAATTAGGGAACCATTAATATAAGACAGGGTAAACATAGCTTATACTTTTTTTTTAAATCTTCTGATTTCCAAAGCCCATCTCTTCTTCTACCCAGGCAAGGAAAATTAATTTGTTGATGACTTGAGTCAACTCAAATTGACTCTACTGGTGGACTAAAAATAGACCATGTCCAATAATGAAACACTAATGAAGAACAGAGGCCTCCCACAAAATGCTCCCATAAAACTGAAGACAACACACACCTTCCCATCACATGGGTCCATCATTTCATCCAGAACTCTATAAATGGTCCCTGTGAGTAGTCTGCACTTAAGCAAAAGGTGACTAAATTGATGTCCCACACATGGGAGTTGTTCTCCCCTCTTTCTATAAGTGTTTGCACTAGCTGTTCTTCATGCCTGAAACACACTTCCTCCTCATTATCTCCTTTTGGAATATCTGGTTTCCTTCAAGATTCAGCTCAAGTAATACATATATGAAATCTTTCCTGATCCATCAAGCTCCCAATGCTCCTCTCCCCAAACTATTTTAGATAGATGTAGATATATAGGTTGTATATACTTATACGCATACCTGTTGGCCCCTCATGGGTCCATAAGCTGTGAGGGTTTTTTGACTTTTGCCTTTATATTTCCAGTACCTAACTCATAGTAAGGGCTTTTTTTTTTTGCTTAATTCATAATTGCATTAATTTTATTTTTTGAATCCTCTGGTTGCTCTTCTTTTTACACCACAGTCATTTCCCCTGAACAATACGCTCCACAATTGAATCTTCCCATATAATAAAGAACGGCAAGGCAAAACCAGCTAACAGCAATTATTCCTGACAGTGTATTCTCCCCACCCCCATATGTAGTGCCTAAATGTTCTATTGAGAGGAAGAATGTTTGTGCCATCATCAGTTCTCCAGGACTGAGACTAATCATAATTAACCATGTGTGTGACTTCATTTTGGTGTCACACATGGGCACATTACTGTTGTTATTGTGTATATTGTTCTGAATCTGATTACTTCTTTTTTTTTTTTTAAGCAATCAGGGTTAAGTAACTTGCTCAAGTTTACACAGCCAGTTATTTTTGGGTGTGGTGCTGAGTATCTGAGCCCAGATTTGATCCAGATCATCCCAACACTGGAGCCGGTGCTCTTACTCGCTGAGCCACCTGGCCGCTCCTGAGCAATTGGGGTTAAGTAACTTGCTCAAGGTTACACGGCCAGGTGTTTCTGGGTGGGTGCTAAGTGTCTGAGCCCGGATTCGATCTCCAGGTCTTCTCAACACTGGAGCCAGTGCTCTTACTCGCTGTGCTACCTGGCCACCCCATATATATATATATATATATTTGCTTTTTGGAAGGCAATTAGGGTTAAGTGACTTGCCCAAGGTCACATGGCTAGTTTTTGTGTTAAGTGTCTGAGGCCGGATTTGAACTCAGGGCCTCCTGACTACAGGGCCAGTGCTCTATTCACTGTGCCACCTAGCCACCCCAATCTGATTACTTCTTACTATATGACTTCTCTGAATTCCTCACACTTTGTAAGTCACAGTGATATTCATTACATTGATATACCACAGTTTGTTTATCCATTGACATGTAACCTGGCCTTGCCCCAACCCAAATATTTATTGCCATGGAAACAAGGAATCTGTCCAGAGCCAGGCATACTACTGAGAATTCCTGAGGTCTTTTCCTTTACCTTGAACAAAATTCAAGTCACAGGGATAGCTGTAAGAGGAATGCTATGGGGGCAGGAGGACTGTGCCCAGGACTCTCTAACATGAATTATTTGGGCCCAGAGAAGAATGAGGAATAGAAGAATAGAAAAGAGTAGATATTGTTGCATTAGGAGCTCAGCACAAGTCTGGACCTGAGTTGCTGACCAGGAAAAAATTGGAAAAAAAAAAGTAAGAAAGTAGCCTGAATCAGGTCCTAGGGCCAATAAGGAATGCCAGCCCATGTGACACCACCCATCTTTCCCATCTCGCATTAGTCCATGGAGACTTCATTTTCCCTACACACACACACTCTTTACTAATCAGTGCATAAACTTATTGCTCCTCCCCTTCCCGCTTTGGCTACTAGACCAAATGCTGTTACCAGTCCGTTTTAGTTTCCTCAATTCTATTTTTGTAACAAATTCTCTGAGTCTCATCCTTCTCTCAGCCTTCCCTTCCCACCATCCTCCTCACCTCGCCAAGAGTGGGCTGATCCTTAAGTAAGCTTTCTGGGACTTAAGATTTTTTGTTCACCCTCTAGACAAGACTGAAAGACTATTGAAAAGATTATTGAGTCCCATGAGAATTAGAGAATTGGGGGAGGGAGAAAGACAGAAGTAGCTCTAGAGCAATACAGAATAACCAAAAGGATCCTGTTGTTTTGGACCAGTGGACTAAGGGCAAAGGTTGGCGCCCTGGACTTGGACTTCTGCTGCATGGCCAAGGAACCCTGGAACGTGTTTGCTGGGAACCTGGAAAAGACTGCAAAAACTATTTCTTCAACTACCTTCTCCCTTTCACCTTGCCTGTCCCCTACACCATGCAAACCTTTGCAGCCTGCTCTCTGTTCATGTTTTACCTCTTTTTTATCCTGATTGTGGCTGTTCTCAGAGAAGTGGATTTCACTGTGCATAATTTTTAAAACCTACAGCAACATAGGTTCATGGAGATAGAACACCCCAGAGTATAAATTCTGAAACCTCTTTTTTCCAGCATTGTGGGTTTTTCATCACCTGGAAAACAAATTGAGTCAGCCTCTAATTAATCTCTCTTTTACCAGCTATCCCGTAGAGATCAGGAAGAAGGAGTAGAGAATCTTCAGATGGGGTTTGATGGCAGCTTTTTTTTCCTAGATGGAGCTTGTATTATAATCTCTGGCATTTTGTGAATATTTTAGGTGCTTTTGTCTTCCTCCCCCAGCTTCAAGAAGGAGGAACAAAGAGGAGGAGGAGGAGAGGAAAAATCCTCATGCAGAGATAGCCCAGGAGGTGAAGAGAGGAACATCTGTGAGGGTTTCTACTCTGCCCCCTTTCTGACTGGAAGGGGCAGGAGTGGGGGCAGTCTGCTGACCATTAGAGCAGCACTCAGGGGTGACTAATGGAAAGAGTTTCATGTACTCTTCCTTCAGCCATCATAATATAATGGGGACAACACTAGTTTTGGCATCAGAGGACGCGACTTTTAATGCCAGGTATGCCATCTTCCTGGCATTTCTGTGATTGAGGGCCAGTCACTTCATGTTTCTGGGCCTTAGTTACCCCATGTATAAGATGAGGGCATAGGACTTTGTTGGCCTCTCCTCCAGCTCTGGATCAGAGCTTTTATGACTTACTTAAACTGTTGTCACAAGGAAGTCTGTTGCTGTCAACCCCTGGTTGTTAAAGCATGAAGGATTGAGTGGGAATAAGTCTCAGCCTGGGGGGGAAGAGGAAGACAGGGAATTGTTTTTGTTTTCCTCTTTGGCGGAGATGGCAGCCAATATTTAATAGTGATATGGCAAAGGTTTTTAGAATCCTATAATTATTTCCTTTGTGAATCTGGTGAAATCATGGGGACAAACTAAAGGAAAAAGATGAATCTGGCATTTAAAAAGAGGGGAACAAAGTGAGAAAAGCCCCACTGTGCAAATTTGGAAGTCCTGCTCTTAGCCTGAGGAAACCTTGGAATGGCTAGTTTCCTGTCTTCTGGTCTAATAACTTACTCCAAGGGGGAAGAGAGAGATGCTTTACACCAGCCCTCAGAGCTAGAGAGCTTCAGTTGCAGAGACCAGAGACTAGCGAGGCCAAAAGTGGTGGCTGGAAAAAGGAGGGGAAAAAGAGACTTTGCTCACACACTCCGACTGGTGGCCATCCACAGAATCACAGGATTTGAGAGTTGGAAGAGAACCCAGCTAACCAGCTCAACTCATACCCAAAAGGAACCACAACTATACCAAAACCAATAAGTGATTGTCTAATCTGTGCTTGAAGACCTCTACAGAGGAGAAACCCACCATCTCTTGAGGAAGCCCATTCCACTTTGGGACAACTCTAATCATCAGAACTTGTTTTGTTTTGTTTTGTACATCAACTCTAAATTTGTCTCTACAAAGTTGCCATTGCTCCTGGGACTGCCCTCTGAGGTCATATTCTGCAATTGATGGCCACCCATTTGGCATATATAAGGCCTGTCTTTCAATCTTTGACTTATTTGAGATATACAGTCAGTAGTGGTATTATTCAGTCAAAGAATACCAGTGGTCTCACCATGGTTCCATGATGTGTTGTGGTAGAACCATCTCAAAGAATTCAGAGTCAGACCACCAAATACAGGCACTTATTGCAAATGACACCTCTCATGAAGTGGGCTAAGTTCCTAGAGGAATCAGAAACTTCAGAGAAATCAAGATGGATTTTTAAAGGGTAAAGATATAATTACATAACAGAAATTATGAACATTAAATAGGCAAGAGGGATTGTTAAGGGATTAAGTAATAGAGGAGGGTGTCCCAGCCTCAGTGAAACTACACATATGATTATATGATTACCCATAATGCACACAGAAAAACCCATGAGAGGGTATGTATGTATGATAGTGATATTATAATAAGTCTCTCTACAGCATAGCTTTGCTCTAGGTCAGTTCTTTATGATTAATGTGCAGGTGCCTACTTAGGAAAAGTCTCTTCTAATTGTTTTGGGGTCCACATCCTGTTTGGGCATCCTGGCGGTGGTGTTTTCTGATTGGCTGAGTAGTGTGGTCCTGTCTAAGACTAGACGAATGTGGTTATGGTTGAGTGAATGGACACACCTGCTGTCTCTGTGGGAAATATAAGGAATGGGTCTGGGAGCAGTGGCTACCTAAAGGCAGTGACTGAGATCCCATAACATGGACACACCTGCTGTTTTGTGAGAAATATGAGTTCATGAACACACTTGCTGTTCTAGTGAGCGATATGAAGAGGTTAGGATATTGAGGGGGGTGGCTAGGTAGGTGCAGTGGGCCTGCTGTTCAGTGGGACCTATAAGGAAGTTAGAATATTGGGGCTGGGGGAAGCTGTATTAGGATCCCCATCAGTCTCATGACTTTTCTCACATGATTCCAATTTAGTTCTTCTATTTGATTTATTGACAGCTACACCAACAATGCACCAGAATGCTGGTTTTCCAAGAGCCCCTCTAACACTGAATATTTTTCTCTTTCATCTTTTTCACTTTGAAGAGTGTAAACTAAAAACTTAAAGATCTACATCAACTTTCATTTATCTCCCATGATTAGTCATTTGAAACATTCTTTCATAGGATTATGAAGGTCTGTACTCTATCTTTTGAAAACCTTTTGTCAACTTGGGTAATAGCTCTTAGTCATATGTGTGTTTGTTAATTCTCTATATATATATATATATGATTATCAATTAAAAGATTTTTCCCTTACTCAAGAGTTTTCTACTCATTTACTTGTATTGATTTTGTTCATGCAGGAAGGTTTTTTATGTTATTAAAATTTTTTAAATTATGGTCACTTCTGTCCCTTGCTTGAGAATATCCCCCTATCACCATGGCTACTCCTGTTCTAAGCTAAAGTCTCACCTTCTACAAGAAATCCACCCAATCCTCCTTAATCTTAGTGCCTTTTCTCTCACACTAGATCCAATTTATTCTGTATAGATTTTGTTTGTTCCTGTCTGCCTGTTGTTCCCCTGTTAGACTGTGGACTCCTTGAGAACAAGAGATGTTTTTTTACTTTCTTTGTATCCCCAGTGCTTAGCACAATCCCTGGAACATAGTAGGCATTTTCTGATCTTTGCTATTTCAATCATGTATCTATTTGGAATTAATATGGTGTATGTTCCAAGAATCTCAGCCAAATCCAATTTCTTCCAAAGAGCTTTTCCATTTTGTCAACAGCTTTATTGGAATAGGAAGGAATTTGTGATATTTGACTTATCAAACATTAGACTTCCTTTTACTTTGCTTCTGGATCTTGATTTTCTAGATATTTCTACACAAATTCCTCTAAAAGCAGAACTTCCGTTTTTAAAAGGTTACTGATAGAACTAAATCTTATTTTCTTTTTTAAAAATCATTTATTTATTTATATTTAGTCTTCAACATTCACTTTTATAAGATTTTGAGTTCTGGGGCAGCTAGGTAGCACAATGAATAGAGCACCAGCCCTGGAGTCAAGAAGACCTGAGTTCAAATCTGGCCTCAGACACTTAGCACTTACTAGCCATGTAACCTTGGGCAAGTCACTTAACCCCAATTGCCCTGCCCTCCCCCCTCCAAAAAGAAAAAAAATATTTTGAGTTCCAAATTTCCCTCCCTCCCCCCAGCCCACAATGGCAAGCAATCTGATATAGGCTATACCTGTATAATCATATTAAATATATTTCCACATTAGTCATGCTGTGAAAAAAGAATCAGAACAAAAGAGGAAAATCCCAGGAAAGCAAAAAAGAGAGAGAAAGTAGCCTGCTTCAATCTGCATTCAGACTCCATAGTTCTTTCTCTGGATGTGGATAGTATTTTCCATCATGAGTCTTTTGGAATTGTCTTAGATCACTGCATTGTTGAGAAGAGCTAAGTCTATCAAAGTTGGCCATTGCACAACATTGCTGTTACTGCATTTTCCTGGTTGTGCTCACTTCACTTAGCATCAAAAATTGAACCTTGAAAAAAAAAACTATTCCCACAATCATGGGACAACAGAATGAGCTAGAAGAGACTTTTGAGACATTTTAAGATCCTTTCTTTTCTCCATGTCCCATCAAGACAGAATCAAAAAATTTCACAGATGAAAAGGACTCCAGTTACAATTCATAACTGAACAATAATCCCCTCCACAACATGCAAAAAAAAAATCGTCATCCCTCCTTTGCCTGAAAATCTCCACATAGAAGCCAATGATGGGGCAAAATGTCCCATTCTGCTTGGCATCCCTTTAATTATTAGGAAGATTTTCCCTTGCACAAAGCTTAAATCCTCAGTAACTACTTCTAAATCTACCCTCTGGGGCCAACTAGAGAAGTCTTTCTTCTTCCCCATTAGGGATAGGGGATACACCCGGGATTTCATTTGTATATGGAACTACCTGGTGAAAAAATTCTCTCAACTGGTACAGATCTCTGAAATTTAGAATCTTAGAGACATTAAATGATTTGCCCAGGATCATAGAGCTAATACTTATTAAAGGGAGGACTGGAATCTGGGTTCTTCTGGCTTTAGGATAAGTGTTCTTCACTTAAATAATAGTTTATTTTCCTCAATTCCATGTTAAAACAATTTTTTCTATTTTTTTTAAATTGAGCTCCAAATCCTATCCTTCCCTCCCTCCTTCCCCTCCCCACTCCCTGAGACAGTAAGCAATCTGATACAGGTTATATATGTGCAATCCTGTAAAACATTTCCATATTAGTCATTTTGTACGAGAAGACTCAAACAAACCAAAAAAGAATAAAAGAAAGAAAAAAAAAACAGCATGCTCCAGTAGCAACACCATGATCCTTCTGAATACAAAGTAACTTTAACGGGGGCATTAGCACTTGTAATTGGGGACATCAGGAAAGACTTCATACAGAAGTTGGCACTTGATCTGGACCTTGAAGAAAGCACAGAATTCTGAAAGTCAAAGAGGAGATAGCAAATTCTAGGCATAATGGAGAAACTGTAAGGGAATGGGAGAGAGATAGAGATAGAGAGAAAGACAGACAGAGAGAGAAAGAGAGAAAGACAGAGACAGACAGAGAAGACAAAGAGAGAAAGAGAAACAGAGAGAGACAGGGACAGAGACACAGACACAGACAGAAACAAGTCTTTATTAAGTACTTACTAGACGTGTTCCATATACTGTGCTAAGCACTTTATAGGCAGGACCTCATTTGATCATCACAAGATCACTGGGAGGGAAGTGATGTTCTTATCATCATTTTGCAACTAAGGAAACAGAGGCACACAGAGGCAAAGTGATCTTCCAAGGGTTGCACAGCTAATAAGTACTTGACAGCATATCTGAGCTCAGGTTTTCTTGCTTCCAAGCCCAGGGCTCCATCCACCAGGTCATTCAGCTTCCTTTAAGTTTCATGGATATGAGAGATGGGATTTTGTATATGAGGAGCAGCAAGGAGGCCAGTCTGATTGGGACATAGGATGCCGGAAGAGCAGTGCACAATGAGCCTAGAAAGGGTGATCAGAGCTAAATTGTGAAGGACTTCAATGCCAGAGGAGCTTGTATTTTGTCCTTGAAAGAGCAGGGAACCACAGACCTCTGGAATATTTATTTTTATTTCTAACTTTTAATAGCAATAAAATCCACTAAACTTGTTAGTGATTACATTTTAATAATTGGAAAGCAGTAAATGTCATAACCCTAGTTCAGTTACTCTAAGGCCCTATCTAATTTCTTTGTCTATCCATTGTTTTTTATTGTCTTTCACATGATTTGAGTCAGAGGGGAAGAGGGAGGGCCTTCCAGCATAGAGCATGCAACTTCTCACTCTATTGCCCTTCAAACCCTTGAAGATGGTCATCAGGCCTTCTCTATGTCTTCTCCATGCAAACATTGCCAAACCTTTCAATCAGTCATGGCATTGACTGTTCCCAAGTCTTCTAATAATTCTGTTCCCTCTCTCACTTTCACCTCTAGATACCCAGAAATTGGTACCCAGAACAGAGCATAGTAGCCCAGATATGGTCTGTCCAGAGCAGAGGACAGCAGCTCTCTCATCCTTCATTCTGAACACTCTATCACTTTTGATGCACTCAGATTAAGGTGACAGTAGCATTGGGGGCTATCATGTCACATTACTAAGTCATAATAATTTTATCCCAAATTTCGCTCCTTTGGAACAAACTACTGTCTAGTCATATCTTTTCTAGTTTATGTCACATTGATTCCTATTCAATTCATCCTAATTAGATTCATATTACATTCACCATCCATCCTGTTATTGACCCTCTCCAGGTTCATGTAATTTGCAGACTTGCTAAAGATGCCATTTATTCCTTCATCCAAGTAATTTGTAAAATGTCAAATAAAACGGATCCAAGAAAAAAGATGTGAGGAGCTGCCCTGGTGACCTTGGTCCCAGGAAACAGCCCCTGAATGGCTATGTGAACCTGGCTATTCACTCACTTCCAAATCCATCCAACTTTTAGTCATAAGACAGTATTTCACCATTTTATCCATAGATGTGGATAATGGGCAAATAGCCATAGAAAGTGGAATGAATTGTATTAGGGAAATTGTGTAGTGTTTTCAGTGCTTCAGAGATTCTCCCTAAAATAGGAAAAAAGTTCATTACCAAGGATGATTTGTTTACTTAGAATATATTTCAATTCTGATTTTGTGTATTTCCTATTTAACTATCCAGTTCCCTCCTCTAAATTTTTTTGGGTGATAAACATTATGTTTGTGGCAGCATATCAAGGAGATATATTTTATAAATTTATGTATGTATGTGTATATATGTGCACAAATTTTATATTATGGAGAACTCATACAGAGCAAGCAAAGTGTTCACATAGGGGTCAGAAGAAGTGATACAAGGACACTCTCAAGGTCTCTCTTAAGACCTTTGGAATTGATTGTGTGACATGGGACACACTGGTACAGGACTTCTCAGCATGGCAAGCCCTCATCAGAGAAGCTGCTGTACTCTATGAGCAAAGCAGAATTGAAGTAGCTCAGAAGAAATACAAGATATGCAGATTTAGAGAATCCACTCCAAATGTTCCCTCAGAATATTTGTACCTGACCTGTGGTAGGTCTGAGTAGCCACAACTGGATGTAATGTAACTTGACTCGAGCATAGTGATTCTTGTAACTTGGAATGTAGTGTAACGACACTAGCATAGTGATCCTTGTAACTTGGAATGTAGTGTAACTTGACACTAGCATAGTGATCCTTGTAACTTGGAATGTAGTGTAACAACACTAGCATAGTGATCCTTGTAACTTGGAATGTAGTGTAACTTGACTCTAGCATA